>NC_089794.1:11772602-11820102 GCF_040412425.1 Macrobrachium rosenbergii | reverse complement strand
AATATAAAAACATATATATATATTATATATATATATATATATATATATGTATATATACAGTATATATATGTATATATATGTATATATATGTATATATATATATATATATATATATATATATATATATATATATATATATATTTACATATACATATACTGTATGTATGTGTGTGTGCGTTTGTGTCTGTGTAAGTGTGTGAGTCTATAAATGAAACTTTCTGTCATTGCATACCTCCTTGCGGATATAGATGATTATTTCATGTTACAGAAATATTACGCCATAGACCAATTATGCATTATTATTTCAACATTTCACGATTTATGAAACAAAATTGCTTCGAGGACAATGAAACTCATTATGACTCTTTGAAAGACCTTGGTTAAGAGGTGCACACTTACACTGTACACTCAGGAAGACAGATTGACAGAATAAGTGACGAATACTTCACCAGAAGCTGTTTAAAAGCTATGTAAAAGGAACTGCATAAATATTTGAACAACAAAATGGAAATTACATTTTAGTTTTGTGAGGATAATAATGATAAGGATAATGCCTTTGAGTCAAACGCTGATGATTTAATGAAAATAAAAATATGTGATAAAAGCATTCATGATAGTAGGTAACTGATTTAACTTTCTCGTACAGTTTTGATTAGTTATTCCCTAAGTTGGTACTTTTATTCCCATAAATTCTCTACTGAATAGAATAATGTAAGAATGACGCAATTATTCAGTATTTCATCCCAGTTACTAAGCACGAGGGAAAAAGTTTGCATGCATGTAGTTATTCATCTTTCGTATTAATGACGTTTCATTCATTTATTCCCTGTTCCCTTCTTGTGCATCCTTGCATATGCCAACAAACTCGGGCCTATAAGACGTAAGTTGAACGCTTTACTAACTCAGGTACATTCACGAGGGTTTGTAATATCTGCAAGAACGTTAATTAAACAATAATCTTGACAGTTAAATTTGTATACATTGAAGCCTCTGGAAACAATTCCCCCCTCGAATATATGTATCCAATTTGAAATATGTATTGTTTGGTGGGTTTGCGGTCATTTCGCCCACATGCCAATTCGCCCGCACATCAATTCGCCCTCAAGTCAATTCGCCACAAGACTTTTCGCCCACATATAAGAGTCAGTTCGCCCACATATAATAATCAATTCGCCCACTTGTAAGTTCATTCTCCACACACATTCCATGTCATGTCCACCGATCGCTATACATTATTGGAGTATTTATGTACCATCATTACCATTTTTTTTATTACAAGAAATAGTAACGCCCCAGGCCAGAATGACTCTGTGGGACGAGAACGAACGTGGTGACAAAGAATTAAAAAGAAACTTTTAATAAAAAATACATACATGCAAGATTCAGCTGCGCACTGGGCCATTGAGATGAGCACACGCTTTCAGCAGCTGATATGAAGATCTCTCACCCCTCACATGCTCATCCCAAAGAGTGAATATTTTACCCTGTAAGTCTCTCTACTTTTTCCGCTGGATTCTTCGTAGCTGTTTTTCAGATACTAGCCTTATATAGACAGATGTCAATTCAGCCTCTTTGTGGAGAAGGCTTACAAGGAGGTAAAACTGGAGGTTGCATCCACCTGCAGCACGTTTGTCTAGTCGATTGTTCCAGCCTTCAATGTCATTATTGGTACGCACAGACTGATTGAAAATAGTCCAGCTAGAAGGTGGCCATTTGTAGCTGTGGATCCATGTTCTTGAAATATACCGCGTTATAGTTTGTAACTGGGCTGTGGTAGCTTGGCGAGAGAGATGTTCAAACATGGGAACTGTATCTACCTCAGGCAGAAATGGAAGGGCTGTCACTTTACGCAAGTATTTGTATGTCCCGTCATCATGTTTGTAGGAATGCTGGAGACCAACCTCTTGAACCTATATCAAGCTAAAGAAATTAGACCTTGTACTGTACAAAAGTGGTAAAATTGTCCCGCTAGGTATAGTCAGTATATGTGTATATATACATGAGTATATAATGTCCCGCTTTTTCATTTAAAAAATCTGGTCACATTATGTTGATAAAATTTTTTTTAAAACTACTATTCGAGAGGAATATATAAAAAGTCTGTGGGCAATTAATTTGACAAACCCTTCTCCATATAGCCAGTGTCCAATGGAATACGCATCCCATTACCTTGGCGTTAGGCAAAACCTCAGGCAAGACTTTCCAAATTGCTTTCTCATAGTCGACTGTTATGTGTTGAACAGAAGGCTCATTTGGTAGACTGGCTAAAAGTTTTGGAAAACTTTTCGGTAATCACTCTTTTTTTTCTCCCAGACATGATGACAAACAATAAGGGGACTTGTTTTGCATAGTCTCTGCTCTCACAAAAGCGTTGACTGTCATCAGCGGCGTAAACAGGGCCTGCCTGCATCAATGTACCGCAACTTGCCATGGTTAAATCAATTTGCTGTGTTGTTGCGAAGACCATGGCGTTCACGAACTTACGTCACCTCTAAGAAAGTTAAACATCCATCGAGTTTTGTCTTTGGGCTCTGTTGTCTTAAAATATCTGTCTGTTTGCTGTTGCCAGGTGCTCTGGAGGCAGACTGGGCACGCATTTCACCTCTTTAGAAGAACAGCATCAGGACTATAGCAGACGCTGGTTTAAGAGGTCTTGCGCTGCCAGTTTCTTTCATGGTCTTTTGGTGGCTCCTGGTGATCTAAGTGTTTCTTTACAAATTTTCCATTTTGTTACTCTGCCGGGTTACTTTTAGGGCGGACGGTTCTTGCCATTTGACGGCTGCATTTTTTCTAAGTGGCCCATGACTGTCAGACTTGCTACCACGCATTTGCCCATCTCTTGTTGGAAGAACTTCACTTTCAGCAGTTCCATCTATGGCAGCAGATCGTCTAGTTCCATTGGGAAATCTGGTTTAAATTGAAGTCTTGTTCGGCTGCAGGGACGTTTCTTTACCATCGCGGGGTGGTTACTTTAGTTGGTTGAGTGAAGGTGCAGCTATTAGAGCAATCAGTGGAAATACCGGGGGACAGCTTGTAATCAGCACGAAATGTTTCTTGACAAATTATCCAGGTTAGGTTCTCTGAGGTTATTTTCGCGTAAGTTTGGCATGGTCTTTAAAATGGTAATAAATGTTTATTTCCAGGGCCAAATCTGACCCTAATCATGCTCAAATTATTAAGCTAACTTTTGATTGCTGTTAGTGTAATTTTTTTTTTGCTTATTACCCTAAAAAAGTGAATACAGTAAATGGTTGACATAAAAATTGAATACTGCACAGTTTCATACCACGCAGTTACAGTAGGTGTACGTATACTAATGTTCTCTAATTCATGGGAGCGTTTTGGAATGTAAAAGCCGTTTTTCACTTTCTGGCAAAACGTCGTGTCAGTCAACAAAAGTACAATCTAAAATATCGAAAACATGACATCTTGGTCGTAAGTGAATGTGCTGAAAATTGCATCATATTTATGCATGTTCCATTTTGGGAAATTGTCAGGTGGGTCATTTTTCAGATTTTACACATGAAAGCATGAAATGCGTTTTTCTTTTTCAACATTAAAACATCAAATGCATTTTGGATCAGATTTTCCATCGTCATGAAATGCATTGGGCCATCAGATTTTACAGGATGGGAAAGGTTTTTCATCAGATTTTACACATAAAAGCATGAAAACTTGTAAAACTTAAAAATTAAACACCCAAGGGTTTCTCGAGAATTTCGTGTGTCTGTGAAAAATCCGGATTTCATTAGTTGTTCCAGTAATCAGCAACTCGAAGATACGATCGAAGTATTACTGTATTACATTTCCTGTGCTGCCACCTCCCACGCCTGTCGCACTGCAGACCTTCTTGCCTTTCCCCGGTAGAGCTGCGGACTGTCACTCGATGGGCGGAGTTCAATTCCCCTGGCCGGCTGATGAAGAGTTAGAGGAATTTATTTCTGGTGATAGAAATTAATTTCTCGCTATAATGTGGTTCGGATTCACAATAAGCTTTAGGTCCCGTTGCTAAGTAACCAGTTGGTTCTTAGCCACGTAAAATAAGTCTAATCCTTCGGGCCAGCCCTAGGAGAGCTGTTAATCAGCTCAGTGGTCTGGCAAAACTAAGGTATATGTAACTTTTCTTGCCTTGCCCGTACAGGTACAAGACACTGAATGCACTCGTCTGGGCAGTCTAGCATCTTGCCAGGAACTGTTTTAATTCTATGATCATGACCAATTACAAAACATTGATAAATGAACCACGAACTCAAAACTAAACGCGCAGTAAACAAGTGAGGTAAATGAACAATGAACGCACGCGCGCACACAAACATACACGCACGCACACACACAAGGCCAGTCAGTCAGGAACTAGTACCTGACACTGATAAGCTAGTTCCCCTCCATAACCAACAAGAGAGGGAAACTAGTTTACCAGCGTCAGGTACTAGTTTCCGATTGACTGAAAAAAATGGGTGACAGTGATGACACTAATGACAAGCACAATTAGCTACAAGCTACGACCGGTCCTATTATTATTATTATTATTATTATTATTATTATTATTATTATTATTATTATTATTATTATTTATTATTATTATTATATTATCATGATTGATTTTTGGTTGTATGGACAATTACAAATGAAACGGAATATGAAGACACTTGTAACCAATGACTCCACAGTGTGGGCAAAATAATCAACCATGTGGGCGAAATGACTCCATTGTGTGGACAGACGTATTCACTGTATGTATGTTTACTTGTAAACACACAAGCATACCTTTATGACCTCCAAAAAGACAATTCCCATAGAGCATTGTCGTATTCTTGGGCAGCATTAGTGGGATTGGCTATAAGGAATCGCGGCCAATCAACCATCGTCAGCCAAAGCCTGGACAAGACTCATCAGTCTTTCGACGGAATGAAGGCTCCGAGGTGACAATGGGACTAATCAAGAACCGATAATTATGACCCTCTTTCTCTTCTATTTTCGGTCGTGTTCTTCTTCTTCTTCTTCTTCTTCTTCTTCTTCTTCTTCTTCTTCTTCTTCTTCTTCTTCTTATTATTTTTATTATTATATGTTTTCAGTGGGCGCATGGACTTACGCTTTTGAACAAATGAATTAATGTTTTTAGGTTACTGGGCCATGGTCATTAGTGATGCAATAATTAAATGCAAAATATGGCTCATTAAGTAAGTAACGGTGACCATTTGTTGTTGAATTATTGTCACATTAACTAACAAATATATTTTCCTTAATGACCGTCCAGCCATTGACAATGAAAATAGAACAAGTCCTTCAATAGTCAACTCTGCGAAATGATAAATGAATGAAAAATAGGGCTCCAGTTATTAAATAAAAAATATATATTTGTATGTGTAATTATATATATATATATATATATATATATATATATATATATATATATATATATATATATATACACATATATATTTATATAAATATATATATATGTATATATACATTAATATATATATATATTTATATAATATATATATGCGTATATATACATTAATATATGTGTATAATATATATATATATACATATATATCCATAAGAAAAAATATTTTATCTACCAAGTATCTTACTTAGTAATTTCTTTAAATTTACATTGCTGGTATTTCATATTTTATATATTCTGTCATACATCTACTGGATATTTTCCATATTATGTGTGTGTGTGTGTGCGTGCGTGCGTGTGTACATAAAGTGAAAATGTCCTATAGACGTGTAATGAAATGTAAAAAAATACGAAATGCAGACAATGTAATTGTAAAGAAAATACTAATTAAGACACAAGGTAAATGAAATATTATTGCTATATATAAAACGTGTAGCACAGTATGTAAAACGTAAGAAACATAAAAACACAAAATGCATAATGTAGATAATAATCTATGTGTACCTCGGTGTAAAATAATCATTTGAGAATGTCATATCTTTGTCAGACTATCAAAACGTGTGCTAGAATATGAATATAAACTGTAAATAGATTAGTTAATTTAAGTACTGAAACACAGTAACAAGGAACTTGACGAATGAATGTACTTTAATGATGAGATATCGAATATGTCAATTAGGGAACCCTTTTCACCACGTCCCACCTTACTCCCTTCCTAACCCCCAACCCCACCCAATTCCCCCCAAACACCAGGGCAACCTTGTATGGGTGAGATTGTATATGGCCTTACTTTTTAGGTAACTGCGATCCCTTCCGTCAAATTAAGCCTAATTTATGTTATGACGCAGGTTCCCGTTTAGGTGAAAATAGTCGAATACTTTCACAAAAGTTTAATGACGTTTTCAAACTCGAGAGAGTCTGCTAAGTGGTAAATGTCGCTCGTCGTGTGCAACGGAGTCTTCACGAGTCGTAGGGAATCGTTGCTTTTGTTACCCAACGTGAATGGGAATGCGACGGTTTTCAGTTTGCATTGAGCATTGAGATGGTGAGTGATGATCTATTTCTGAGGAGACGGAGACGGGAAGTTGCAATGAGTGCTAGAAAAGTGAATAATGACCAATACTTGTAAAGAGACGGGAATAGGACGTCTCATGGGAATAGGACATTACAATAATTATTACTTTATTATATGAATAAAACCAGGGGCGTCATTTCAGATTTTTGATGGGGGGCCAAAGGTGGTTTGGCGAGCGAAGCGAGCCTAATCACCCGGTTTTTTTTTTATTTTGAGCTGTTTTATGTGCTTTTTGAAGCACATAAAATATATAGATAGATAGAAAGATATAACTTAATGTGATGACACATTTGAATTTCAGTAGGAATAATGGAAAACCAGCTGCTGTTACTTCTTGGGGCTTGGTTGGGTGAAGGGGCAAGTTGAGGCTTTTGGGGGCATCTTGAGTCTGGGGGTGCAGTTGCCTCCCCCAAGGCCCCCTAAATGACGCCTCTGAATAAAACGAGGGCAAAAGGGTCTAAGAACGACTCATTGAAGGTTAGAAATAGTAAACTAGGATTAGTAAACCATTTCATATATACTGCAGTAGGATACCACACTTGAGAGACAAAGGAAAATATATTTTTACAAAACAATAACTGTCGTAAAAATAGAAAAAGTGAACTGTTCCATGCATAGTTTTTCAACTGCGGGTGACAATTGTTCGTCACTTCAGCTAGATTCATCAGATGAGGTTACAGCTCATTCTAAATGTAAAGGGAAAAGATATACTTGCTTATACGATTTTTACTGGTAATACGTCAAAATGATAATCCATGTTGGCAGATTTTCTAACAAATACTTCTGATAATGGTAACGAGTAATTTTCGTCGAGAAACATTGATTACAGTACTCCATAATTTAGGACTGCTTTTTAGAACAATGCTCCGAAAAAAAACCTTTTTTGAAAATTTGGCAGTTTTTTACAAATGTGATTTTTATATACAAATTCACTTACTGTTAAATATCATAGATTACAACATTAAGTAAGCAACAAAGACCCCTGAAATTTAATTCTAAAATGAGACGTTGCTTTTTTTTTGGCACTGTTCGTGACACCCTCGAAAGAGAGCTCTCCAGCTCCAAAGGAAGGTCTTTGACGCACGTCCTCATTAAAACAGGCTACGCTTCTTTTTTTTTTTGTTAGTTTTGTGCAAAAGAAATCTATTGAGATGGCTATTTGTCTGTCCGTTCGCACTTTTTCCCTGTCCGCCCTCAGATCTTAAAAACTACTGAGGCTAGAGGGCTGCAAATTGGTATGTGATCATCCACCCTCCAATCATCAAACATACGAAATTGCAGCCCTCTAGCCTCAGCAGTTGTTATTCCATTTAAGGTTAAAGTTAGCCATGATCGTGCGTCTGTGCTGCGGCTGAGAGTTTCATGGGTCGTGGGTGAGAGTTTCATACATTCTTATACACTGTACAGAAAACTCGATTGCGCCGAAGAAACTTAGGCGCACTTTTCACTTGTTGCTTCCCATTCTTTTGCTTTCCGTCAGTCAAGTGTGACACCTTCCGTTTTTACTTTGAACTGCATATTTATCCTAGAGAAATCTCAGACGAGTGATGGATGACCCAAAATAAATGCCCGAGTGCCCTCGATACAAAGAAGGTGATGTAACTCCAATTCTAAAAGGTCACTGGTTGATTAATCATGCGTCCTTGATAGCTGAGGGAGAACTCGCGAGTATCTGAGTTTCTTGATTAATTCTCTGAACGTCCATTTTAATTTCTGTTCTACAGACCTTAGTAAAGTGCGATGAATAATGAGTGAATGATTTCTTTTTACCATTTTAGTTAAAGCTTTGTATAAGACTCAAAGATTAAATGTAGTTAGTCGAATTAATACAATCATTGCTGTTTACCTGATAAACGTTGAAGACTAATTAATTATAGATTGCCGAGCAGATTACTTGAATGTTTTATTAATAAGCATTGAATACTTTACTTCAACGTTATATGATATATTATTTAAGTAATTTACACACATGTACGTGATTATTAAATTAGATTTTTAATACATTGTATTATTAAAAACGTATAAAGCGAATATTATCAATTATCCGCCTCTCTACTGAACACACACCTCTCTCTCTCTCTGCCTCTGTCTCTTTCTGTCTGTCTGTCTGTTTGTCTCTCTCTAATCTAAATGCATGTTTCCAAAATGAAGACACAACTTATCTAACATTCAGGGATGAATGCATTTCCCTTAGCAACACATATTCTAAAATGAAAACTCTTGCTCGTATCCGCCGCAGGCAGGAAAAGAACAGTTCCATTTTCACTCCATCATTTGTGCTGCTGCAGAAATCACAAAACCTCTTGAGGAAAAAAGTCTCCTCACCTCCGAGGGTAGAAAGACTTCTTACTCTAATATTCATGAGGCCATTTACGTCACTACTACTCCTGGCAGACGATTAGCATAATTTCGTAATTTGATTCAAGATTAAAGCTTTTACAAACGTTGACAACTTGAAGCGATTGCTTTAGCAATGAATATATATATATATATATATATATATATATATATATATATATATATATATATATATATATATATATATATATATATATATATATATATATATATATATATATATATATATATATATATATATATATATATATATATATATATATATATGTGTGTGTGTGTGTGTGTGTGTGTGTGTGTGTGTGTGTGTGTGTGTATGTATATTACATACATATATATGTGTATATATATAAAATTTTTATCACACCTTGATTTATATACAATCATGAAGTCACAAATGTCCCTTAATATCCAATTCACGCTACTTCGGGAATATCCCCAATGGGGAATTATCACCAAAGGGGAATTTTTTAGGTGATAAATGGATCGGTACCGCCGGGTCTCGATCCCTCGACACAGTACCTTCCAACGACTCCATTCGACGGTCAGACCATTGAGCCACCAAAAGAGGTATAAGTTAATGCCGAATCTGCCATACTTATTTACCCATCCAGAGTGGGGAAATTGTGCTTGGCTTTGGCATTAACCTAGTACAATTTCCCCGCTCTCGATGGGTAAATAAGTGCGACAGATTTGGCATTGACTTATACCTCTCTTGGTGGATCAATGGTCTAACCGTCGAATGGAGTCGTTGGAAGGTACTGTGTTGAGGGATCGAGACCCGGTGGTACCGATCCATTTATCACTTAAAAAATTCCCCTTTGGTGGTAATTCCCCATCCGGGATATTCCCGAAGTAGCGTGAATTGGATATTAAACGACATTTTAGCTTCATGATTATATATATATATATATATATATATATATATATATATATATATATATATATATATATATATATATATATATATATATATATATATATATATATATATATATATATATATATATATATATATATATATATATATATATATATATATATATATTACACGTAACAGTTACCCAACGTACCCTGGAGAAATACGAGAATAAAAAATAATTGGCGACTGTGTATTGAGGTAATAT
The DNA here is from genome assembly GCF_040412425.1 of Macrobrachium rosenbergii. Classification (NCBI taxonomy): domain Eukaryota; kingdom Metazoa; phylum Arthropoda; class Malacostraca; order Decapoda; family Palaemonidae; genus Macrobrachium; species Macrobrachium rosenbergii. Next base: position 11,810,135 of record NC_089794.1, on the reverse strand, counting down.
ATACAGGAAACAGTATCTTTAACTTTCACTCCATTCCGGAAGTGTTCTGGGTCTTTGTGCTTGAAATATAATGAAGTCGTAATAAATGGTACATTATTGCACAACTTTAATGACCGTTATTAAGTGACTTAAGCGCATTAGTTCATTAGTTACACAATTAATAGAGCTAGTTACATAACGTAATGCTATGAAATTTATGGCCTTCATTTTGCTTTTTTCAAGCCATGAATTGTTTTCACGTTCTAACTCTAAATAGGCTTCTTATGAAGTACCAAATATATATATATATATATATATATATATATATATATATATATATATATATATATATATATATATATATATATATATATATATAGAATACTAGTTTCAATAATAATAATAATAATAATAATAATAATTGGGTATTTACAACCTCTAGTCATATCATAATAGTGTACTATTTGTAACTTGGTAAATATTAATGATAATAATAACTCGAATAGTAATATTAGCAGTCTTGCGTTGAAGTATAACTCTGATGAAGGCATTATCACTTTGTCTGCTCATCCGTTAAATCATCTCGATTCTCTGCGGAGACTACACTAGGCCTAAAGGAGACATCAGCCTTCACTCCCTCTTCCTGGTATGGAAACAGCATTAGCAAAGAGAGAGAGAGAGAGAGAGAGAGAGAGAGAGAGAGAGAGAGAGAGAGAGAGAGAGAGAGAGAGAGAGAGATGGTTTCACTTAACGGGACACAGAAAGACAGAAAATTTATCCTAATATTTGAAATGCGAGATTCCACTGAACATGATTATTTACTGTGTGACAGACCTCACTGAATTTTTTGTACCTAGAGACTTCAGTCTAGGGCATATTTTCATCCATGTTTACTTCGGAATGCTACTTCTATCCTTTCAATGGCTACGGCTTGTCCCAAGAGGTCTTTCTCTCTCGTATGGGCATGATTTGTTGGCAGAATTAGAAAGAAAGAGAATTTATCCTAATATTTGAAATATGAGATTCCACTGAACATGATTATTTACCGTGTGACAGACCTCACCGGATTTTTTGTACCTAGAGACTTCAGTCTAGGGCATATTTTCCCCTATATTTACTTCGGAATGCTACTTCTATCCTTCAATGGTTATGGCTTGTCTAAAGAGGTCTTTCTCTCTCGTGTGGGAATGATTTGGAGCCGGAATTAGTACTGTTAAGGAAATATTCATTCGGCACTCGGCAACACCAGTTCATCACAAGGGGATTACCCAAGCAATGGCTAAGAAATCTATTACGTGTAAGACTCTTTAGCTGATGTGAATGAGTGGTTCATCCACCTATACATCAGGGTAGGCAAAGATTACACACAACTATAGTATACATTCATCTTCACGTATTTTATTGTAAGATATCTGCTGAATAAGGTTACATGATAAAATAGAATCAAGATGGCAGTAAATATATATATATATATATATAATATATATATATATATATATATATATATATTTGTATATATATATATATATATATATATATATATATATATATATATATATATATATTAATAATGTTAATATCCATGCCAAAATCTCCAGGTTCCAGGAGGTCGTGGGAATACAAGTGAGACTCTGTGTCACGTCAGTAAAACTAGGATTGAGTGGCTGATTAGACTGTGTAAGTTATATATGCACGGAAGAAATGAATCCTCAAACGCATGAACCAGTAATATCTGCGCTCAGATGAGCAGGTAAAGGTGACATTACGAGGATAAGCTGTCCGCTTTTGAATAACTGCTGAACACTGGATAAATTGTAGATCCTGTTTTTTCTGAGCATCTATGGCTAGTTAAGTATTTACTGAAACTTCTGACTGGGTCTCTCAGTTGCGGATACACATATATTCATACAATTGATAGCTTCATCTATGTAATTCTGTTTTCCCCAAATATCAAAGAAAGACAGGTGAATTCTTTAATGACAGCTTACCTAATAAATGCTTTTCTCAGGTAGGACCTCCTGAGATCCTTATACTTGAATGGATTCTCTCTGGAGAACAGTGGGTCTCGGAAACTCGCCTCTTATTGAACGAGCCTTTCAAGATTAGAAAAGTGGGGGGTGGGGGTGGGGGTGATATTCAAGGAGAAAATATAATAAGGTTCATCCGGAAGAAATGGCGAAAAACGTCTGCGCTTTTATATGCTGACAGCAGGAGAGAGAGAGAGAGAGAGAGAGAGAGAGAGAGAGAGAGAGAGAGAGAGAGAGAGAGAGAGAGGAGAATGTCTGAGCTTTTATATGCTGATAAAGCACGAGAAAGTAGTGAAGAAAAGAATATGTGAAATTAATTTCGTGACTGCCATCTTCAAAACCAATGCTGTTATTTTTTGTCCATGTTATGATGTTTCGTACCCAAGCCAGAAATACAGGCACTGGCGAGGGGTACATTTTATCGTACTGTGAAGCAAGTATACCCTACGATGGAGGTGTACCTAGTGTATATTTAATAAAAGAAAGCATAAAACCTCTAGTGACTGTTTGCAGTATATATATATATATATATATATATATATATATATATATATATATATATATATATATATATATATATATATATATATATATATATATTATATATATATATATATATATATATATATATATATATATATATATATATATATATACATATATATATTGTTTTACAGCCATGACTGTGTAATAGAAAACAAGCAAAAAATGCGCCGAAGTTTCTTCGGTACAATCGAGTTTTCTGTACAGCGTATATACTGTATAAAACTCTCAGCCACGGCCCATGACACTTTCAGCCACGGCCTGTGGTGGCCTGTGTTGTTGGTACCTACAGCGTTGCCAGACGCACGATCACGGCTAACTTTAACCATCAATGAGATAAAAACTACTGAGGCTAGAGGGTTGCAATTTCGTATGTTTGGTGATTGGCAGGTGGATGATCAACACACCAATTTGCAGCCCTCTAGCCTCAGTAGTTTTTAAGATCCGAGGGCGCACGGACAGACAAATAGCCATCTCAATAGTTTTCTTGTACAGAAAACTAAAAATCACCTACGTCCACGTGTAGAAACCTATAAATAGGCAATCACCTTAGGGGAATCCACAGCAACTCGTGAGGTGTAAATACCCTCAGATTCTGTGAACAGAGAACAGCAGAATCTCCTGGTCTCAGCGGACGAAGTTCCACGTCCTGAAATTAGGCGAGATAAAAACCATCCCTTTGGCAACCTCGAGTCTTTCATCCCTCGTGGCAATTAATTTTTGAAGCACCAATTAACTTCAAACGACGACAACATACAGCTGGCAGTGTTACCTCAGAGTCTTCATAATGGGAGGATTTCTTTCCAGATCCGCGGCGCTGCATCTTTTTAATCTCGTCAGAAGTTGAGGAAATATTCAGTCTTATCAAAACATGAGACTGTTCTTGCTTGGAGGACGAATTTCTTGCCTTGTTTTTTTTTTTTTTTTTAGCTAATAAGGATGAATAGTATTCGTTGGAAAACGTATTTAAAATGTTTCTGAATTGAGAATTTACTGCATGTTGACGTTATATATCTTCTTCGTTTTCTTCTTCGTTTTAACGTGCTTTTTCCCATATATATATATATATATATATATATATATATATATATATATATATATATATATATATATATATATGTGTGTGTGTGTGTGTGTGTGTGTATATATATACAGTATATAAATATATTATATATATTATGTACCTACATATATAAACTGTACACACACACACACACACACACACACACACACACACAACACATATATATATATATATATATATATATATATATATATATATATATATATATATATATACATACACATACATCTATATATCCGCGTGTTTGTGTATGTGTATGTGTTTGTAAACAAATATAAAACCAGAAACTTTTTAATATCAGCGTTGTTAGATAACGGAAAAAAGTAATTTTACATGTGATGGTTAATATTCAATATAAACTTTTTTTTTTTACTAGACAGCAAAGCATCCCTGAGGCTTTGAAAATATAAAAATAAATCTATTTTTCCCCTCTGCTTGACATTCTTCTTTTTTCATTTTTAATTCAACTCGTTACGGAACATACTGACTTTATGTTGTTACATGGTTTGTAATAAGAGCCAAAGTGAAAATACTGAAGGTAGGAAAGTATAAGTAAACGACTTAAGTAGACTCTATGAAACCGGATATATATATACTGTGTATATATATATAAATATAATATAAATATAAATAAATATATATATATATATATATATATATATATATATATATATATATATATATATATATATATATATACATACATACGTATATTTACAGCATATATGTATATATACACATCATATATATATAGTTATATGTATGTATGCATGCTGTATATTTGTATGTATGTCTGTATGTATGATCTAGTGTAAATATTGAAACTTTCTGTTCTATTACACACTGATGATAATTTTCTGCAGACGGTCTCTTTAAAGCGTCCCAAATTTTTCCTAAAAGTCTAAAAACCTAATTACTCAGTAAGTGGTATTTCATTACTGCCGTAAAACATTTCCGAATGACGTAATGAAATGTTCCGGCCTTGCTGAATCAATTTAATTAGCACATCTCTTTTTAATTATAGACTATCAATTCCTTTAGAACTAACTAAAGTAAAATTTATAAACTTTAACGAGCGTGTTTTCGCAAAAGTTCTAATTCTCTTTTTCAAATTTTATTTTATCTATTCTTAGGACAATTCTATTCACATTGTTAATTATTCTAAAATGTTTTATTATCTTTACAGTAATCAGCTTATATCAACACAAAGAGACAGTTCCCCAAATCTCTTATTTGTATTCTGCAAATGATCGACAAAATTACTCCAACTTCCTCTTTCATTTTGTTATTTTGTCTATATATAGACAATTTCTCACATTGCTGATTATTCTAAAGCGTTATATATATATATATATATATATATATATATATATATATATATATATATATATATATATATATATATATATATATGTATATATATAAAAAAAAATATATATATATATATATATATATATATATATATATATATATATATATATGTATATATATATATATATATATAAATATATATATACATATATATATATATATATATCCTAAATAAGTATATATATATACGTTCACACACACACACATATATATATATATATATATATATATATATATATATATATATATATATATATAAATAATTAATAGTTTTATATTACCACCAAGAAATAATATAGTACATTATTTGCTTTGGAGATTCTGGACGAAAACATTCTGAGGCCTTCTTTGAAATTGTTGCTTTGTCTATACTCAAGATAATTCTACTCACAGTAACCACAAGGACATTGGCCCCATATGCTTTTTACTTTGCAAACGATAAGGGACTAAGAAGAGTTTTGCGTATATCCCGAAAGATATTGATGGTTGTTTATCTAGACCTACCTTAATTAGCCTGCATAAATTCCGCCTCCCGCGTTGTAAAAATAAAACATAAACGCTTGTTTTCCTTTTTAAATGGCCTTAATTACTTCACGCAGAGTGGAAAAACACATCAATAACCCTAAGCAAATTAGGATTTCATAGAGAGAGAGAGAGAGAGAGAGAGAGAGAGAGAGAGAGAGAGAGAGAGAGAGAGAGAGAGAGGCTACAATCAGAGTTGCTTCTGATATTCGTAGTAGGTGTTTATGCTATAACATTATATTATTTTCGTAATACTAGTAAAATGTTATTTTTTCTAAAATAAATTATTTAAATAATAATAATAATAATAATAATAATAATAATAATAATAATAATAATAATAATAATAATAATAATAATAATAACACACCATAAGAGAAGACATTTTAAAATTTGGTCGACATTGCTGCAATTGATTTGAGCAGTATGTTTCTAGGTCAGGCGTTTCTTGTACCCCTGGGAATACAAAACACTAGCAGTTACGTATTCATTCTGTAATGGCTGAACTTTGCATGCATTTAATAAGCCAGCTGAAAGGTATGAATTATGAATTGCAAAAGTTGAGTGCCCTTGGAGGGGCACCAGCATTGCTGGGCAATTGAATATCAAATTTTTTATTTATTACCTCTTGACGTCCGCTTCAATTAATCACCGGGCGACATGAAAATGAATAATGCAGGAGGGTCATTTAAAATATCTCTGCTTTAATTTTCGTCAGAATCTTCCATCGTCAACTTCAGTGTCAGTGGCCCCTCAGTTCTCAATCATTGCAATACCGTCGTGGTAGAAGGTTTCATTTTGGGTTTTCAAAGGTAGAAGGTTGCATCCCGGGCTTTCAAAGGTAGGAGATTGCATCCTGGGATTTTAAAGGTAGAAGGTTGTATCCTGGGCTTTCTAACGTAGAAGGATGTATCCTTGGCTTTCAAAGGTAGAAGGATGCATCCTGGGCTTTCTAATGTAGAAGGATGTATACTGAATTTCAAAGGTAGAAGGATGTATTCTGGTCTGTCTAATGTAGGAGGATGTATCCTGGAATTTCAACGTTAGAAGGATGTACTCTGGGCTTTCTAATGTAGAAGGATGTATCCTGGGCTTTCAAAGGTAGAAGGTTACATCCTAGTCTGTCAAAAGTAGAAGGTTGTATCCTGGGCTTTCAAAGGTTAAAGGTTGCATCCTGGGACGTCAGAGGTAGAGGGTTGCAACCCGGGCTTTCAAAGGCAGAAGGTCGCATTTTGGGCTTTGGAAGATAGAAGGTTACATCCTGGGTTTTCAAAGGCAGAATGTTACATCTTGAGCTTTCAAATGTAGAAGGTTGCATCCTGGGCTTTCAAAGGTAGAAGGTTGCAACCTGGGCTTTCAAAGTTAGAAGGGTGCATCCTGAACATTCAAACATGGGCTTTCAAATGTCCCAGAGCAGCCTGGGGAACACTGAGGTTAGGATACAAGAAAAGTCAGGTAATGCCTGGCCCTGTGGTTAAGGGATGTAATTACAAATAAATGGAGAACTCGAAATACATCTAGATGTTTAACGTCATTAGGATTTACTCTTTAATGTTCATATTTAATCTATTTTACCTCCTATTTGGTAGGTCGTGGAGGTATAAACACTGGATAGGGGAGGGCAGACAGCGTTTATATACAGATGCCCTTTTAGAAGTTCTGGTACAGATTAAAATGACATATGGTTTTATAGACAAGGAAAAAAAAATTTTCTCTTACAATTCTTGTTTGACTCTAGAAAAGTATTTTCCACGCAGGCGGTAGTCAGATTTAATCCTAAATTGACAGGTATGTGTTCGAAATAGTCTTTTTAAGATAAAATATTTACTTGCATGGTTTCAATGACCTGTAGTTTTAACAGTTTTTTGCCTGTTTGCTGAATGTTTCTCGTTAGTTTCACATTTGCCAATACCTGAGTCTTTTCATTCACTCTGAATTACATAAAAAAAATCAATACCCATGGACCAGGGGATCGCTGTATAACAATGTGGGATGTAAGAGAATGTAAAGGGGAGAAAGACAAAGAATCTGTTATAATGCAACACAAATTAAAAATATAATTGTTTCTAGTTGGCTATTAATTAAGTACATTTTTCTCGAAGGGAAAATTTCGTCTTTATTTGAAATTAAAGGAAATATTTTGAAGGCCATGTTGGATAAGGGCGCTTTTATGACTGTATAAAACTCTTCCAGTTCTCAGCATCATGACTAGTCCTTCAAAAAAATTTTTTCGTGAAATGATTATGGGTTTTAAGTTAGAACGAATCGAAAGTAGCAGTTGGCACTTTACATCATTTTACAGCCTCCTCTCACTTTTTGTAATTTCATAATATGTAAAATCATGTTTACAGTGTGAGATCCTTTTCCTAATAGAATTTACAGGCTGACGTGATTCCTAACAAAACTAAAAATTAGTCACTGGGATGAAAGAGGAAAAACTTTTAGCTTTTTAAGGATTTTATTAATTTACCGCATCGGAATTTCTGTAGTTTTGATATTCAATTCATGTGCAATTTTTAAATCTTATTCAAATGGATAATGCAAGGTTAAAACACGAAGGTATTTTCACCTGAACCAGATTCTATCCTGCTAACAGGCACGAGATAAAATCAAAATCATTCCATTGAATAAGAAAATTTAGGTATAGCAGATTCATTATCAAAGAATATCTAAAAGCACATTGCATTTAATTTCTCACCCAAATAAGACGCAGTATCATAATATTTCCAAAGGGAAGATGAAAAGTTATATTTATCCGACGACCTCACGGTTATATGCCAAGCAATTCAGCTAATGAACCCTCGGCTTATGTCTATAGACTTTTTCATGGCGAGTCCAAGGCAAGGGACCCCCCAATCAGTGTTTGTGAAGGGACGACAACTTTCAGGACTATCAATCCTGCCTACTATCAGGTTGTATGTATTGTATTTTTTAGTATTTCAAATATTCACAGATCCTTTTTAATCGTCAGGGATCAGTTGTTAGCTTATGTGCTATAAAAAAAGGGATGCTTTATCTTAGGAAATCAGTATTTCTTTTAGATTCTGAGACAAATTTTTTGTTAACTAGATTATCTTCTTTGCTTGATAGTCTCTCGAACTGAAATTCCAAAAGAAATACGTTTAAATAAAATTTGGAATTCAGGAATTTGAAATATGTGCTATGTTAATTGGTTTTTAAGCTTTTTTTTCAAATGGTTTTATATGTTCAGCTGAACTTGAGGGTTTCATAAGGAATGAAGAAAATTATAAATTGTAGATGCTTTCTTTTTTACGGCGAACTAATTGCGCTAGCACTGAAATTCCATCGCTGTTTATCAACAGAAATATGTTAGTCACATTAAAATGCGTTGTCACTTATTTTGAAAATTAAGTAAAATAAATAAAAGTATATCTTCTTGCGGTAGTATAAATATGTTTCATTTTAGATAACATTATCAATAAAAGAATGACGAAGACACGAGGGGAACTATTCCTCCCTCTATAAATGTAGCCATCATTTCCAACAATGAATTATTTAATCCATATACATGTCTGTTGAAAACGTTGTTTTAATTATAAAGCACATAATGCGTTTGAAGGTATGTATTAGAAGCTTGTGTTCTCTTTATTGCAAACCTTTTCATTCTAAAAGATTGAAAAATAAAGATAAAATCAACATATCCAACCTGTTTAAATGAGAATTCTCTCTCAGTGTAATTACAGCGCCGAACAAGACCTGAATACCTAATGTTTAAGCATTTCTAAGGTGTAAAAACACCAAGGTAAAATCATTGTCAGGGCGTAAACACAAAGGAATTAATAACAAACGTAAACTTGGTTCGTGATTTAACTATTTTTTATATATGTATATATATATATATATATATATATATACATATTTATATGTATATATTTATATATATATATATATATACATACATATAATATATATATATATATATATATATATATATATTTATATATATATATATATATATATATATATATATATATATATATATATATATATATGTACTAGTGATGGTACATTATTCCACGAGATCATATTTTCGTACAATTGCAAGGACCTCTTAACTTCCATTCCACCAGAAATGAAGTGCTTCTTCCTTTTCAAGTCCTTTTTAAACCACTACTTTTTATCTGAAAACTCTAAGATGACATTACATTGTGTCTCGAAATTATAAAAGTAAAAACATATAAGAAATAAATAATATAAATAATATAAATGAAACTTTGGTTGTTAGGTATACATACTGATGTTTCATTTATTTTATATATGTTTTTACTTTTATTATTTCGAGATACAATGTAACGTTATCTTAGATCTTTCAAATAAAAAGTTTCAGTTTAAAAACGATTAAATAAAGTCGGTTTTGGCCGGATTTGATAAGTGTGTTTTCGGTGTATTCCCAGAGGCCAAATTCGCCCTCGTTAGCATTGGGTCTAATGAACTCTTTCTGGCAGACATCATTATATCAAAGAAGCAATTATTTTTCCTCGTGTTTCCCCTACCCACCAGTCCCCGTAAAGAATCATTACGAGACATTAATCCTTTAAACAAAGAAGCCTTTCTTTTTTTTTCTTGAATATTTAAAAGGAAAAGCGCCAGGCGGCCATTCAAAAACATGTTTTACATGATTTACGATTTACAATTTCTGATTAATGGTGCATGAAGGGAGCACGTAACGAAGTGACATAAGCCATAAAAGTCAGATTGATTCGGAGCGGCCTTGTGGATTTTCATTGGCGTTGGAGGGAGGGAAGGAGCGATAACATTGCTCCCGCAAGCGAATGTTCGTGTCATAAATTATGGATTTAAGTGATAAATTATTAGTAACATGACATTACATATGTATATTGCAACTATGTAACGTGTATATATATATATGTATGTATGTATATTATATATATATATATATATATATATATATATATATATATATATATATATATATATATATATATACATGTTCATACCGACTGATCATCTTAGGAGGTATAAACCTGAATTGTTCAAATTTTAATTGGTCTTCATTAAAAACATTAAGCCAGATAGTGAATAATGGGTAACTGTTACTTAAAACAATGATCGAGTTGAAAAGCAAACATTCCTTCAAAATCAGCTTTTATTACAAAATATCTCAGTGAAAATAAATAAATTGCCAATAATTTCAACCGTAACCTACATTGTATGAATAGAATTAGGATTCAAATGGCCAGTAATTGCATCCGTAACCTACATTGCACGAATAGCCTTCGCTTTCATAGAGGAGGACTTTGCTAACTGATGATTAGCCCCTATTCATGTTTCGTGAAAGCGTATTAGTCTGTTTAAATGTCTGGTAGGCCCTAATTCTTCCCAGTGTACTTGTCACATTAATACTGTGATGAAGGAGGGCTAAACCCTTTTGAGACTAGGCAGGAGGTACTAACTCGAGCCTTCAGACGAGAAGGATGACATCCCCTGTTACTGACATGACAAAGGGTCCTTGAATGCCTTGTTGAAATGCTTCTTAACAAAGGGCCCCAACTCTCCAACTTCAGGACGTTTATGTTATAACAGACTGTTTGTATAACTAAACTCTAAACTTGAAGACCACACTGTGGTGTGCATAGAAGTAGGCAGAGGCATATTCATTCACATAAAGATACACAACACGCACAAACACATACACTCACTCAGACACACTCACACACATATATATTTATATATATATATATATATATATATATATATATATATATATATATATATATATATATATATATATATATATATATATATATATATAAAGATAAAATCCACGAAGGAAACGGAAACATTGGAGTGCTGCGAGGCTTTCGACACTACGTCCTTTACTTAGCAGACTGAAGAAATATAAAAGTAAGTTTACAAAGAAAGCTCATATAAATGACAGATGGGGATTATAAAGGAATCATATGTACCTGGAATCCAACACAATTGAAGAATTAGTAGAACTGTCAAAACAGGGTTAAATATGTAAGAGGTTTTACAAAGGATTAGGATCAACCGTTCAGAAGCAGGGACAGGACAATTAAAAGATTATACAGGGTCGTGACTAACCACCTAAAAAAAAATTTTCAGTACAACAAAATCATTCTCTTTTTTGTAAACAATAATAACTTTTTGCAAGATGAAAATTTTTACAAATAAAAAATTATATTAAACATACGGATACATAGAAAATATATATCAAGTAACTAACTTGTAATTAGGTCAGTGATTTTATCTTTTAGGTCATTCTTGAACATTTTTTCTAATACAGTGGTCCAAATAATACATGCCAGGGCTAAGATTAAAATAACAACTGGAAGTAAGCTGGATAATAGCGGACTCCAATAGATTTCTTGAAGAGAAATCTTTCGATCTGGCAATCACGTTCCATATTTTCGTGATTCAGTTACACACACACACACACACACACACATATATATATATATATATATATATATATATATATATATATATATATATATATATATATATATATACACACACACACACATATATATATATATATATATATATATATATATATATATATATATATATATATATATATATATATATATATATATATATATATATATATATATATATATATATATATATATATATATATATATATATATATGTGTGTGTGTGTGTGTGTGTGTGTGTGTGTGTGTGTGTGTGTGTATGTATGTGTAGATATGCACCTGAGATTCATATGCCGTTATCATTTTCCATCCTGATTTCGACCTACTGAAGTCGAACAGCTACCAAGTATGTACTTCGCTACTTAGGCCAACAGAGACATAGAGAGATGAATACGTGATTGCGTGAGTGTTTATGTGTACAGAATATATACCGAGATTTTAGGCAAACCAGGAAACTACTCTATTTTATAGAAAAAAACGTGGCAACTGTATTACCTATAATTCCAGGTAGGACCAAATTTGTATATCCTGAAACACATTTCTGGCCCTGCCATTTTAGAATTGCTATACATTTTTTTTTTTACATGTCACAAAGAGTTTCCGGTAAAGTAATGAGTCACCCAAATCATTTTAGTCAGAAAAAAATGACAAATTTATATTTTCCGTTCGTCGCCGAGGACAATCGAACCGGGTCTCTCTCTCTCTCTCTCTCTCTCTCTCTCTCTCTCTCTCTCTCTTTAAAACTTGTTTCCATCCCTCGGTTTTTAATCAGCTAAGTGATAGAGCGCTCTCTTGTGGCTATTTTTCCTAATTTCCCCAATCGCAGCGCTTTGTCCAGGTCGCTCATTGCAATTTAATAGGACACCACTGACATTCACCTATCTTTTTTCCTCTTCTTTACAAAAGGTTAGAGTTTATATTTCATATCCAGACCCTTTTCCAAACTTTCACAGTAAGAATTATTTCTTTTTAGTTTTCCGTAAAAGAAAACTGTTGAGATGGCTATTAGTGTGTCCGTCCGCAGTTTTTCTGTCCGCCCTCAGATCTTAAAAACTACTGAGGCTAGAGAGCTGCAAATTGGTACGTTGACCATCCACCCTCCAATCATCAAACACACCAAATTGCAGCCCTCTGGCCTCAGTAGTTTTATTTGATTTAAGGTTAAAGTTAGCCATGATCGTTCGTCTGGCACGGCTATGCGTGCCAACAACACAGGCCACCACCGGACTGTGGCTGAAATTTTCACGGGCCGCGGCTGAGAGTTTCATACAACATTATAAGCTGTACAGAAAACCTGATTGCGCCGAAGTTTTTTCCTTTTTTTTTGTTTATTAATATCAGCAACACAACAAATCAGAACCCCAACTGACATGATAAAGTTGATGCGTGTTTTCATACACGTCACGAGTACGAAGAGATAATAGATCAAACGGAAAACTCAATTTACGAGTTTGCAATGAAAATGAATTTGTTGGTTGGTGAAAGGAATGACGCCCGGGAAATTATCAAAATCTCCTTATGGCACGGGATAATGGGTCTGGCTATTCACTTTGAAACTACTGGTTAGGAGGCCTTTTGGACCCATGACCAATAATCTCATAAACCTCTAAAGCATGCAACTGTCATACGATCAGTCTAACACATATATTTTCACGATTTTATATATTTTAATTTATTTACGAACAACCACACGAATTCTCAGTTTAATTTTTTTATTTTTCACTGTTTTAATTTTATATTACGAAAATCGGGCTTTTCCATTGAAAAGACTTCATTTTTTAATTATTTAAGAAAGGCTTAAAACATGAGGTTTAAACTTGAGAATAGCATGTACGTTGTCCTTTGATCTTCAGATAGAGACTATACGTGTACTTTTAGGAGTGGACGTGGCTTTGCTCATTTCCATTTCTTATAGTTGAGCTTGTTAGACATTCTCCGAGGAATATAACTGCAGTATTACCAAATTCTTTTTCTTATCAGTATTCTGTTGTAATTCTACCAAGGCTGCCAAGTTTTCAGATGACTTCATTCTAATCTAAACGTCCACTGTACCCTGAGGGGCCACGACCCAAGAGCTGGCAGGCTCTGTACTAGAATAAGCCATTTAAGAAAAATTGAATAATATTGCATACATATTCCAGTCTACACAGCTTACCTCTTCTTTTATTGCATACTTGAATACAATTTCACAATCCACGTAATTTCTTCGTGACGTACAGGTTGAAAATAGAACGTCTTGTTTGAAAATTTTATTGGAATCAGCTTCAATCCACTCTGAAGTCAGATCTTGTGTACGTCTCATCAATATTACAGGAGTTCGCATGTCTAAGTCTTCGTCTCGTACCCAAGTTGGAAGTAATTATTACAACTGTGGAGTTCTTGATCCAGAAATGATGAGTTTTTAAAGGCGAAGAAATGTGTGTATATATTTATATATATTATGTATATCTTTACAAATATATATATATATATATATATATATATATATATATGCATATATGTATATATATATACAAATATATATTTATATAAATATACATATAAATATATATATATATATATATATATATATATATATATATATATATATATATATATGTATATATATATATATATATATATATATATATATATATATATATATATATATATATATATATATATATATATATATATATACATATATATTGTATATATATAAATACATATATATATATATATATATATATATATATATATATTATATATATAATATATATATATATATATATATATATATATATATATATATATATATATATATATATATATATATATATATATATACAGTATATATATATATATAAATGTATATATATACATATATATATATATATATATATTTATATATACATATATATGTATATATATATATATATATATATATTTATATATATGTATACACACATACATAGAATATTCATTTAAAAGGCTTTTACCCTTTAAGACATCATTTACATTCTGTCCATTTTCCGAACTTCGGCCTTCAATAATTTCGACAGCCTCCAAATTCACCACACGGGAGGATCATGATTTATAAATAAAAGTTCAGAACATCACAGGCATGACCTTAATGCCATGTGCAAATAAAAAAAATATTAATGACATAAACAAATGAACAAAAATTTTATAGTCAGGTCTAAGAAACAACTACTGCGAGACATAAATATTATTATTATTATTATTATTATTATTATTATTATTATTATTATTATTATTATTATTATTATTCCCAAAAAATAATTTTTGGGAAATATTATCCGATTTTAGTTCCTATGGTGGAAACGAATTGCTCGCTATTTTTGTTCTATCTTGAAAAGACTACAAGAGCAGTTCAGCGCCTAAGCTAAGGGCATAGGTCATGCATTTAATTAAAAAGCTAAGGTTATAGATCGTATATTTAAGGAAAAACAAAGTTCGTAGGTCATGCATTTAAGGAAAAAGTCAAGATCATAGATCTTGTATTTAAGGAAACGGCTAAGATCATAGATCATGCATTTAGGGAAAAAGCTAAGGTCATAGATCGTATATTTAAAGAAAAACAAAGTTCATAGATCATACATTTCAGGAAAAAGTCAAGACCATACATGGGGCATTTAAGGGAACAGCTAAGACCATAGATCGTGCATTTAAGGAATGGTGTATCACAGGGAAAGCTTTTCGCAGCTAACACCATGGTAATATGAGAAACTTCAAGAATTCATGTTTCATCATAGTTTCTGGCTTCTCTGAAATCTAATTGTCATAGCAAAAACATTTAGTAATTTATAAATCTCTCTCTCTCTCTCTCTCTCTCTCTCTCTCTCTCTCTCTCTCTCTCTCTCTCTCTCTCTCTCTCTCTCTCTTTTAATCCCTTTTCGCCACCTGTTGGCAATAATCCCAATTACTCGTCATAACTCAATTTCAATCCCTCTGTTTCCGTCAGTCCTTGAGTTAAAACTATTTAGCTTTCCGAAACAAGTGGTACTGAATTGTTTATGATAGGATCTGAACGTTTTAGTTGTATTCGAGAGTTATATACGTATTTTGTTTTAGATTTATAGAACTGGTATTCTCGGCAGGACCACAGGAGAAGGTTTGTATGTTTTTCTTCCCTTTCAAATTTGACGCATGTTTACGTGTAAACAGCTGGTTGCCATCAGAATGTTAAAGTCGTGGTAAATCTTCGTTACGTTGAATTTTTGCTTTTTTGTCCATATATCTTATAGGTATGCATGACCCAAGTGTTTATCCTACGAGAACCTTGTGTTTCATGGGTTCTGGACCATTATTGTTGATTATAGCCTATATTGTTTTTCGTGTTGACCCACACCTCGTGTAGAAAAATCACGAAGGGGGCACCACTGGGGATCCTGGGTATTTTGGTTGGGGAAAAACTAAAACGAGAATGGTAAGAAATGCATATATTACAAGGTAACCGCCTTCAATGCTACTACTGGATATTACTACCGATTATTCCATAATCAGCAGTCATCTCCAGACAGATTATCTGCCTCGAAGATATGACAAAGGTATTACTTGGGGTCATATGTGGTCCTTCAATTTCTCACCAAATTCAGAAACCTTTTATTTTTACGATTGCCCATCTCGTGTTTAATTTCTGACCATTTTTGCTGATACAGACTATTGGTTTGTGTTTTCCAGGCCCCCTGTATTTGATGATTATGGTGGGTTATTGGGAGTAAAATACACAAATGCATCTTAATCTAACCCTCTTAACCAAACGCAGCCTAATGTGTTGTGTCCTGTACTTTACCTTGACCTATCTGACTTAGAGCACTGTACTTACAACCCCTTTAACCTTCCTGGCCCTTAATGTACCTTAATAGCTGTTACTTGACTTATTTTGTTGGTAATTTTGCACTCAGTATTTTATCAAACTACAAATGAAAAAGCCAGACTTCTCAGTGGTAGGCTATGGTTACCACCAAGTTTTTGCAAAGCAGTGTTAAACTGCTGTCTTTGCATTTTGATGATGTATGTAAATTGATCAAATAATTTGTCAGGCATTCGTGACATAAGACTGGGGTTTCTAGTGGGTAAAGTTAAAAATGAATGAAGGGATAAAACTTCATGAAATTAATTGTTTTATACTTTTATTTTACCCTCAAAATGTATTGTAATGCTTTTGAACATTGTTCCCTGTCGAAAAAAGCAATATACAAGGGCCTGACAATTCCTAAACGCAACAATCAACTTACAAAATTATTATACATTTATTGGTAATTGTGTACGTTTTGAATCACTTGCCCTTCCTACTCCATAAAGGAAAAACACTAAAATTATGATCACTCGAGCTTTGTTGATGTTGAATTTCACGCTTGCAAGAAATTAGCTAATATATATCAACCTTCCAAAAGGCTGGATTTCATAGGTAGTGTTACTGGCAAGATAGAAAATCCTAACCTTCCAATCGTTCCTAACCTAACCTAACCTAACCTATTGCTAGAACTTGATCCTCTAACTTATCAAAATGGCAGAAATAGCACTTGGAAGAGATCGTAATGGAACTTGTGCCTTGATACCCGATTGATGTCTTACACGGTGAACACTTTAATTTATCAAAGACGCTGCAACCTTCTCAATTTTTTTTTCTGTTTTATAAAAATATTATTTTAGAGATAGTCCACTTGTCACTCTTGATAATTCTGAAATGCAACTAAACAGTCATTTTAATTTAACGCTTAGTATATGGTATTGAAATTTAGAATTAATTAGGAAAGTTATGTTTTTTTTAATTATTTATTAACCTTAATTGTAATAACTGGTAGTTTTATATTACAACTGCATGAATACAATACTTGTAATTTGTAAATCCATAATATTTTTCACAACCCTTTACCAAGGGAGGTCTTAGTTGTCAAGGTATATACACTTACTAGGTTTACCAAGGCTTTACTGTCTTCACACATTTGGAGGGCCATCTTCTTGCACAGAGTTCCTTACCTTGCCTTTGTAACCCGGGGCATAAAAGTTGGGCTAACCTCTCCCACCTAATCGAAACAAATTGTTGTTATTGAGGGATGGGATGTGATTTCATCCAGTGAGAGGGGTCTGCTAAGGTTGGGTGGTTGGTTTGTGCGAAGCAGCACCGCAACATCTTCATGAAGGCAAGGCTAGGTAGGTTAGGTAGGGATGGTACTATAGGCTTTTGCAGGTAATTCTATTGGGAGAAATAAAATTTACGCGAGTTTTTGTCGTCCTTGATATTCTGTGACAAACTTGAACCATTTATTGTGGAATTCAAAGCTTAAGCGTAGGAAAGGTTGATAAAAATGGGCATTGCATATCACAGCCAGGTAACATGAGTATTCTTGCACATTAACTGAAACATTTGATCTGATATTATCCCTACTGGGTATCCATGAAGCTACTAGGACAGGGGCCCAGCTGACATTTATCACCTACTACTCTTCCAAACCATCATCATCTCCTTTTCATTTTTATTCTTATCTGCATATGGAACCAATGGAATTTTCATTGTCGTATCATTTCTTAGTCCATCTTGCCATCTGACTCCAAATATTCCTTTGACAGATTTATTTTCAAATTCAGAAAATATTTTTGAATGTTTTCATTGTCATAAGAAGAGTCATGCCATAGCAAGATTCACATAGTACTAGATTTATGTATAATCCTACTTTTATATGAAGTTTCAGGCTATTTGATTTCAAAGCTTATTCCGCTTGCCCATTGATTGATTGTCCTTTATAGGATTTCACCAAATTCCATTCCAAGAGGAGCTGTACTGTATATCATTGTTACTAAATATTTGAAAGATTTAAGTTTGGAATATTCAAGATTGAACATAATTAAGTAATCAGTATTCAGTATTATTTTTTTGCTTTTACTGAATACCGAAAGTGAATGAGAATGAAGGTTTGCGTCAGTTCTGATTTTATATTTTCATATCTCTTAAACTTTTCACTAAGGGTCGGTATTCTTTTCAGGTGGGGTCCAAAACGAAGGTCGTGGCTATCACTGTGAGAACCAGGTGCTGTTTTTCTTGGTACACACAATATTTCCTCAGAAATTTCCAAAGCAATGGACTCTATGGGTAATTTTGCTCCTGGTAAAGAATATCTCCTGGCTAATCCCAGTGAATCGGTGAGATTTCAGGTTGTTGATGATAAAGGATGCAAAGCTTCCCACATTGGCAAAGTTCTTCACCTGAAAAAGCCATCATGGGAGGAGTTGCAAGCCAGGGTAAGCAAGCCATTACTGTACCCAGTGATTATTGTCAGACCTTTGGAACCAAGTAACAAATTAACAGAAGAGTACTGCAACGACGAGTCTCCTCTGCCATACATGAACAGAACAATAATGCTACGTGTATTTTGTTACTTGTCTGTGAAAGAGAAATTTATTGTAATGCAAGTCTGTAAAACCTGGGCCAGATGGGCTATCTACCCATCACTTTGGAAGACAGTTCAGATCAATCACAAGAAAATAAATCCCATGCATTTAATGGGTATAGTTCGCCGTCAGCCAGACACCCTGGATTTGAGCTGGGCCAAAATACGGCATGGGCAGTTATTGTGGTTATTAAAACGCCTTCCGCAGCTACGCAAGCTTCATCTTCAAGGTCAAAGCTGGGAAGTAGTGGAAGCCCTAAATAGTACATATTGCCCGTTTCTCGACGTGCTCGACATTTCTCATTGTGGAAACTTGACAAGTATTACACTAAGCAGGTTGCTCTCAGTACCCGTGAGCATTCATTCATTCTACGCAGACTTGGCCACAAGGTTGTGTTCGCTGAAAGAGCTACGTTTAGCTGGGACTCTAATTGGCGACGATGGTTTGTATTGTGTTACGAGGAGTCTGCCCTCGTTGACATGCCTTGATTTAAGCAGCTGCCAGAATTTGACGGATTTCTCAGTGGCAATCCTTTCCCACCCTGAAACGCCTTTGAGTTATAATTTGTCATCTCTGGACATAAGAGACTGTAACAAGTTAACGTTTGCTGCCCTCACGTACTTTCAGTTTTTCCCTTCAATGAAGAAGTTGGCTATTTACCCTTGCCTACAGATCCCGCTCAGGTTAATCCGGAACTGGGGCAGACGCAATGGCTATGCTGTGACCGATGACAACATTCTGGAGAAAAATAATGCTTCCACCAAATAAACCTACTCACTTAGATCTTTGCCCCGTTATTACGGTGCTAGCCACCATTCGCAATCACCAGCATTGAACTGCAAAGTTTCCTTTGCTTTCAACATTGATTGGTGCCTACGCTGTTCCAGACTCACAATATATTTTTTTTATTCCTACATCCTCGCTACATCGGTAGACTAACAGATGGAGGCCAATACAAAGCGACATGAGTAAATATATATTGACTAACTCTGGTATCGAACAAATATGGAGGATGTAGAAACTTAAACACAGTTGAGTATAAAATTTCAAATCTCAGATTGGCTGGGAATGGTGTAATAGTGGGGTTATTGAGTGCTTTGCAATGCATTATTCTATACGATCGACAAATTCATGCAAAAGAAGCGATATTATAAATACGATTGAATCAGCAGGGCTGAGGATATACGCACGAGTTTTTTTTTATCCGATATAATACTGTTTAGAACAGTTGTAAAGTATTTTTTAGTGAACATTTTACTTTTGCCATGTGATTTGGATTATTTTTAAGTCGACTGAATAAAACCTTACCACTTGTTCTTGGAATGTTTTACCTTTTATTGAAATGAAAAAAAATTGTTTAGTATTGATGACTATCAATTATAGCTTAGAACATTGGTTTAACGTATTATGAAAAGGTTGTTGTCATATTAGACGTTAATATTACAAGATAGAAAGGAAGTGAAGGTTTACTGTATTTAAAAGACTACTGCCTAGCCATTGTGATCTGGCTACATTGATTTTACTGTGAGGATGGAAATTCATTCTCTTGAATCACATTAAATTTCTGTTGATAAAGCTATTTTATGCAATGCTTGCTAGTAAAACTAGAACTTGTTAACAACTATTCCTAGATAAAATGTGTTAAACTTTCCGAAGAAGAAAATTTCTGCACATAGTATAATAGAATTATTTTAAAATCAATAGAGCGAATATTAATGAAGAGAGGAACCGATGAAGTGTGAGAAACTACAAGAACATTTCTAAGAGATTTCAAAAATTTAGTTTTGAGTTTTATGTAACTTTTTTTTTTTATTATTTTTGTTTAGTTAGTGGGTCAGGAAAGTCGACCTTCCCTCCCTATCTATTCCTTGACATTCTTTAATTTAAGACTAAAGTCTAACAAATGGTACAGTGATATTTATATACACATGTTGATGCCTTTAGGAATAAAACGAAAGGCAAATTTAATACTTGTGAAACTACCACTGCAAAGCCTCCAGTCCAACTTAAGAAAATCCAGAACATTTCTGAATTCTCGAGTAAAGAAAGAAATTGTCAGCCCTGATTTGAGAGTTGAAAGAGCAAACGCGAAAATAAACAAGTAAAAAATGCTCTGAAGTTTCTTCGGCGCAATCGAGTTTTCTGTACAGCGTATAATGCTGTATGAAACACTCAGCCATAGCCCATGAAACTTTCAGCCACGGCCCGGTGGTGTCCCGTGTTGTTGGCACTATAGTTGTGCTAGACACACGATCATGGCTAACTTTAACCATAAATAAAAACTACTGATGCTAGAGGGCTGCAGTTTGGTATGTTTGATAATTGGAGGGTTGATGATCAACATACCAATTTGCAGCCCTCTAGCCTCAGTAGTTTTTATGATTTGAGGGCGGACAGAAAAAGTGCGGACGGACTGACAAATAGCCATCTCAGTAGTTTTCTTTTATAGAAAACTAAGACATAACCAAAGTAAAAAATTAGAATGTCAACAGTTTTCCCTAAAATAGATTTTCGGAGAAGTTCGTTAATATTTTCGTTTAAAAAATGTCGACGTGTTATGTTTGGAAGATTGACACCCCTGGAAGTGATGGCCAAACAAGGTGCTAAATACTTCATGGAATCGTTTTATGTGTCTCTCTAAATGTCAGACCAGCTCCGTCCCACCCCGCTTCCCCCGACCCTCTCCTTCCCCCATCGTGTGTGTGACTTTACTTCAGTTTTTACTGAATCCTTGGTTTTTCTAAATCTTGCAAAGAAATAAAAATATTGCTGCACTGCTAAATACGATATGACTGTTACTCGGTAGTTCAACATTCACGTTGCAGTTCCTTTCAGATTGCTCAAAGGTAGGATGATAAAAGTCTTATTCACCTCTGTGTAAACATTTGCCAATTCAGAAATTCATTTTCCCTCTGGGTAAGATAAACAAAAAATCCTTCTTTTTATTCCGGACGGGGCTGAGATAGATTGAGTTAGAATTCAGCCAGTTACATTGTTAAGTGAGAGGGGAGCCCCTGTCAGAAAACAGGAGGGGGAAAACAGTTTAAGTGATATAAAGGAACAAGGAAAACACGAACAGGAGCATCTGCAGAAATTACCGAATAAAGAAGCAGTTAAGGTAGGTAATAGAATAACAGTTTGAATGTTGAACAACGGGGAGTGAACGGAAAGAGAATGAAAATAAAAGTGGCCATAAACAGTTTGTTGTTTAGTTACCGTTTCGTACACTGAGACAAAAACAGCTTTATTCGACCCATACGGACACACACACACACACACACACACACAGGCACACGCGCGCGCGCGTACAATCTCACGCAAAAGAGCATAATTTTAGAAAAATCACTTGATAACCCACGAGTATAACTGATGCTTTAATTGTGTTTAGTGGCTGCTTACTTAGAAATCATTACTGAAAAAGTTCGATACATCGAGGGTGGATTGCCCTATAAACAAGGTCGGTAGATAATGCATACTTTAGTTATATGGGCGTTTTTAGCGTTGCCCATAAAGAGAAAAGACAGAATATAAGAACTAAATATTCATGAAAGAATAAAGATCTCTAATTTAAAATTAGCATTTTTTACTCTCAAAATGACGTTGCTCTTCGAGGTAAAAAGCGAGAACAGTACTTTTGGGAATATATGGTTAGTCCATTCCACTCAATAAATAACCAAAATGAATATCTGCAGCGTATAATTCAGAGAGAGAGAGAGAGAGAGAGAGAGAGAGAGAGAGAGAGAGAGAGAGAGATTTTATAAGTGTACAGTGCTATCTGTAGGGTGATGGCTGACCTAAGCCTGAAACGAAGAGAGCTTCAATAATTCAGCTAATGCCTCTTGGGACGAAAGAAACTCATAAGTTTCAAAACAGATAACAAACTAGAAGGGCCCGTCTCTCCTCCTCCTTCCCCTGAATTAATCAGCGTATAAGTAGCTGCCTGGAATTGACAATCTCAATTATTTATCTGGATCAGAACTACAAGGAGTCCATTGGTTGTTCGACATATCTAATTATCAGGAGGAGTCTTGAAATAGTCCTGGGCTTCGCTTTCTCATTCCGGATAAAGGTCAGGGTCTTGAATGGGAAAGATTGCTGGGTTGGATTGGAGTTTGTTTTGTGGTGTTAATGTTTTTCTGTATCTTTTAATTAATTTGCCTAACACTGGTTTTGTCCTCGTTATTTACTTAAGGTAAGCCTATAAGCAATAAAACTTGAACTTTTTGCATTTCGGGAAATATTAAACAAAAAATTAACGATACCGATTGTTGCAATTACTGAACGAAATTTGTCCCAAAATTATTTTTTATAATGAATGCAGGATATGCTTTTATTTACATGGTTCTTCCACATATCTTCAGTATGAAATCAAATTTTAAAGAGGTATAGATGTGCAATGCTGATATGATACAAACGCACTTACTTCTGGCTGCACAACTGGCCATGCGAAAAAATTTTTGGGTATGAACCAGGGGAGGGGTAGGTGGGTTCCTGCATGGAACTGCTCGATAGCCCTCGTTTCATGATCATGATCGTTGAGTTGTCTTTTCATTCCATTCTCTTCTTTTGACTCTCCCATCGTCCTTCAAAGTTTAAAGATATTGTTTTCATTATGAGTATAATATGGAACGACTTGTGGAGGGCATTAGTTCCAGAACAGACTCTCTGCAATAAGTACGCGTTTGAAAACTATTTTGAAGGGGTTGAAGGTCAATAGTGAATAGAAGAGGCAACGGGAAAGCCATTACACTTTTGCATGAAGTCTTGACGACTGCACATATGTGTGCATGTTTACATGAACTGGTACACATTCTTGTGACATGCGAACACTTGCCGCATTCAACAATCTTGCAAGTGGCAGGTATGACCTAGGCATCTCTTAATTCAGTGCTCAGCGTACAGTCACCTTTGGGAGTCAGCAATTGATTATCGGTGACTTCAACATTGTTTGGAAAGCGCCCAGATACAGTAACGCGTGTCCAAAGATGGAAGATTCCATGGAACTTCTTGGTTCGGTTCAAATCGGATTTTTTGGGTCTGTTAACGGAAACGTAAATCAGTTTGTGAGTTACGAAAATGCTGGATGCAAAAGGCTTGTGATAAATTGCTCACTCTTTTGTGATAAGCCAATTGGAAAGGACGTGTTGGACATGCTGGGAATTGGATTTCCATTCGCTGGATAGTGAGTAGAGACTTAGGAAAATTGCTAACTTTTATAAGCCTTCCTTTACAGAGTTGATTATTCTTTGTTATGATTTAATATTTATCCCATGTGGTGCTGTGTTGATGATCTGGGTGATGTTTGAGTTTTTAGCAGAGATGGTCCTTTCTTTTTTTTTTTTTGGCAGAATGTTTCAATGGAACCATGGTTATTTAGGGTGGTGGACACGCATCTGCACAGACATGCGTGTGATATAGCCATAGTGAGAAATGGTCATCTTAAGAGAACAAAGACTTAAGACTTACTTTTACATGAAGACTTAGTGGGGAAGAATCCCATTCCTGATTTTGGTGTTAGCTAATGTGGTTTTTGTTGTGGGGAAAAATTCATTTATCATTTACATGCCTTTTGTGGTTTTTAACATTTTTTCTTAATTACCATGTTTTTAAGTTGTTTGTTAGCTTCATAGAATAATCTATTTTTGTACCTAGGGTTTAATTTCCACACAATAGTTTAGAGAGAGAGAGAGAGAGAGAGAGAGAGAGAGAGAGAGAGAGAGAGAGAGAGAGAGAGAGAGAGAGAGAGAGAGAGAGAAGGATTCTTTTCAGTTGCCGTGGGAGAAGTTTCTTTTGGCAAGTTGGGCTCAGTGAGACAGGATGGCCAATCAGATGTAAGCAAAAAAGTAAGTTGTAGGTTTTTTGTACAACAGAATTTGGTGTCAGCGGTAAAAATAGATTTCTGGGTTTGAACCCATGGCGACAAAAGGGTATGAATGGTGATAGATAGGCGTTTGGTGATCTCATGCAAGAGTTTTTGCAAGTGCCATTGATTGAGGAGAGTAGGAAACTTACAACATTTTCCATTCCAAAGGGGCATTATGAATTTGTACGGATGCCTTTTGGTTTGTCAGGTAGTCCTATGACATTTACGAGGCGAGTAAATACAGTCTTGCATGGCATGTTGGGGAAAGATGTGTTTTTGTATATGGATGACATTTTGATTGCTATTCCATAGAGGAACACTTGGAAGTGCTTAGGGAAGTCCTTAGAAGGCTTAGAATGGTGGGTCTAAAGGTTAAACTAGCCAAGTGTGATTTTTTGAAGGGATAGATTGTATATTCAGGATACGTCATTTCGAAAGAAGGTGTTCGAGTGAATGACAAGAAAGTCACAGCTATCGCGGATTTTCCTACGCCTAAGACTAAGAAACAGGTCAGCTCATTCATGGGAATGGCGGGATTTTTCCGTCGGTTTGTGAACGGGTTTTCTACGTTGTTGGAGCCTTTGACAGATGTACTGAGTTTTCATAGGGTGAGGCTCAGCAGGTGGTCTTTCAGAAAGTCAGAGTGGCTTTGATGAGTCCTCCAGTTTTAAAATTCCCGGATATTTTGCTTTCTTTCACATTAGTGACTGATGCCAGTCAGAAGGGGGTAGGTGCTTGTTTAATGCAGAAGTTTGAGGGTAAATTGCATCCAGTAGCTTTTTACAGCAGAAAGGTGAAGACATGAGAGAGTAATGAACGGTTAAGGCTACGGTGTACAAGGAAGCGTTCACTGTGGTGTCTAGTTTGGTTAATTTCAAGATGTTATTAATGGGGAATAAGGTGGAAGTTCTACTGATCATGAGCAGTTGTTGGTTTTTTTTTAATAAGCTTGATCTTTTTCCTATGAGGGCTCGTTGGTTTTTGACAATTAGGGATTTTGATGCTCAGCTTAGGTACATTGAGGGCAAACATAATGTGGTGGATGATGCTCTTAGTAGGCATTTTGTGGACACGGAAGGTGAGCAAGTGTGTACTGTAACTGGCGAGTGTGTGGATTGGGATCTTACTTTGTTAGAGAAGAAACAAGGTGGAGATGGGGTTTTATGAGACACAAAGGTGTTCCTTAGAGGTGAAGCAGTGAGAAACGTTATAGATTACCTTATTCAGGTCTGGAGGCAGAGGGTAATTTGTTGGTGAGGAGAATTAAATATAAGTTGAGGAGTAGTGAGGATAAGGATGATACGACACAGATCGTGGTGCCAAAAGAATTAATCCCAGTGGTTTTGGATATAGTGCTTTGTAAATTTGGTAGTCCACATTTGGGGATTGAGGAGACGTACCAGAGAGTACACGATCAATTTTTCTGGAAGAACATGTTTTCTTCAGTGGAGAATTTTGTGAGGGGGTGTTCTGTGTGTAATTTGTGCAAACTGGCGAAGGTTACGTCACGTAAATTGGCGTCTTTTCCTATCCCTAGCAGGCTATTTCAGAAGGTGCATATGGATCTTTTGACGAACTTTTGTGAGTTGGGGTATGGATATAAGCATTTGCTGGTGATTATAGATGAATTAACTAGGTTTGTGGAGATTTTTCCGTTAAGAATAAGACGGCGGATAGTGGGGTTGTGACTTTTTCTATGGGTATATTTGTAGATATGGGGTTCTGGAGATACCTATCACTAATAATGGGAGAGGATTTGTGAATACAATGCTAGAGTGTCTTGCGGAAGTTATGGGGATACAGAAAGTAAATAGTCTTCCGTATAGGCCAGAAACTAATGGGTTGTATGAGCGAGCCAATACGAAAGTGTTCGAGGCTCTTAGAGTTACAGTGGGTGGTAATGATAAGAATTGGGATACATAATAATATAGATGTGGTGAGATATAGCATAAAAACAATGGTTAGTGACATCATTGGTGTTTTGCTTGTTGAGGCATTATTTGGTTATCAAGTTCGGGGTACATTTGATTTGCTGTCCATACCTTCACGTTATGACGATACAGTTAAATCATTGATTGCTACCGCCTAGGACAGACATGCACGTCTTAGTATTAATTTAGAGTCAAAGACTCAAGAAATGGTCACGAGAAGTAATGCGAAATCGGATGGCGTAAGAGTTGCAATTGGGGATAAGATATTTTTGAAGATTAATGTCACAAATGACTTGAACTATAAGCTGGGTCCAAAAGTTGACAGCCATTTCGGGTTATAGAAGAGAAAAGGAGAATAGGTTCGTAGTTTTGGATGAAGATACGGGGGTGATGAAGTTAACACATTTCGAAGATCAAAAGAACAGTTTAATGTTTTTTTTTTTTTGTGCGCGCGCGTGTGTGTGTGTGTGTGTTTGTGTGTGTGTAGGGGATGACGAGTTTTGAAAAGTGGGATTCATTGTCCGTGGAGTTTTTCATTCTTTCGCTACTTTCTCTTTGGGGGAATTGAGTACTTGTCTGTTTTTTTTTTTTTTTTTTGTCATTTGTATCATTTATATCTTTTGTGTGGTAGAACCAGGGGGTGGCCTAGATTTGACAATAGCTCTGTTTTCCGTTCATACAATGATTTTAATAATATCGAGAAAGAGACTGAATCGTTGCTAACAGAGATGATATCTCAAGTAAAAGCGGTAATAACGGTGTCAGAATTTTATCTTTGGGGGAGTTAGAATCAGTCTTGGTGAATGGGGCTCATTAATGGGGTCCAATATAGTTTTCACTGGCAGTGATTTATATAGGTACTATGGGACAGTAAGAGTATATTTAGCAGATAGGGGTTTAATTATGGAGATACCTATAGGTGCTGATGAACCTTTTTGTAGTTATATATTACAACCTTTTTGTAGTACAAATATTAATAGAATAGTGATGTTGAGGGGGGTTTGTTATGGGTTGACATGTGACCTGACTGCTACAGAATGTATATCCCTCTCAGTTCCAAAAGACCATAGTGAAGCTGTTGGAAACGACTTCAGCGATTTTGTTTTGAATGTGGAGGTTGACACAGATGGTTCCATGATACGTCGACATCATTTCTTCCCGAGGGTTCACAGCTTTGATGGAGCGTGCATGATAGTGGCTACGCAACTTGCCTACAATGGCAAAAGAATCTATAATTCATCGGAGAGAATCTTTATGCAACGTGTCCGTAATTACCATAGGACTGTGGAATTACCAGTCTTACCGGAGGTCACGACATTGCAGCTGTTGAGCGGGATGGAGCCATAAGTTATTTTGAGTGGATTAACGGCAATAAGTTTGTCTTACCAGGCGTCCTTGGTGTGTTGTTGATAATTATTATGTTCATGGTAGTGGCTATTTTTAAATGCAAGTGGTGCTGCTGCAGGCAGAAGCAGTTGCCACAAGTGCAAATGACAGTGAATCATGAAACCGGTGTTTCGAGCTCTGTATATGTGTGTACGTGAATTGGTGCCGTGGCTTGTGACACAGGAACACTTGCCGTATTCAGCAATCTTGCAGGTGGCAGGTATGACCTGGGCATCTCTTAATTCAGTGCTCAGCGTACAGTCACCTTTGGGAGTCAGCAGTTGATCATCGGTGACTTAAACATTGTTAGGAAAGCACCCAGATACAGTAACACGTGTCCAAAGATGGAAGTTTCCACAGAACTTTTTGGTCCGGTTCTAATCGGATTCTTTGGGTGTGCCAACGGAAATTTAAATCAGCTTGAGCGTTACAAAAACGCTGGGTGCAAAAGGCTTGTGATAAATTGCTCACTCTTTTCTGATAAGTCAATTGGAAATGATGTCTTGTACATGCTGGGAAATGGAATTCCCATTCGCTGGAGAGTGAGTAGAGACTTAGGAAAGTTTCTAACTTTTATAAGCCTTCCTTTACAGATTTGATTATTCTTTGTTATGATTCAGCATTTATCTCATGTGGTGCTATATGTTGATGATCTGGGTGATATTTGATTTTTTAACAGAGATGGTCCCTTCTTTTTTTTTGGCAGAATGTTTCAGTGGCACCATGGTTAATTGGGGTGGACACTCTTCTGCACAGACATGTGTGTGATATAGCCATAGTGAGAAATGGTCATCTTAATGGAACAAAGACTTAAGAACTTACTTTTACGTGAAGACTTAGTGGGGAAGAATCCCATTCATGATTTCGGTGTTAGCTAAGGTGTTTTTTGTTGGGAGAAAAATTCACGTATCATTTATATTTCTTTTGTGGTTTCTAATATTTTCTTTTCTCAATTACCATTTTTTTTTATCTTGTCGTTTGTTAGCTTCACAGAATAATCTATTTTTGTACGTAAGGGTTAACTTCCACACAACAGTTTATAGAGAGAGAGAGAGAGAGAGAGAGAGAGAGAGAGAGAGAGAGAGAGAGAGAGAGAGAGAGAGATTCTTTTCAGTTGTTGTGGGAGAAGTTTCTCTCGTCAAGGCGAAGTCGGTGAAAGACACACTTGCCAATCGGATCTCGGAGATAAGTAAAAAAATAAAGTTGCATGTTTTTTTTTTATACAACACATATGCAAATTTGATCAGCAATCAAGCCACCTTTATACTCAAGCTAGGACCAAGGGGAACCAGGCATATGGCTGCTGATAACTCAGCAAGTAGACCTATGGGTACTCCAAAGCCTCATCCCTAGCTCACAGAGATGGTGAGTTCATGTCACCCATGACGTCATCAAGCCACGAGCAGTATTAGGACTCGGGACTACCATAACGGTAGTCCAATCTATTCCACTCAGCTATCTCAACCCTAAATTCTACTCATATTACTGAAGATTTTAATAACTGCTCTCTTATGAGCTTTAAATTATGCGTATCAAAAGGGGCATTAATAGAAAACTATTGAAACACACGAGAAAGATGAAAGAAATTAAAATAAAAGATCCTTAATTTTTTAAAAATGAAAATTCACTTCATGAAATATGTTTTCCAAACAGATTATCAATCCTCCCCCCCTTTTTTTAATATTTCGACTCTATAACAACTGGAGATATATAGGAGCAATAAGTCGGTGACTGCATTGAATTACATATATTTTGTAATGCGTAATAGAAATCCATACGGGGTACACCCTAATTTATTCACTGCATTGATATAATAATGATTGTTTTGAATGATGCATGACGTCAGCTCACCTATTCAGGAGAGAGAGAGAGAGAGAGAGAGAGAGAGAGAGAGAGAGAGAGAGAGAGAGAGAGAGATTCCTATTCCTGATCTGTTAGAACAGAGTTGTTATGTAAACACGTCCTCCAATTGCTTTCAGTCAAAGGATATTCTGCAGGGAGAGAGGAATGTTTACTTGGTCAAAACAAACATCCGGCGATGACCTAGTTTTCAGGGAACGAATGAAAAGTTAAGAAATAACGTAGACAAAAAAAAGATGTTAAAGGTATTTGTATTGTTTTCAGAACGAGAAATGTCTGACTCTTCTCTTTTTGAGTGAGTTAGGAGCAAGAAATTAACGTACTTAGAAATTATGCGTCAAGAATAAGGACAAATAAAGTTATGGTACAAACAGGTTGAATAGAAAGTGTTTATAAGTGAAGACGAGTTATTGTATTTTTAACTGGAAATAGGCACAGAGTGATTGGTTTTCTTTTCATTTACATTTAAAAATTAAGAGATTTTTCGTATAAATCAAGAGAAAAACTTTTATTGTCTCATAAAAATAACTTTTTGCATCTTCAATTTCAACCAAAAAATAACTTTCTGCATCTGCAATTTCAACCAGAAATATTATTGGTTATAAGTGGCTATTGTGTATGAAAAATCTAGTGCAACTGTAAGAGAGAGAGAGAGAGAGAGAGAGAGAGAGAGAGAGAGAGAAGGCAATAAATTTGGTATACAATTGACTTTTGGTCTTAGTATCAATTTTACTAATTACAGCAACACTAACTAAAACTTATTAAATAAAGCCGTAAGCACGAATTTAAGGGGTTTTTATCTGTTACAAAGAATAAACGAAAAAAAATTCTCGGTAACGCTTTTATTATCAGAAACTACAGATTTTCATCTCAACAGAAAACATTTATTGAAAAATCTACTAGCATTTGTTGTCAAAATGCGAAATGCTTTACTAATTAAGAAGGTAGAATCATGCGTGTACCAAAGTCATTGAGAAACAAGGGGATTATTGTCAATAACGTACAACACATAAACTTATAAAGCTACTTAAAATGATTACAAACACCAAAATATCCTATGTCCAGAAATCTTGGCATTTCAATATATTTGATAGATCACCCACCTTGCTTTTAGTGCAATGGGTTAATAAGCTTCATTATTTTCCTAATGGTTTTTGTAAATATGCACGAATTTCTTGTCAGTTATTTATCAAAGGAGACTCAAAAAAGACCATACGATTTTTTATTTACTGTTCCGCTTGACCATACAAAAATTAAAAAAGGATTTTTTTTTTTGTGAAATATGAAACAGCATTCAATCACTGGTTAGTTTGCTTTCCGCGGTGTAGCGTTTCATGTAAAAATAATGAGAATGAAGGTTTGCCATGAAATTCCTGTATTTTGGAAAAAATATATATATATATAACAATGTACCATAAAACGGAAATAAATATTTGTTGGTTGGTCAGAGTGACGGCTTAACGACTGTATCACACATATGAGCGGTTCTGACCTGAATAATAGTTTTTTGCAAATTGCATAATTACATATTCTGTTGACTTATTGTTTCCGTTATTGAACAGCTTATCATATTTATTTGTACGATCTCTGCTGCGCATATGCAGATGTGTAGCTACATACGCGTAAATCTTCTTCTTTTTCTTTTAACGTACTTTTATTCCCATTTTTGTATGGGGTAAACGATGCCTTCTTTATATATGTATATATATATATATATATATATATATATATATATATATATATATATTATATATATATATATATATATATATATATATATATATATATATATATATATATATATATATATATATATATATATATATATATATATATATTAAATATCACGGTTTTCTTTGATACACCGAAATTATTATTTAGACATATTGACGTACGTCGTAATACGAACACGAAGCACAATGGTTCAAACATCCAAATATACCTGCCTAAAAGTATACATACCAACTCATATTCATATGTATATATATATATATATATATATATATATATATATATATATATATATATATATGAGAGAAGACATATCCCAGATGTCTTTTAAAATATGTTTTTAATAAATCTTTTAAAATATGATTTTAATAAATCATCTTAAAACGCTTATTTGACAAGTCTTCTCCTCCTATATATATACATACACACACACACACACACAAATATATATATATATATATATATATATACTGTATATATATGAGTTTTGTCGTAAATTTTTATTTACCATCCCTCTCTCACTACAGCTGGAAGTCTATCCGATCATTATCTCTTTGGAGCTAAGATGACAACAGATCATTATTCAGAGCAGGAACCTAATGAATAGGGTTCATTTTCTGAATAATAATCTGTTGTTACCTCGGCTCTAACGAGATAATGATCAGATATACCTCCAGCTTAATCTTTCATTAAGTCGTTACTATCCCATAGCTAATGTAATAGTCTCTCTCTTGGAAAATGAATGGTGGGTACGGTTGCTTATTTACTTACAAAAGCAGTCATGGTGTGGTGTTCTTATTACTTCATTTCTCCCTTTCTTCCTTTCGTTTTCAGCCGCATAGCATTGCAGTAATTACCACAGTACACATCTGTTATCTAGTGTTATGATACGGGATCAAAACGACCGGCCTAGTTAGCGTCACCGAATGGTTCAATTATGAAAGTAATGAGGACCCATAGAAGACTTGAGCACGTCTCTTGAACGCATTCCGGTGCAGTCCATGATCATAAATCTTGTTTATTGAAGCAATTGGGAACCGATATTGTGTGTAACTCGCATCCATTCAGACGTGTACAGCGATTCAGTGGCGTCTATTGCCTCCAGAAGAGCACTTCGCAATATGGAAACTGCGGACAATATTTCAAAGGAATGATATAGATGGTTTGTTCTGCTCCTTGGATATTATTATCAGGAACGCCAACGAAGGGCGTGAGCGATGTGTGAAAATTCTTCACTGTGTACGTCCGTGTGCGAGAGATATTGCTTATTGGTTTTTATCTGCTTTTGTCTTTCGTTACTGTGAAGATTGAACGTAATTGCCGGTGTAATGTGACAAGTAGGAAGGAATGGAAACATTGCAGTGTATAAAGTGATTGCCATCAATCTTGACTGCAGTGTCTTGTCGCTTCTGCGCGTGATAGTAACTCTTACTCTGGGCCTTTCTTTTGCTGAAGTTTTGCTTGCTTCTATGATCCAGAACATTGTTGTAAAAAGTTGTTATATATATATATATATATATATATATATATATATATATATATATATATATATGTGTATATATATATATATATATATATATATATATATATATATATATATATATATATATATATATATATATATATATATATATATATATATATATATATATATATACATATATGTGTACATATATGTACAGACATATATACATGCATATATATATATATATATATATATATATATATATATATATATATATAATTGTAACATCTTTTAAAATTCACACCTAACCACAGGGTATGTTAGAGAGAGAGAGAGAGAGAGAGAGAGAGAGAGAGAGAGATTTCTTGTTGGAGCTCCTGAATTATTGCCATCATTATTGTTGACATTTATAGCATCCCTGCATTCTCGTTGCTGTATATCAATGTAGTTCGGCGGTTTGTCGACTAGAAAATATTTACAATTGTGACAACCTCTGGATAAAAAATGGCCAACAATGACACTCTTCTCCAAAGTTTTATCTACCTCAAATTAAAGGAAATGGTTTCTGGAATTGGCCAGCGTGAAGATAAATGTCTGACGAAAACGGTTCACATCTTAGCAGCTTCGTGTGACGAAAAATCAGGAACCGAAAAAGGTTCTGAATGTTCGGTTTTTCGCTTCCATTAAGTTGTTGACGAATCACCTGTTGAGCCTTTGAACGAATCACCAGTTGAAATTCAGAAGATAAACCTTATCCAAAGAAGATGGTGTCCAAAGAAGATGGTGTTCATTAGGAAGAAGTAAGAGAAGTGAAAGGGAAATACAGAAAGAAGAGAAAACACTTATAAAAAAGAAAAAATATATGAATATATTAATAAATAAATAAAAATGTATTAAAATACAGGGAAAATAGCATTAGTGCAGTAATACATTCCGTCTTCGCTTGAACTTTTCAAGTTCCAATTGCACATCCTCAGGGATACCCCAATTTTTAATAGTTTTCTTAATGAAAGTAATTTTATTGTGAGCAACGGATTGTTCTTCGTTGAAGTACGTAATTCCTAATAATGAATTGTGCTCAAAATATTTGTTTTTCAAATGTTTTGGTTTTTGTTAATTCTCTTTATTTTTTGTACTTAAAGGAATTTTTTTATGTGAAGAACCAGTTTACACTTCCCAAAAAGATCATTGTGCTAAGAATCTTTGCTTTCCGAATATTTTGTCTATCATTTTTTTTACCGAAAGTAATATTATTGTGAGCAGTTTGTATTCCTGCATTGAATTTTGTGATTCCAAATAATTAATTTTGCTAAAAATCTGTGCATACTCGCTGGAGTTTCAATGAGAAATATATCACCGAAGCATTAAGGAAAGACTATTTTCAAGAACATTTCCAAAATTCTTTCTTGGGAAAAATATGATGTCATAAACAATATCCCAAAATCACCCAGCTGTAACCTAAATTTTTGACCCAATTTATTTTCGTCTTCATATAAATTTTTTCCACCATCGTCTTCATTCATCTACTTCCCCGTCGCTATTTTGTTGCTGAAAAATAATGTCGTGTCACGCACACGAAAGTCTTACTTTTTTCTTATTTCTAAATTGCACACGGACGATTCCAGGATGGTATTGCGCGTTATGGGAACTCCTCCAATATTGCCGGGCATTATTGGAATGCCGAAAATACTCTGAGGAGGTGTGACAACACGAAAGCCCTTGGTCAATTTCTCGTTTTATTTCTTCCTCCAACTCTAATACTATATATATATATATGTATATATATGTATATGTATATATATGTATATATGTATATAGTAATATATATATATATATATATATATTAATATATATAAATATATATATATATATATATATATATATATATATATATATATATATATATATATATATATATATATATATATATATATATATATATATATATATATATATATATATATATATATATATATATATATATATATATATATATATATGTATGTGTGTGTGTGTGTATAATATATGTATACTGTCTATACATCTTGTCATAATCATCGATAAATTCGACATTCCTTGCATTGAGAATTTGTAACGACAAAGGAAACATTCTAAACTGAGACGAATGATAAAAGAATGAAAGACAATTAAATGAATGAATGCGTAAAAAAATGAATGATTATAACACCCCCACCCCACCCCTCTTGAGTCACCAAAACGAAACGATTGGATTTGCCCCAATTCCCAAACTCGAGCTGTTGCCCGAGACCTTAGGAGTTTTAATAATTAATCCGCTGGTAATGCCCGTTCGATAGGATTACAGGATTTAGCTCTTCGATTTGCTGTAATCCTATTAATCCTAATGTCCTCGTATGTTTCGACATTTCAGCGAATAGTCTTCATTTGGAAGTCAAATCCGCATTTTGTATATGAGTTTCTCTCACCAAAAGCACATTAATGCAAGTGTTTTTTAGTGCACAACTTGCGTGTGTGATTAGATTATTCTTTCAGGGCAGGTATAAAGCGCAGCTGTACAAGTTGTGATAATTCAAACACTCACAAGCGTAACATTTATATGCAAATGTACATACATCCATCAGGTGCATAATTTTTCGTCGAGTATGGTATAAAAAATTGTAGCTTTTCAAACGTTTTGTACTATAAAGCGAGTAACAGATACAGCGTAGCCTGTTATATGCATATTCTGGAATTTTCCAGATTTATTGTTATACAGTAGGGGAAAGAGAGAGAGAGAGAGAGAGAGAGAGAGAGAGAGAGAGAGAGAGAGAGAGAGATTCTACAATTAATTATTTTGAGACATATGAAGTGACAGTAGAGTACTTAAATTATTTCCCCCTCATTAGATGACCGGCTTTAGAAGGCGATGTCTGTCAGATCATGAATAATATTTATATTTATTCCGCCAAGATGATATGCGTAGATTTTCAATTGAAGTCTGGCAACGTGGAATGGTCACCCATGCAAGCACAAACCCTACTCAACAATCCTCAACTTGGCGTATAGGCTGACCAATCTGTTGTTAATTTCGCTTCACATCATAATGATGTCTTCATAAGTAAAAAAAAAAAAATATTCTGGAATATTTACCGAACACTGATTGATCACCGTCGCAAATTCCGTCACGGAATTAGAGCATGAACATAACTTTGCAACAGGTAATTTGGAAGCCGTGTCACGCGATAAAGGCATCAAGAACTATTACGCTTTTTGATGGACAGATCGCAGGGAAGTAAATGAAATCTACTGGGACACAATGTTATTCGAGTTGTTTCATGAATGCGGATGAGAGAAGGAGAATTTTCGAGTTCATTTTGTTGCAAAGCTGTTCTTCCGAAAGATTTCTCTCACCTCCTCATTTCATATTGATGAAACAAGCATTGTTGTAAGGTGAATATGGAAAATTTTGGTGAATGAATTATTTCGTTACTTTTATGCGCAGCGTACTGAAATATGCATACACACATACGAACACATTGACACACACACACACACACACACACACATATATATATATATATATATATATATATATATATATATATATATATATATATATATATATATATATATATATATATATATATATATATATATATATATATATATATATATATATATATATATATATATATATATATATATATATATATTGGGAACCAATACTTTGCAGTACAGAAAGGAAAGGTTATCTAAGTGAGAATTCAGTAAGGGAAGGTCTCAGGAGAGAAATTCATGGTCTGAATTAATTACATGTACTTACAGAAATCAGAAGAATAAATCACAGGGAGCAGTGTATGCTAGGCTCTTGGCACTTTCAGTTGAAATT
This sequence comes from Macrobrachium rosenbergii, assembly GCF_040412425.1. Classification (NCBI taxonomy): domain Eukaryota; kingdom Metazoa; phylum Arthropoda; class Malacostraca; order Decapoda; family Palaemonidae; genus Macrobrachium; species Macrobrachium rosenbergii. The sequence continues at coordinate 11,772,688 of NC_089794.1, read as the reverse complement.
AACAACAGAAAAAGTTAAGAGTGCCACTCAATTAATAATGAGACATAAATAAAATCAGCTAGGAGGCTTGATTTATAGACATAGGG
>NC_089794.1:11760102-11767602 GCF_040412425.1 Macrobrachium rosenbergii | reverse complement strand
TTCCTTTTTTTATTCAATATCCCTCCCAGACGCATCAATTTCCTCCCGGCCATGCGCCCATTCCTGAACTGCCGCCTCAGCATCTCGAATCAGTCTAATTTCATGGCGGGATTCACCATTTCGTCGGATCTGAAATGAAATTCCCCATCACTCGAGGAAACAGATTTCATTGTGAGATTGGCAATCACGTTGCCCATCATTATGAAACCGGGCGATTCAAATGATGCTGTTTTGTACGTACTTTGAATCTGGGTCGACTGGGTGGAAAATTGCCTAGTCTGGTAAGAAGTCAATATCACGTATTTCTAATCTTTAGATTCGTAGTTTTTGAAGTGATATGAGACCAGATTTGGAAGCTGTCTTAAGTGCTGGGTCGTTTTGTTTCGATCGAAATCTGAAATATATACACTATACATATATATATATATATATATATATATATATATATATATATATATATATATATGTACATACATAATGTATACACATACATATATACAGTATATATATCTACATATATATATATATATATATATATATATATATATATATATATATATATATATGTCTATCTATCTATCTATCTGTCTGTATAATACGAATATATTTTTATACTGTGTATATATATATATATATAATATAATGTTTATATATATACTGTGTATATATATATATATATGTATATATATATATATATATATATATATATATATATATATATATATATATATATATATATATATATATACCCTTGTAACATTTCATCTGTCCATATTTTACCAGTGAACAGGGGCACAGAAGGAAGTGCCAGAAATATAAGGTTGCAACGTTCAAATAGTGTTTTATGGGCCTTTTTATCTTCATATTATACTGTAGTATTACAGTCAAAGACATTCATATATATATATATATATATATATATATATATATATATATATATATATATATATATGTATATATATATATATATATATATATATATATATATATATATATATATATATATATATATATATATATATATATATATTTAACAAATTCTTGCTACCACATTGGGAAACAAAACCGCTGGAAATAATAAACAGTCGACACTGAGAATTTGAGAAAGTTGTAGAATAACTCAATTTCTTTATTTGGAATATAGAAAATACCTATAGAAAATATGTGATATTTGATGCTTCAGTCCAAATCAGCAATATTAAACGAACAACCCTTCAATCATATATTTTATAATTTTGCTTTCTAATTTAGGTAATTAGTGCTCAGTCAATGTCATAATAATGCAATATACTTTATATTTCACTTAACTAGCGCAAATGAAAAGTTACTAATAATTATGACTAATAAGTAAAAAAGTTATTAAAACTTTTTCAAAGAATTAATTTATGTAGTTCATGTTAATGTCAGTGTATTGAAAGTACCTCCCCCCTCTGCGATTAAAGCGGCAAAGCACTGAAAATGCTTTAATTTATCACGTGCGCAACAGTCAACATGGAATATTACACCCCCCTTGATCTATCTCATTACGGGCTTAAGGGTAATCCCAGCTTTAAAGCACTTTCATGCAGTTCATGACAATGCTTTGACCCCATTTCAGCAAATGTTCCGTGCGTTGTAGTGACCTAAATTTACTCGGCTCCTCTATTTCGGGGGGCCAGCTGCCTACGGGTCAACACTCCATGATCTTATTTTTAATTGATTTCATATAATCGTGATGGGTACGCCCATGCAGAGGCGAATGGGACAGTATGTATAGGGCATGGGTGTCAAATTCATTTGCTACAGCTGGCCAGATTTTGATTAATGGTACATCAGGTAGCCTATTAAATATATGAGTGTCTACTGTAGGTCGAGCCCAAAGGACTAATGATAATATATGGATAATATTGATGATAAACTGCTGGTTTTGTTTTTACCTGGTATTGCCGCTACCAGAAACTTGACACCGTTTATGCTGGACTAGCACATCAAAGTTTTGGATCAAATGATTGAGTTGCGGCAATCTTCAGTTTTGAATTAAGGTGTACTTCTAATTATGGACTCAGTCTTTGGGTATATCCGATATTCAAATCGGGTTTTTACTGACAATTTATTCTTATTCTGTATCACAGAATGAGTAGTTTTTTTTTTTTTTTTTTTTTTTTTGCCAGGTAACGTCCCTTCCTGAAACCCAAATGATGTCATCGTCTGTCCTGTCCACTCTCTCTCTCTCTCTCTCCCTGTCTTTGTTGGCAATGCCTGAATAACGAGTGTAATTGACGGTCATCTTCAACCAACAATTAATACACATTCTGTATTCATCACCAGTGCCATACATACAGATCTATTAAAAACTGTCTTCCTCTGCTTGTTCTGGTAGTGATACAGGCATAAATACCATGTAAAAAGACATTTATGAATGTTTATTATGTCCCAACATTAATGGACACCATATCACATTTTTAAAGGTGTCCCAACATTATTGAACACCATACCACATTTTTAAAGGTGTCAAGATAACATTTTCTGAGCGTTAATTTTATCTGCGAGTAAGTGTGCATGTATCCTTTTCTTACACATATTTCAAGATGCAATGGATGCTCCATGCGTTGGGGGCAAGATAAAACAAAGGGTATTTTCTCTCAATAATAACCGTACGTGCGTCAGACGATGGACCAAAATATCGTTTAACAAGAATTTATCTTTCATAGAAGTCGATGACTTTTTCACGCAAATTGACCAGATATTTATTCAAGATTTATTGCAGACATTATTAGATTAATACTCTAATAACACAACACATCCTCCATCAAGTTAAAACGCAATCAGCTATGTAGTACCCTGTAAGCTGGTGCCATCTACTGGTCCCTTAGAGAAGCATTTCCAACCGGCTTCTTCGGTAGTGGTTCCTTACTTGGCCAGTAGAGGCTCTGTCTCTGCTTTTGTACCTCATACCAGATATTACTGGATTTTTTTGAAGGCAGAGGTAAACCGGCCGTAATCGTTTCCATTAGCTTTCGTTCTTACTAGCATTGATAATTTCTATTACATTTCTATAAAAGATGTATTTGTGTATGAACGATGTATGTATGTAATACGACGAACAACACCTCACTATATGATATTTTACATTTGAGATTCCCACCGTTAATGTATGAACTCTTCATATGAATTCGCTCATGTAGTTGGACGGAACAATAAGAAACAAAAAGAATCTAGTTTGAGAAACAGGTAGCTTGTTTTATGCGTAGTTAACTTAAGCTAAGTGGTGCTATGTCAATCCTGATAATTATAGTCATTTACGATCAAAATATACGATCAAAATATATCTTTATGATTCTAGATTCCGTTCATAATGCTAGGCTGGCCACAAAGTTTCGCCAGTTGGGAAATAAAAGGAAACAAGAGAATTCGATTTTCACATGACGATATACTAAACAAATATTCACAGAACTAACTTGAGTTTAAAAATGTCAGGAAAAGCAGTCTTAACTGCGTATATATTACTTCTCGGAAACCTTGATTTTTTCCTCTTTCGAATTATAATCAGAATACATTTACCGGAGAAGCTGTTTTCGAAGAAAATATACATTTACCGAGAAGCTGTTTTCGAAGAAAATTTATATTTCGATTTTGTTAAAATTGCTCTGCTCACCTGGTGAGTGAACTGTAGACCTGGCAGTTTACTCGATAATATTTATTGTATTGTTCAGTTTCAGTATAAAACTTGATCACTAACACTGGAATAATTATGAAATCAAAATGATTTATTTTATCTAAGTGTACACAGCTGAATCGTCCAACGAACGAACATGTGTTACATTTTAAAATTAACAATTATTTCATGTACCCTAAGGAAAAGAAACTTTGATATGACGAAATAGAAAAATCATTAATTTTGATTATATTAAAAAAAATTAGTTCAATTATTTTGGGAAAATTGCAACAAAATCATCAGGAATCCTTACTACGAATGTGACTGTAGCGCGAGTAATAGTAATAAAAAAAAACAAGTAATAAATGCATCGAAGTTTCTTCGGTGCAATCTAGTTTTCTGTACAGCAGCAACAGCGTATAATCAGGGCCACCGAAAATGCATCTATCTTTCTGTGGTCTCGCTATAATGCTTTATGAGCAGCTGCCCATGAAACTTTAGCCACGGCCCGGTGGTGGCCTATCCTATATCGTTGCCAGAAGCACGATTATGGCTAACTTTAACATTAAATAATAAAAACTACTGAGGTTAGAGGGTTGCAATTTGGTATTTTTGATGGTTGGGGGTGGATGATCAACATACGAATTTGCAGCCCTCTAGCCTCAGTAGTTTTTAAGATCTGAGGGCGGACAGAAGAAGTACGGACGGAAAGACAGAGCCGGCACAATAGTTTTATTTTACAGAGAACTAAAGACAGACATAACGAATGTGCTAATAACAATGAGAGAGAGAGAGAGAGAGAGAGAGAGAGAGAGGGCTTGACTGATCTTAATAGTCTACCTTGTCATACAAAGCTCAAAATTACTGAGTTGTCAAAATCAAAACCATTACCAGGTGCTTCAAAATGGTTACATGGTTTATACTGAACTGGCCTTATGCCAGCAAGTCCCCTTGTTCTGAGTGATGTAAGGTGTGAAGGGGAACAGGTAGCCCATTGTGGACCTCCGAATTCTCTCCCAGCAACAGAGACCTGCTTGATAATGACATTGCAGCATATGTTGTTTAATATATTCACTCGTCCACGTGTAATTATAGTGATTTGAGCACAGGAATTTGAAATTCCATTATCAGGGACACGAACCTTTGATAAATTGTAGGCATTTTAATCGAGTACCAACTAACTGGCAACAATGAATTACCAATTCATTTTATATCATATATGTGTGTGCATATAAATTTATATATATATATATATATATATATATATATATATATATATATATGTATATATATGTGTGCATATTTTGTAATGCTTTATATATGCATATATACATATATATGTATATATATATATATATATATATATATATATATATATATATATGTCATAATTAGACATGTTTTAAAATGGAATCATAATTCCAAAAAGTATATATATCTGTGTGGGTAATGAGAGATATGACTCACAGATCTATCAAATCGCACATGTCAACAGAATGTCTGCATAGACGGTATGTCAGCATAAGTCAGCGTCCTCTTTTTGTTGGAGCTGAGAGCTGTCAGGTAGACCGTGAAAATTCCATCGGAACGAGGTCATTTGTGTGTTAGTGTGTGTAAGTCGTAAGTCTTGCTGTGTAGTTGTATAAGTGCTTTTCAGATAGATCATAATGGGAAACCATACTGTGTAGACTCATTGTTACTCTGTTGTACAAAAACCTCATCCAGAATATACACAGAATCCCATTATGGAGTTTGCCTAAATCCTACCAGAAGAACTTACTATTCCCAAGACGATAACTCATTTCACAACTATGGAGAAGTATTGAAGATACATTTCTCTGACTGCGTTTTAAACTCAGTCCACGTAAATAAACGTTAGATGAGGATATATAGTATACAACATATATATATATATATATATATATATATATATATATATATATATATATATATATATATATATATATATATATATATATATATATATATATATATATATATATGAAAATAAGAAGGCCCATAAAACATATTTAAATATATATTTCAATATATATTTTATATTACACTGTAGTATTACAGGAAAAGACATTCATATATATATATATATATATATATATATATATATATGTGTGTGTGTGTGTGTGTGTGTGTATATATATGTATATGTATATATATATATATATATATATATATATATATATATATATATAACCCAACTGAATAAAATACTTAGAAACAGGTTTAAAAATTTGACTCGTTCAATACACAACTTCCTCTCCGAGAGGGCAATTAGACTTGGCCGCACTGGAGAGAGAGAGAGAGAGAGAGAGAGAGAGAGAGAGAGAGAGAGAGAGAGAGAGAGAGAATATTAAGAGAGATGAGATATTAAGCATTTTAATAAGAGAAGTAAATGAATAACAGATAAATAGCATTTAGGAATAAATTTATAAAAAATGGAATAACAGATAAATATATTATTATATATATAATATATATATATATATATAATACATATATATTTTTGTGTGTGCATATGTATATATACATACATATATAATGTATATTCATACAATATATATGTGATGGAATCTGAAGTTACCTGAATATAATAGGCCTGCGTTTTTAATTATAATTTTATATGAATTTCAGTTGATAAGATCATTTAATTTATATTTTTGTGAACAAATGTCAAGACAAATATGATTCATTATATATATATACATTGTATGGTATGTATATACATATATATATATATATATATATATATATATATATATATATATATATATATATATATATATATATATATATAATAAATGTAATATTTGTCTTGATAATTTGTTCACCATAATTTCAGGTTTTATTGAGAGATGAAATGCAAAACCGAACTTTGAATAAAATAATCTTTTATCAACTGAAATTCATAGGAAGCTATAAAATTACAATTAAAAAACGCAGGCCTATTTGTTATATTCAAGTAGCTTCAGATTCCACTAAAGAAGGTCACGTTCCCTAAAACTTTAAGACAGCGCGTCCACATATTGCTTTCAGACAGGACTGCTTGATCTGTATGTACCCTCTTCTGCGTTTCATCGGACACAATTTTATTTATCCGGCCAGAGCTGCAATAGTTTGACGACTCTGGTGGGATTTGGGAAGAAAGGAAGACCCGTTTTCCTTTCTTATTTTCTGCAAACTTTTTAGTTCCGTCCCTGGATATCAGCTTATCGGGCGTAAAAGTTTACCCGCAACGCGATACTTCTCTGGCATCGAGGTGAAAGTTAAGCAGTGAATAACTGAATAAGAGGACGGATAGATAACGCCAGCCAGGGAAGGGAAAGTTAAGAAATATATGACGCAGTGAAAGGATAGATAGGAGGCCGTATTGGAAGGCATGCTATGGAGATGGAAGAAGTGCAGGGTAGAAGAAGGCGAGGAAGACCGAGGAAAAGATGGAGAGATTGTGTGAGGGAAGACTTGAGGGAGAAGGGACTTGACGAAGCAGCAGCGGAACGCAGAGGTAGGTGGAAGCTGTTTGTCCAAAACGGCGACCCCGTATAGAAAAACGGGACTGAGCTGAGAAGAAGAAGAAGAAGAGTGAAAGGGTGGATACTAAAGAAGAAAATGGATCGTATAAACAATGGAATGGTGCTACTTTGGCTTGTTATTTACGCGTCACTTACTCTGATGTGCTAGTACTAAACATGGCGGAGGCTCCCTGGGACGCCGTGTTTAGTACTAGCCCCTCGGGATCAAGTATTATATACACCCATTTCTATACTGCGTGGTCGACAAATTTTGTTAATAAACGACATCTTCGTGCGGCCGTCTGCTTTACATTTACCATACGGTGTTTAGTATTAGCA
>NC_089794.1:11745102-11755102 GCF_040412425.1 Macrobrachium rosenbergii | reverse complement strand
TAAAGCATGATAATTGCGATGCTAACCGTTAGTTTTTCTCTCTGAATCCACCTCATGTTAGGGAGAAACAGCTTTGATGAGTGCACGCTCATACACATATACATATACACGAACGTACACACACACACACACACACACACACACACATATATATATATATATATATATATATATATATATATATATATATATATATATATATAATATACATATAGTATATGACTGTGAAATATTTTCTCTTAAAACAGAATTCCATCTAATAAAATGAGCCCATTAATTTTCTACCTTTTTGCGTTTTTATGGGCTCCTTTTATTATATATATATATATATATATATATATATATATATATATATATATATATATATATATATATATATATATATATATATATATATATATATATATATATATATATATATGTGAATATATATACAGTATATACATATATATATATATATATATTATAATATATATATGTACATTTGTTCAAAAAGCTAGGCCACTGGAACTAGAAAATCCTGTCAATTTTGAAATATTAATATTCGCACTGACAGAAAAAACTGAACCGTGTATTACTGTTCGTTCATATTTTTCCAACTAAATAAAGCAAATAGACCAGGTACTCATTATCACTTTTATGACCAAATGAATGAAAAAAGTTAATATTGAATATGTAAATCAAAGCATTATATATTTACAAGTAATTAGCGACCAAATGATGAAGTGGAAAATTCTGATATTTCTGATTTTAAAAATCTGTTGGAAGAAGGATTTATAATATCTGTGTGTGTGTGTATATATATGTCTTTTGTCTATGTTTGTATATATACGAGTATATATATATATATATATATATATATATATATATATATATATATATATATATATTATAGTATTATACATGGAAAATTCATAACGTTTAGTTATTTCAAATATCTATTCAATAATTGAACCTTTGACAAACTAAAACTTTACCCTAGTAGTGTGGAGGTGGTCTTGACAGCATAATATTGTAAAACTCACCGAACTGTATGTCCTTAAAATTGACACGGGAATGAAAAGGTATGAATGTCAACAAATTGCGTAGATCACTTGTCTAAGGAACGATCTGGTCTAACTGAGTATCTACAAACTGTTTCTGTAGAGGAAATGTTCTCATGTAGGATAAATCCCACTGATAAATCCCACAGAACTGGTAGCATTTTCCCGAGATGTCACCGAGTACCGGAACCTTTCCCTGAAAAAAGCTGGACGCCGTTTCTTAAAAACTAACCATAGAATTTTCTTGAAAATAACCTCTTTATGTTTCCCACACCCAAATTACCCCTCATTTATATACCTAACCCTAACCCAATCTAACCTTACCTAACCCTAACCTAACCCTAACCCAACCCAACCTAACCTGACCTAACCGAGGAGCATGGCAAAAAAACCGGGGCTGGTGCAATACTAGCAAACATCTCAGAAATTTGCGAACCGGTGCTTGTGTCCTGTGACAAGAAACGAGAAACTAGAATGTAAATGTGGCTAAAACTGCGTTTGATAAGAAACGAGAAACTAGAATATCCAGTAAGTGTGGGAATCAACGATGAGTCATGGTTTTTTTCCTTGACTTCTGTCGTGGACGATTGTCTGTAGTCTCTCTCTCTCTCTCTCTCTCTCTCTCTCTCTCTCTCTCTCTCTCTCTCTCTCTCTCTCACACACACACACACACACACACACACACACACACACACACACACACACACACACACTTATACATATACGCGGCTTGACTAACACTGTACGATTTGATTAAGCTGGTCTTATGCCAGCACGTATCCTTGTCCAAGGGAGCCCAGTAATTTTGGTATATTATTTGATGGGGTATGATGCCTGATGTGCACCCGTGGACTATAAGCAACCAGCACACACCTGATGCCTTATTTCCGGGAGATTCTCTCTCTCTCTATCAGTATAAGTGAGCTTGGAAGATACCGGAAACGAGTGATAAGACGCAATGGCGGCTGACATACCATTTTTTTTGAGAGATACTAGGATACTTCTTAGAATTATAAAACTATATAGAAAAATTCTGATATATAATAAACGACAATAATGATAGACGGTAAAAATCAGGTGAAAATGTCATTCATCCTTATCAGAGGTAATTCGTTTTTAACTGCAAAAAAGTAGACTGACCTAATCTGTTTTCAGATCTACAGCATTTCGGACGAATCAGTGTCGAATCACTCGACCGCTATACCAATCGTCATTGGGACGAATTGGCATCGTATTAAGCGGTGTTGAGCCAATCACCCCGAACCGTTTGTATGTAGCAGCTGATGCCGAGTGGCTGCCAATAAACGGCTGAATGGACAGACCTCTTTGCCTTTGAACTAATACAGCTCTCCTTTGTCGTCTACAGTGTATTGGTGAGGGATTCGTAACTTGGGATTCCGAAGTTTGTTTTCTTGGATGCGCTGAATAACAGCGATTTGGTTAAATCGCCGACTGAAACAGGAACGGGGAAGTATGTACCAACAGTGATAAACTGAGAGAACATTTGTTAACAGTGATAAACTGAGAGAACATTTGTTAACTCTGCTCGAAATGTCTTTTGATATTCTTGAGTCTCAAGAGTAATTCTTGAGCGGGAAAAATATGCAGCAATCCAGTTTTTTTTTTTTTTATCATGACCAGAATTGAATGATCTTTTCTAGTAAATTCTGTCGCTTCTCTAAATACCCTCAACAAGTGTAATACAATCCACCTGTCAGAGAAAACTCTGTTTTTACTAAAAAAATAATAATAAAAAAACTTACTTGTGATGTATGTGGGGGTAGTTAAATACACCAATGATCACACGCTGACTTAGGTATTGAAAGTTGCAGGGTAATGAGTGGATTACTATAAAACATAGTTAGGGTTTTTATTGTACTTATCCATCCCATTTATATAACGTATATATCTTTATTATTTCTCATGTTTTGTTTTGCGCTCTAACGGCTTTCATGACATTCATTTCGATTGAAAAATCATGGAACTAAAAAAAAAGATTGAATACATAAATATAAAAAAGGGAAAATATAATTAGCAGTGACTTTGAAAACTGAAACGAAAAATACAGTATATTTGTCGATGGAATACCGGCAATGTGTATAAAGACTGACCAGTCAATTCACGCATTAATTTAAATCGTTTTTGCAGTTTTGGTTCAAGCAGGAATTTAATTTGGTGAATGAACGCAAGTGATTTAAACAACGGGAAACATGTACAACAGACTAATATAAATGGCTTAATCTGCGAGATATTCTTAAAAGCTCTACGGAAAATGAATTGTTAATTAACCCAAGAAGGAGTCAGAATGCTAAAAAAAAAAAAAAAAAAAAACAATTATAAAAAATAACGTTGCTACTATAGTGGGTGGTCTACAGGCGTGCTTCTACTATAGTCTACTTGTGAAAGATAACCAGATGTTGAATGTTAAAATTTTATTTATTTCAAGATAGTAGCCTACTCAAACATTCAACTAAAAGCATATAAAAACCTGTGGTAATATTTTGTATTATATAAAAGAGGAATCTTTTAAAATAAATGAATCTCAAATCAGTCTCGATATACACGTCTTATATCTTGTAAAAACGACAGAAATAAATCATCAGAATCTTTTTGCCAAACCTTCCAACAAAAATGGTCAAGGTGTGACTGAAACATCGTTGTAGGAACTCCTCTTTATATCTTGAGTATATTTGTATTGGCATTCAACCATGGTCTTTCTATCCCTTGAGAATGGGCACCCGATCCGGGATCAACATAATTATTTTTGATGATTGACAGTCTTGTGAATAAAACCCATGTCCCTCAAACTACGTTAAGTAGGCCATTCATCCGAATGAATTACTGGACCTGTTTTGCACTCACGTTGTATTATTGGTATCAAAGTGTCTTTATCTAGGCGTTGCACAGAAAAATACCGGCAGTCTCTATTTGTTTCAACCCAGAAACACAAGGCCCATCAATTCTTGCACCATGGTTCTTATTTTCCACTTCGGCATCACTGTCTTCGGGGAGAGTCTATGGTCACCTGCTAACATCCGTCCTCGATTATATTTTCTACTGCCTGCAAATCTTGCCTCGTCGATTTGAATTGGCACTTCAAGAGTGCCTTCCATTTGACATCTAAAACTGCATGATACAGTTGCACTACACACTTCCCTGCACATGTCGAAACAGTCCGTGACTGTGTTTGGGGATTTACCGGTTACTTTAACCTTTGTATCCACGGGCATCTCTATTTCTTCTTCTTCTTCCTCTTTTAACGTGCTTTTTTTCTCATTTTGTATGGGGTAAGCACGATGCCTTCTTTTGAAGGACTTTGATTTGGCTTTGGGGTAGACCGTAGTCTCGATCGGCTGCCCTGAATGGGCATCTCCATGACAAAAAGGAAAACCAATTCCAGGATTTCACACAGACTCAATTTGGAATTCACTCGATTACGGCCATGTGTATAATGGAAACACGGGTTATTGGTTCTTACTGATCATGAAGTCTGACATCCTTGCTTTGGACATCGAAGTGTTGGCTTAAGTTCACCATTTCGTCTGCGCTTGCTCTTTTTCTGCATTACACTGCAGCCACGCCTATGGCATGGCTCACCATCCTGCACAGTGTCTAATAGGTTATGCTAACGAAGGAAAGAGATAGCAGTTTCTTCTGAGGCAATCACCAAGGTACAGAATGCCTTGAATAGCATGTCGCTGAGGGCTTTGATTATATCTAAATGATATCAGAATTTATGATGGAACTTACTTTTTTGTTAAGAAACAAGTAGCAATTACAAGGCGGTAGCAAATTAGAAACAGTTACAAGTCAGCAGCCCGTTTTAACAAGTAAACAGCCTGTTTTAGCAAGCAATAAGGCCGTGTCAAATAAGAAACAATCAACAAATCAGCAGCCCGTTTTTAAAAGTAAAAACGGCAGTAGACCGCGGTAGATCTCACATGGTTTCTCGTAGATCAAGTATTACAAGATAGACCGCCTGCTATAGTAGCATCAAAATAATTACTGGTAAGTGTAAGGTATAACTTTACTCACATTGCATGTCAACAGTCAGGAGAGAGTATTATGATGGCTGGATAATAGTATACATCGAGAACTTTACAGAAAAGTTCTTGTTATTAACCCCCCAAAAATGCTCAAAAGCTAAGAAAAACTAATTTCAACATGTCAATTAATAACAAGATTGTTAAGACAACAAGATATATATATATATATATATATATATATATATATATATATATATATATATATATATATATTTATTTATATATACACACGTGGCAATAACCCAAACATTCATTTAGATATTCGAACACGTAATACAACCGCTCCCAATTTCGTTACCCGGCCGACCGAAATTCTCTGAGTTATCCGGAATAATCTAATATCTGTTGGTAGAACATCCAGTATCTCGTTACTCCGCTGATGGCGTATGTAAATGTCGATGTAAACACACGATTGCGTTGTGTTAATCTGGACGAAACGTTCGTTTGTTGTTTGTTTGTCCTGATTCCTTTCGTTCTGTCGGTTCGACAAAGGTTGCTGATAGGTAAAAGTTTAGATTAAGTGACACGTTCTATGTTGCATTAAAACTGAGCTTATGAATATCTGTTTATTTATCTAATATCCCAGTCTAACCATCTCTATCTATATATTGATATGCATATGTACATGTATATATGTATATACATATGATTGCATACATATATATATATATATATATATATATATATATATATATATATATATATATATATATATATATATATATATATATATATATATAATATATATATATGTCTATATATATATATATATATATATATATATATATATATATATATATATATATATATATATATATATATATATATATATATATATATATATATATAATCAGAAAGCTACAAACGTCCTTTAATATCCAATTCGCTCTACCTCGGAAATAATATATATTTTCATATATGTTACCGAAGGGGAGTTTTTTAGTTGATAATAAGTCCACCGTCCCGTGGGGTTCGCTGGTTTCGACCCACGGGACGGTGGACATTATCAATAAAAATTCCCCTTCGGTAACATATATGAAAATATATTATAGTATATATGATATTAGCGATATATGAATCACGGTGATGTGATAAATAGTCATATATATATATATATATATATATATATATATATATATATATATATATATATATATATATATATATATATATATATATATACTGTATATATATATCTGCTTTTCTGATGAGGCAACCTAAGATGCCTGATTTAACATATGATTCTAGATAACAGAAGTCTGCTTCTTAGATTTAATTCATTATACCGTCTATAATAACACTCTTTTCCACATTGCTCACCGATTTACTTTCTCAATTTTCTTTTCACTTACGTCTCATACTTCTCTCTCTCTCTCTCTCTCTCTCTCTCTCTCTCTCTCTCTCTCTCTCTCTCTCTCTCTCTCTCTCTCATCCATGAAATGTCTGAACATGAACTATTCTACTTTTTTAAGAAGGCAAGCCTTTTTATGCCCCATGCATGTTTTCTAAACCTTAAAGCCTTGCTTTATGGCAGTTTAAAAATGCATCTCTTGAAGCGAGAAATGATGACCCACAGATGCTCTGAAGTGTTTTGGTGCCGTGGACGGTGCTTAGGACCTCTGGTGGATGCTGGGAGAGTAGTTTCAGCCAGGCTTTAAAAGGAGTATATGAGCTCTTCTCTGGATTGAGTGGTTCGTTCTTTGCTCTCTCTCTATTCGAAGCTGTTCTCTCTCTCTCTCTCTCTCTCTCTCTCTCTCTCTCTCTCTCTCTCTCTCTCTCTCTCCTCATTTTGTATCCTGACCACTCTGTGGAACCTCTTCTGAATAAACAAACCGTGGTATTTTGGAAGCATCGTTTTGTTAAAGATTAGAAATGCCCACAAAAGTAATGTATTCCTGCACTTGTTTAGACTGTTTCTGATTAGATGAGGCTGCCTTATGTTCCTTCCTTATGATGACTCCAGTATGACCACATATGCTCACAAATACACACACATCCACACATGTATGTATATACTAGCTGAACAACCCAGCGCTGCCCGGGAAAACTCTGAATGACAGTCTACGTGTAGGGGGAAGGAAAGGGGAAAGGGTTGTCCCTTTTATCCAGGTATTACTGTGGTGACTGTCCCTTTTATCTAGGTATTACTGTGCTGTCCTACACCTTTAACCAGGTATTGCTGTGCTGTCTGTCCCCTTTAACCAGGTTGTGCTGTGTTATCTGCCCCTTTTATCCAGGTATTACTGTGGTGACAGTCCCTTTTATCCAGTTATTACTGTTCTGTCTGTCCCTATTATCCAGGTATGACTGTTGTGACTGTCCCTTTTATCTAGGTATTACTGTACTGCGTGTCACCTTTAACCAGGTATTACTGTACTGTCTGTCCCTTTTATCCAGGTATTATGGTGGTGGTTGTACCTTTCATCCAAATATGACTGTGGTGACTGTCCCTTTTATTCAAATATTGCTGTGCTGTCTGTCCCTTTTATCCAAGTATTACTGTGGTGACTGAAAGGCATTTTCATTAATATATTTCTATGGTCTCGAGTATATGAAATAGAGCATGGTAAACCCGTAGAGTATATTTACCACATAAGTTACAAAGGGAAGGGGGAAGGTGAAGGAGAAGGGGAAGGGGAAGGGGTTGGGGGTACAGGTTTGAAACTTACCCTTTTATCTAAGTTTGGTCAAATGATGGCCCACGTGCAAAATTTTGTTTAGATCGGTCAAGCGGATCGGATCTCTATAGCTCACTAATATACAAACAAACATTATTTTTATATATAAAAATATATATATATATATATATATATATATATATATATATATATATATATATATATATATATATATATATATATATATATATATATATATCAGGGCAGTTACTAGGAAATCTTAGCTTGATAATGAGCAATATGCCAAGGCCAGGTAGAACATTTTATTTTGCAAACTTTCGAGCTATATAATTTCATTATCAGGCACAAATTATTGACAAAACATAAAAATCTTTGAAAATAAAATAAGATGGATTATCTTACTAAAACCTAACAAAACTGGTAAAACAAATAAAGAGGTACAAAGCTGAAAATGCAAACAGAACGTTAGATTAAAAACCCCTTGACATATAAAAAGAAAAGAAACTAAAAACTAAAAATGCAAAAACAAAATAAAAGTTTTAAAATATAAACGTAAAAAGTGGAGAAACGCAAAATAAAACTAGCAAATACAAAGTCAAATGGCTGTTGACTTGTTGCGTAACTTCTAGAAACAAAACATATAACTGCTACCGGATAAATGGTTCAGTTCCAGTTTCATCTCTGTAGACACCGACAGTGAAATTAGGAGGTCCAGTCCTTTGAGCAAAAAGACAGTGCTTTAAAATCCAGGCCAGTGAACGGATGGTTTTATGTTAAACTGTGCTCTCTTATGACTGAGAAGGGTGGTTTTGAAAGAGGAAACTGGTAAAACAACTCCTCTGCATTCCAAAATTGTGTCTGACTCAGCTAGAACTGGCTCCGACGTATCGCAGACCACACTGCGAACAAGTAAACAAATAGACGATACAAGAATTAAGGTCTACAGGAAGAGATGGCGTCTCCCTCAGCAGTGATCTGACAATCAAATGGTTAGACAAAACAGACTGGAACAGTATTTGAAGAAAACTGCTTCAGGATTACTTGTCACTTTTCTTCGGACCATGTGGCTACTGTGAGCAAGGTAAGGTTAGTAAGACAATTCATTTTATTGTTTGTTCAATGAATTTTATGTTTTGTCAATAATTTCATCCTGGTGGTGAGGCTTTATACCTAGAAAATTTGCAAAACATAATGTTCGACCTGCCCTTTTCGATATTATTCATTGTCAAGCTGTATTTACACATGTATATATATATATATATATTTTTTATATATATATATATATATATATATATATATATATATATATATATATATATATATATATATAATTTATATATGTATATATATGTATGTGTATATATATGTATATTACTGTATGCATAATCTATAAATATGTATATAGTTATATTTATATGTATATATATGAATGTATATGTATATATGCATATATGTTTGTATATGCATATATGTATATACATGCATATATGTATTATGCGTTTATGTATATACATGCATATATGTATATATATGCATATATGTATATATATGTATATATATGCATATGTGTATATATGCATATGTGTATATATGCATATATGTGTATATATGCATATATGTGTATATGTGCATATATGTATATATATGCATATATGTATACATATGCATATGTATATGTATATGTATATCTAACGTTATTCCTGTTAGTGATAGACACGGGAAATGTAAATCAGACGCACTCGCGAAGATATCGGTTATTAATGTAATTTTTTGCCAGAACAAGATCAGGAAGGATATATATAATTCAGTACAGGTGAAATAATCAAAGAAATTTAGCTAGATAATAAGAAATTAGCTGTCTCTTGTTTGTTTTTACGCTCATCACCCGAGGGCCTGGTACCAGGCCCTCGGGGATGGAAAGTAAGAATACAGACAAAACACAGTAAATTTCTTAATGTGTCGGTAAATTTCTCAAATGATCTCACCTGCACTGCATTATATATACCTATTTTTATACTGTTTTGTCAAAAAAATTATATCAGTAAACAGTAACTTCGTTCTGCCGTCGTCTTTACATTCACCATCGCTAACATAACACACAAAAACTAATACCATCGATTTAATAAAATTACATAACGCAATACATATCCAGATCTATATGGCTACGCGTTCCCAAAACTATTCATAAAAAAAATATTTAATTAAATACATGTAATACGACTTAGTGATAATCACATGAAACTCGCTTATAATTGTGGATCGATAGACAAAT
>NC_089794.1:11732602-11735102 GCF_040412425.1 Macrobrachium rosenbergii | reverse complement strand
GACACAGGAATAATTAATTAAACTAAACCAAATAAAAAGAAACACCTCTGTCCCACAGATAGATGAGGATAAGTTAAGCTAATAAGAAAAAAATCAGTTATAGAAAACTGTCGGTCACGAGTGAGGACTTTTATCCAGACCTAAGCAAAAAGTAGCTTTCCTCCCTCTGCATGAAAGGAAGTAGCAGCTGGTACTAGGAACTAGTCACTCATGAGGGCCTCAAAAGCCACCACAATTTATTTTTTCTTTTCCACAGTGCCACTAATCTGAGACACTGTCCCAGCCTGAATAGCTCATCTCTCTCTCTCTCTCTTTTACCTTCCCTTTCTCTCCCACTCATTTGTTATACTCTGCTGGGGTAGAGTGCATTTTCCTTGACTGCAAATTAGTTGAATGCAAATCAAGTGTTGTCCTTAGGAACGCACTGGCACCATAGTGCCACCAAAAGAAAAAAAAAGGAAATGAGAAAAGGAACACAGAAGAAGAATCGTTTTGTGACCAAGCTTACACCAGTGCATAACGATACTGAGTGCTACCAGTGTGACCTTTACATGGCACACTCAACCACAGTGTCACCTTACTGGAGAGGTGCCACATCCTTGAAGTGTCACCCTAACTCTGAGGGACGCTTCCTCGCTGCCCAAGTGTCTCCAGTTAACCTGGATAGATGCCCTTACCCACCAGAACCATGGCAACAGAATCGTAGAGCCTTCATGGAGCTGGGGCAGGCAGCAGGTCTCACGGGATTGGACCTCACCAAGTGGGTTAAGGAGCAGCTGGATGACTTGGCCAAGCAAGAGAAGGAAGAAAGAATTGAACAGCGGAGTTGTGAAGCCGAGCAGAGGAATTGTGAAACTGAGCAGAGGAGGTATGAAGAAGAGCAGAGGCAGCTGGGAGATGAAAGAGAAATATGGAGAAGACAGCATGAACTAGCACTCAAGGAGAGTGAGCTAGCTCTCAAAGAAAAGGAGCTCGAGCTGGAAAGAATGAGAAGAGAAAATGCCGAAGCTATGGCTATACACCAAGCCTCCAACCCCACACCTGCTGCACCAATGCTCCAATCTCGAGCTTTAATTCCTTCGTCCCCAAGTGGACTGAGGACAAGCCAGAAGCATGGTTGGAGGAAATAGAGGCACTCTTTGATAACTATAGCACCACCAAGACAGAGGGAGCCTTAGTACTAGCCAAGCACATGGAGGGAAAAGCTAAGGCAGCCCTTCGCTCACTGGAGAAGAGTCAGAGAGGCAACATGGTTGAAGTGCAGAGAGCCATCACGAAGGCCTACGAAACAACCCCGGGAAAATGGAGACAATGGTCCCGAGGTCTTGCCAAGGAAGTCGGCTGGTCCTGGACTGAATGGGCCTGTCACAAGACCCAGTCTGGTACTCGCTGGTTCGACTCCTTGTCTTGCACTATGTTTGAGGACCTCTTCATTCGGACCATGCTGGAGGATCTCTACCAATGTGTGCCTGGGCCCCTTGCTGTATATTTAAATGATAAGCAACCCACCACCCTTATGGAAGCCTGCCATATGGCCGATTCATGAGGAAACCTTCAACCAGTCCTACAGCACATCTCAGCGGTGCATAGTGCCCCCCGGATACCTCTCAGGCTCGACTCGCCCGAAGAATGGACTGCCTAGCAAGCCTTCGTGCACCCACTGTAAGAGGGTGGGGTACACTGAAGCTGAGTGCCGATACAAGCTTGTCACTAACAAGCAGCCTCCTACTAACAGCCAGAACTCCTCTCCCTCTACATCCACGCAACCCTCTCCCTCTGCATCCACGCAACCCTCTTCATCAACCGTCACTGCAGGCCACCGATCCCCTACAAAGGTCCCGTGCCGATCCTGTGGTGCTGTCAGACACTACAATGCTGGACATCTGGCCTGTCCACATCATGTCCCCACCACCAAGTTTGTCAACCTCATTAGCACCTCATTCTCCGCAGCCAGGCTGTACCCCGAGAAACTGGAGATCCAGTTCATCTCGGTGGGTCCCCTTAAGGGCTCTAGCTTGCCTGTGACCCTTCCGGTCACAGTAGACACCACAGCAGACATTAGCTTAATATCCAGGGCCCAAGTGCCAGCCGGTGCCACGGTTGATGAGAAAACCTGGTGGGAGATGAAGTGAGTAGAGGGCCACACCATTACCATTCCCACAGTCAAGCTCCAGGTCACGAAACCTTGGGGCATTCTATCCCACTGCCTTGGCGTGGTGGGTGGAATTCGGCCCAGAGTGGACTTCCTGTTGGGTCGGGACCTCCTCTGGGGAAGCCCTTTCCCAACGCCACTTCGTAGCCATGCTACCTCCTCCACAGAGGCCCAGACTGTAAGAGAACCCCACGAAGGAAACCCACTTTCTGCCCACCGAAGTGGTCAGCGGAAGGGGCACACACCAAACTGTTCTTGGCCCAGTCCTCTCCATTGGCAAAGGGGCGGCCAACAAAGAGGTCCCCCTTCTCCCCGAAGAGACATTCAGAGGAGCAGTACCGCTGTAGG
>NC_089794.1:11710102-11725102 GCF_040412425.1 Macrobrachium rosenbergii | reverse complement strand
GAGGGCGTGTGTTTAGGTATAGTGGGAGGGGTTTCGGTTTAGCGGGTGCATGCTAATTGAAACCACACCATGTGTTACTGCTTTCTAAGGTAATTGATCATTTGTAATTTAGAGTTTTCCAGGCAGCACAGGGATGGTCAGTTAGTATGGGATATATATATATATATATATATATATATATAATATATATATATATATATATATATATATATATATATATATATATATATATATATATATATATATATATATATATATATATATATATATATATATATATCATCTCTTGTTAAGGTACCTTATTCAATTTCATTTGTAAATCTTTGCTTGGTTGCCATTACTCTCGTAACTTGAGTTGATTTAATTAAGTTTTGAGAAACGTTTGCATAGGAAATTTCGTGTGGTCTACGAAGCATAATTTCATCCATGGAAATCCTCAACTAAAACATTTAATTTAGCGAAAGATATCGTGGATAAAATATAAAAAAGATAAATTTCGGAAAAAACCAATCCAGATCTGCATGTGTGTTGACAACACAAAACAAGAATAGGTTTTTTATATTTATTCACAAAGTAAGTAGACTAAAAAAAAAAAAATTCTTCTAGAGATTTTATTTGACATCAAGAGAGAAGAAATATTAACATGAAAAAATAACCTTGATCGAGCCCGTGAGGAGAGGATAAAATTAGCTAGTGATTACACATCGGCATAAGTAATTCAATGTCCTCAGGGTAATCAGCTGCTTGATTATCTTATTAGCTTAATATGTCATTATAACCATCTCATTATCCTAATGACTCATTATTTTACTTCATAAGGACACAGGCGATCCCTCCCGTACTAGAAAATTTAAATATACTGGTAATGTCATTGCGTCCTGTGAAGTATAAAATTTAATTAATGTATCTATTTGAGGGCATATTGTGAAGTAATATATATATATATATATATATACAGTATATATATTTATATGTATATATATAATGTACAGTTATTTATATATGTTATTTACCATATACGTATCCATATATTTTCGGAATTGTTTACAGTATTCCTGTTAATCTACACGTAGAGACACAGACAGACAAACATGTATGTATGTATGTATGTATGTATGTATGTATGTATGTATGTATGTATGTATGTATGTATGTATATATATATATATATATATATATATATATATATATATATATATATATATATATTTATCTTTATATATTATATATATTATATATATATATATATATATATATTATATATTATATATTATATTATATATATATTGTATATTATATATTACTTATTACATATTACATATTACATATTATATATTTATATTATATAGATATAGATAGATATAGATATAGATATAGATATATATTATATGGTACCAGAAAGTAAATATTGTAAGCATAAACACCAAAAATAAACTAAAAATACGCAATACTTACCAAGTAAAGAAAACAGATTATCAAAAGTAATTACATATTTAACAGTGTACATTTCACGGCGATTTGGAAAAAGAAAGTTATAGAATTCCACCGGTTATTTGAGATAATGGGTATTTTAGTTTTTATAAATTGCATGTGTTACTTGTTTGCAGGACTTTCGCTTTTAAATTAAAAGGATTTTGGACCATTAGCGAACTGATTACAAATGAGACATTAGGAATCTCGTTTGCTTTGTGTAAGAAGCGGAAATAAATTTAATGAAAAAATGAGAAAAATAAGGGAATTAAGAAAAAAAAATTGTGATATTTCTCTCCAGCCTAAACATACCTTTAAATGACAAAATACATAGTTACTAACCTTTACTCAGTACAAAGACTGATGCTTGAATGAAAACGTATAGTAGGCGTTTGGTTCTCAGTGGCCAACAGGGCGATTCTGTTTCTTAGTGGTTGATGAAGGCACTGTGTCTTGTTTCTCAGTGGTCGAACTTGCTTTATTGTTTCACAGTGGTCGATCAAACAATATTTTTTCTAAGTGGTTCCTGTGATGGCATAGTTTTATTTTTCAGTGGTCGACCTTGCATTCTTGTTAGTCAATGGTCGATCAGAGATTTTTTCTCAGTGGCCCTTAGCATGGTATGGTTTTGTTTCTCAGTTGCATTATTATTCTCAGTTGTCGATTGGACTATATTTTAGTTCAGTGGTCTCTGCGATGGCATTTTTTGTTTCTCAGTGGTTGATCTTGCATTGTTGTTTCTCAGTGGTCGATCTTACATTATTGTTTCTCAGTGGTTGATCTTGCTTTACTGTTTCTCAGTGGTCGATCGATTATATTTTGTCTCATTGGTCTCTGTGATGTCATTGTTTTGTTTCTCAGTGGTCGATCTTGCTTTACTGTTTCTCAGTGGTCGATCTTGCTTTACTGTTTCTCAGTGGTCGATCTTGCTTTACTGTTTCTCAGTGGTCGATCTTGCTTTACTGTTTCTCAGTGGTCGATCTTGCTTTACTGTTTCTCAGTGGTTGATCTTGCTTTACTGTTTCTCAGTGGTCGATCTTGCTTTACTGTTTCTCAGTGGTCGATCTTGCTTTACTGTTTCTCAGTGGTTGATCTTGCTTTACTGTTTCTCAGTGGTCGGTCTTGCTTTACTGTTTCTCAGTGGTCGGTCTTGCTTTACTGTTTCTCAGTGGTCGGTCTTGCTTTACTGTTTCTCAGTGGTCGGTCTTGCTTTACTGTTTCTCAGTGGTTGATCTTGCTTTACTGTTTCTCAGTGGTCGGTCTTGCTTTACTGTTTCTCAGTGGTCGGTCTTGCTTTACTGTTTCTCAGTGGTTGATCTTGCTTTACTGTTTCTCAGTGGTCGGTCTTGCTTTACTGTTTCTCAGTGGTCGGTCTTGCTTTACTGTTTCTCAGTGGTTGATCTTGCTTTACTGTTTCTCAGTGGTCGGTCTTGATTACTGTTTCTCAGTGGTCGGTCTTTTACTGTTTCTCAGTGGTCGGTCTTGCTTTACTGTTTCTCAGTGGTTGATCTTGCTTTACTGTTTCTCAGTGGTCGGTCTTGCTTTACTGTTTCTCAGTGGTTGATCTTGCTTTACTGTTTCTCAGTGGTCGGTCTTGCTTTACTGTTTCTCAGTGGTCGGTCTTGCTTTACTGTTTCTCAGTGGTCGGTCTTGCTTTACTGTTTCTCAGTGGTTGATCTTGCTTTACTGTTTCTCAGTGGTCGGTCTTGCTTTACTGTTTCTCAGTGGTCGATCTTGCTTTACTGTTTTAGTGGTTGATCTTTACTGTTTCTCAGTGGTCGGTCTTGCTTTACTGTTTCTCAGTGGTGTCTTGCTTTACTGTTTCTCAGTGTTTTGCTTTACTGTTTCTCAGTGGTCGGTCTTCTTTACTGTTTCTCAGTGGTTGATCTTGCTTTACTGTTTCTCAGTGGTCGATCTTGCTTTACTGTTTTCAGTGGTCGATCTTGCTTTGGTTTTCAGTGGTTGATCTTGCTTTACTGTTTCTCAGTGGTTGGTCTTGCTTTACTGTTTCTCAGTGGTCGGTCTTGATCGTTTTAGTGGTTGATCTTTTGTTTCTCAGTGGTCGGTCTTGCTTTACTGTTTCTCAGTGGTCGGTCTTGCTTTACTGTTTCTCAGTGGTTGATCTTGTCGTCTTGCTTTACTGTTTCTCAGTGGTTGATCTTGCTTTACTGTTTCTCAGTGGTCAGTCTTGCTTTACTGTTTCTCAGTGGATCTTGCTTTACTGTTTCTCAGTGGTCGGTCTGCTTTACTGTTTCTCAGTGGTTGATCTTGCTTTACTGTTTCTCAGTGGTCGGTCTTGCTTTACTGTTTCTCTGGTCGGTCTTGCTTTTACTGTTTCTCAGTGGTTGATCTTGCTTTACTGTTTCTCAGTGGTCGGTCTTGCTTTACTGTTTCTCAGTGGTTGATCGATTATATTTTGTCTCATTGGTCTCTGTGATGTCACTGTTTTGTTTCTCAGTGGTCGATCTTGCTTTACTGTTTCTCAGTGGTCGATCTTGCTTTACTGTTTCTCAGTGGTCGATCTTGCATTATTATTTGTCAGTGACCGATCTTATTTTCTCAGTGGTCGATCTTATATTTTTGTTTCTCAGTGGTCGATCTTATATTTTTGTTTCTCAGTGGTCGATCTTACATTATTGTTTCTCAGTGGTCGGTCTTACATTATTGTTTCTCAGTGGTCGGTCATACATTATTGTTTCTCAGCGGTCGGCAGAACGAAATTTTGTTTCTTAGTGGTCGAACATTCTTTGAGAAATGTTGAAATGTTGAACTTTGTCATACATGTAATGCTACATACATGAATCTGCTCACACACGTGCGGACACATAAATAACACACACACACACACACAAGCGTGCGCTCAAAACCCATGCACATACACAAGATTACGCACTGGAACTACAAGCATAAAATTAGATGAAATTCTCGCAATAAATCACACGGACCTACACGAAAGCTCGCATGTTCAGGCGCGCTTATCTCTCTAAGGACGCAGATGGAAACAAATAAGACCAGAAAAAAAAAATAAATGAAAGCCATAGTTAATAACACTGATGTCTACATGCATGCTTACTGAACATTAGCGTGTATGTATGATGCGTAAATTATACTCTTCTTTACAGGTCGGTTGCATAGTAATGTGATAATCACTCTTGTTTCTAAACTAACTTTCTTTTACGAAGTTGTATTTACAAAATGAACATTTAATATAATGTTCAAATTTCTCTGCTTAACCTGATAAAGGAAAACGTGAAAAATTCAGAGCAAAGTAAAAAAAAAAAAAAAAATAGACAAATAAGAGCATAATAATGTGACCATCACTATTATTGCTAGATTACTTCTCGCCCAAGGTCGCATTTACAGATGAACTTTCAATATTATATATATATATATATATATATATATATATATATATATATATATATATATATATATATATATATATATATATATATATATATATATATATATATATATATATACACACACACACACACACATTAACATCCTTTTAACATCCCTCTGCTTAACATGATAAGGGAAATAGTGAACAATTTGAAGCAAATTTACAAATAAACAACACGTTTTCATAGTAATGTAAGTATCGCTTTTATTGCTAAATTACTTCTCTATTTAACGCTGGTTTTACAGAAGAGCATCTGATAGATGTGCCACATTTCTCTGCTTAACTTTATAAAGGAAACGTGAACAATTTGAAGTTAAGTAACAAAAAATAAGCACGTTTGCTTAGTAGTGTAACCATGACTCTTATTGCTGAACTGGTTCTCTTGTAAATGAACGTATATATCCCGTAGGTGGGTAGTGCCGTCCGTGCATCTCACGTGGTGCACTGTAAGCATTACTTAATGGTCTTTGCAACGTCCCTTCGGCTGTCAGCTGCAACCTCTTTCGTTCCTTTTACTGTACCTCCGTTCGTATTCTCTTTCTTCTGTTTGACTTTCCAACCTCTCTAACAATTGTTTCATAGTGCAACTGCGAGGTTTTCCTCCCGTTACACCTTTCAAACCTTCTTACTGCTAATCTCCCTTTCAGCGCTGAACGACCTCATAGGCTCCAGGGCCTGGCCTTTGGCCTAAACTCTATATTCTATTCTCCATGAACATTTAATATATATATATATATATATATATATATATATATATATATATATATATATATATATATATATATATATATATAAATGTATATATTCTTAGTAATATATATATATATATATAAATGTATATATTCTTACTAATATATATATATATATATATATATATATATATATATATATATATATATATATATATATATATATATATATATATATATATATATATATATATATATATATATATATATATATATATTCTTACTATATATATTTTTACATTCCTCTGTTTAACCGTATAAGGGAAATCGTGTAAAATTTGGAGGAAAATTAAAATAAAAATACTTTTGCAAAGTAATTTAGGCTAACTATTACTTATGGCTGAACTAATTCTCTTTTACATCGCCGTACTTGGAGAACGTCTGATACATTTTTCACATTTCCTTGCTTAGCCCTGTAAAGAAAACGTTAAGAACGTGAAACAATTACTAGTAAAAACAACACGGGTAGTTTAAACTACTCTTTCTCTCTCTCTCTCGCTGGTCTGAACGATCCTCTCACATTCTGGGGAAGACATCTTGAAACTTCGGCAGGAGATAACTTTTCCCTTCTGCCTCCCATTGTAGGACAAACATTTGAAGTACAGAAGTAGGCTTTAGCCAAGAACAAAAACCCAAGGTCTTCCCTCTTTCCATCTTATCTTTATTTCCTGTATGTATATATGTATGTCTGTAGGTAGGTGTGTACACAAGAATCTTACTTACGATAATATAGAATTGTTTTTCATATACTTTATATATATATATATATATATATATATATATATATATATATATATATATATATATATATATATATATATAGTATATTATATATTTCATATACATATATGTATATACTATATATTATATAATATATATGTATATATATATACTGTATAGGTATATATGTATAATGTGTATATATATGTATATATGTACATACATACATTTGTGTGTGTATATATTAGATGTATTTATTTATTTATTTATTTTCGAGCAGAGATTTTCTCTTTCACAATTTTCGTTGTAGGCGATCGCCTTTGTGGCATTGACTACTTTGATAACTGTCTGATATTTTCTCACTTCTACTGTCAATCTTTCTTCAACATTCTGGTCAAGGACACAGCCGGGGCGTGGTTTCCATGTATTTCGCTTGCTACGGTGTTTTTCGCCCCTGTCGCAGGCCTTGTCAAGCAAGAACTAAGGCACAATAACAGCCTTCATTCTATTTAGAGCTCCAGGAGGACGGCAGTTTGGGATTGGGGGGGTTACTATTACTTTTATTTATAATGGTGAGTTTATTAGGGGGTGGTTAATTATTTTTATTATAATTGCATAATATGTTATTACATAATGTAACTACATTATTATATTAGTTTGACATTCTACTTCTTCTTCTTGTACTGCTAATAAATTGATTAATATCTTCGTTTGTGGTGTTTGGGCGGGCCTGGTTTTGGCGATGACCTTAATTTTAACCCTGTCTCCTGTCCCTGGGGCGGTGAAAGGGCAGGGCCGTATCTCCTTCCATCTGGACGTTTGGCGCGGGCTTATGCGTACAGATTCTGTTATTGTCATGTCCCTATATGTATTGCATTTTTACTTTATCCTGGAGTTGTCTATCAGTTCTTGTAATGATGCTTTCCTGTCGTGCATGTCTGTGTAGTGATGAAAGATGGCTCCCGTGTTTCTGTGCGCAATCAATCTTCGTCTCAGTGTAGTTGATGTCCTTCCGATGTAGCTTTCATGGGAAATTCTGCACTCTTCCCCGGGGCAAATAAATTCATAAACCACATTGGCAGTCATCTCCTTCGGCGTGGGTTCGCAGGTGCTGTTTTTCATTACAAGGGATGACAACAGGTTGGGCTTGCAATATACCTGTATGCTTATGTTGGTGTAGGAGGCCCGTGGCTTGACTTCCTTCTTAGTAATTTTCTTGATGATGATGTTGCTGTTGTATTCGTTGTTAAAATTAGTCTGAGTAAGTATACTTCAGTTTAACCAGACCACTGAGCTGGATTAGATTTATTTTACGTGGCTAAGAACCAATTGGTTACCTAGCAACGGGACTTACAGCTTATTGTGGAATCCGAACCACATTATAGCGAGAAATGAATTTCTATCACCAGAAATGAATTCCTCACATTCTTCATTGGCCGGTCGGAGATTCGAACTCGCGGCCAGCTGAGAACGGAACCCACCTGCCCAATGAGGAATTAAAATTATTCTGGTAATATACTATTTGTTGTCTTATCTCCTTATGTTTTTTTGTTGGTAGAAGCGGTAAAAAACTTGCGTATTTCTGATTGTATCATTTTATCTTCAACTCCGTTGTTTGTGAGCGGCTGTTGTATTCAGCCCAGCTCCGCGTGCGTCGCTTTCCACGTGGTATAGTGGGTGAAGGCCCGACGCACATATGATCTGACTAGTGACCGCGCCCCGGGGCACTCACCTCTTCCGTTAAGGGAACGCCGACGTTCGTCGCCTTTATGTATATAGCCTACCTCCGTGTCATATTTTCTTTTCAGTGTGTTTACTGATACGTCTAAGAATAGTAGTTTTTGGTCTATGATATGTTCTATGGTGAAATTCAGCACGGATTTTTCTGTAAAGATGTCTTTCAGTGTCCGTGTATCTTGTTTGTTTTTTATTGCAATGAAATGTCGTCAGTATATCTTGCATGGCTTGCAGGTTTTTCATGGTTACTGAAAACTGTCCTCTAAATTGGCCATGTGCGTGTTCGCCATGAGAACGCCTACGGGAGAACCGATAGCTACACCATCTACTTGGCAGAATAATTCTCCTTTGTGGGAGTAAAATGGTGCTTCTTTTGTGCATGCTTCAAGCACGCTCCTTATGGTGTTTTCTTGGATTTGTGGTGGGGTTGCTTGTGAACGGTGCATGTGATTGAGAATTATGTTTATGGTGGCGTCTACTGGCACGTTAGTAAACAAGCTTTCGACGTCCATTGATGCGATTTCTTTGGTTGGGTTTTTAGTTTTCAAGATGTCTATGAATTCCGTTGCTGATCTTGGTGTGTATTTCATGGGTATGCATGGGGTGATTATGTCATTCAGAGTCTTGGCCATTTTGTAGGTGGGGGATGTGATCTGTGATATGATCGGTCTGAGTCGGCTACCGTTTTTATAAGTTTTAACTGTGCCATAACAATATCCAGGACTGGAGTCTCCCACAATGCTCGGGAAATTGTTCTTATGGCACTGTTTGTTGGCTTCCTTTGCTAGTCGTGCCATTTTCTTCTTTAATTGGTCTGTAGGGTCTTTGTTGATTTTAATGAATTTTGTTGTTTAAAATGTAACTCACCTTTTCTCTTGTTTGTACATTACCACGTACACTGCTGTTTTGTTACCTTTGCGTATAATTATGTCTTGTTTTTAAGCTCCTTGGCAGCTTTTGCTGGGAGAGGCTAACAAGACAAGAGGACACAACCAGAGTAAAATATTATTAGAAGTATATAATCAACAAACAACTGTGTGTGGAGCAGAAATTAATTTCTGACTCACATCCAGATCGAACCCAAGTCTTTCAATTAAAAGGCAAGGGGGCTACCAACCACTCACATAGGCTTACTGCCTAGCATACAGCGAGTTTTTCCCAACAGTGACCCAACTGGTAGCATTTCATTCAAATGATCTCTTCTGAGTGAATATGAAAGAAGTAATCAACACACAATGACATGTGGAACAGAAATAAAGTTTTGACTCGCATCGGGATCAAACCCAGGTCTTTCAGTTGACTCAAAAGGGATAATTAGAATGAAATGCTATCAGTCGGGTCACTGTTGGGTGGCGAAGCCGGGAAAAACTCGCTGGTATACTAGGCAGTAAGCCTGCCCAGGTAAAAGCCTTAGGCACAGTGCTACCTAGGTTCCAACTTCCTTTATGACTTGTGTGTGTCAGTTGGTAGTGTTCTTGCCTTCCTGGGTTCCCCCCTAGATGTGAGTCAGAAATTTATTTCTGTTTTACTTGTGTGTGCGTTGATTACTTCCATCATATTCACTCAGAAAGAATACTTCGAATGAAATGCTATCAGCTGTGTCACTGTTGGGTAGGGACGTTGGGAAAAACTCGCTGGTATCCTAGGCAGTAAGCCTGCCCAGGTAAAAGCCTTAGGCACAGTGCTACCTAGGTTCCAACTTCTTTTATGACTTGTGTGGGTCAGTTGGTAGTGTTCTTGCCTTCCTGGGTTCCCCCCTAGATGTGAGTCAGAAATTTATTTCTGTTTTACTTGTGTGCATTGATTACTTCCATCATATTCACTCAGAAAGAATAATTCGAATGAAATGCTATCAGCTGTGTCACTGTTGGGTAGGGAAGTTGGGTAAAACTCGCTGTATGCTAGGCAGTAAGCCTGCCCAGGTAAAAGGCTTAGTTACAGGTTCCAACTTCTTTGTGATCTATACAGTTATATACGCCTGCCTTTCAATGGGATCGACCCCAATGCGAGACAAATTTATATATATACATATTACATATATATGCTATATATACACATACACATACATATGTATATACAGTATGTATATATACATTTATACATACATATATATATATATATATATATATATATATATATATATATATATATATATATATATATATATATATATATATATATATTATATATGCACACACATATATATACATATGTATGTATATGTATACATATATACATATACATATATATATATACACATACACACATATATATATATATATATATATATATATATATATATATATATATATATATATATATATATACATTATATATATATATATACACATATACATACAGTACATAAATACCAGTAGGTGTAGGGTGAAGGTTGAGTCCTTTATTCCATTTCAAAGTACTTTATTATTGATGCAACGTTTCAAGACAAAAGCCCCATTTTTCAAGCTATAAAAAAGAGAAAATGAAAGTTAAAATAACAAACTCGGACTAAAAATTAACAGTTAAAAAAAGTATATACGAATAATATAAAGGACAAGTCCAAAGAATAGGGAGGAGTGACTATCATAAGGTGCTGAGGGCACAGACCGAGTGACACTTCGTACCGGGTTCAGCTCCCACTTGAGCTCACGTCACTGCTCCCTATCCTTTGTACTTGTCGTTTATATTATTTAATATACTTTTTTTTAACTGTTAATTTTTAGTCTGAGTTTGTTATTTTAACTTTTATCTTCTCTTTTTATAGCTTGAAAATGGGACTTTTGTCTTGAAACGTTGCAGCAATAATAAAGTACTTTGAAAAGGAATAAAGAACTCAACCTTCACTCTACACCTACTGATGTCCCCCGGTTTATAGAGCCCTTTTCAGTGTTCAATATAAATATATACACATATATATGTATATGTATATATATATATATATATATATATATATATATATATATTTATACATATACACATATATATATATATATATATATATATATATATATATATATATATATATATATATATATATTTAATGTATATATATACATATACATGTATATTTACATATATATGTATATATACATATATATATATATATACATATAATCAATATGCATATATATATATATATATATATATATATATATATATATATATATATATATATATATATATATATATATATATATATATTCCGTCTTACTACTCAGACAAGAACGGAAAACAATTCAGAAATTTCCACATCTACTTAAATCAACTTTTCTTTAAGCAATCATCCTGATGCTTTTCAATTTATCTTGCTTTATTAAAACTAACGGGTAATCATTGGATTAAAATGTCTGTATTAAATATATTTTAGAAGCACTTGCACTGACCTAATCTCCAAGAGTGATAATTTGGCTATAAAAAAGTAGGTGCTGTTCGTGGCTCCCTCGTTTAATTTTTGCCAAATTTATATGGAAATACATAGCTGCAACTTCAGTTCTAGAGGGAACTGAGATAGTAACATTAAAATTATCAGTTCTTAAATAAGCGAATTTAGTTTCTTTTCCACCGAGTAAAGAGATTTTCTTTTCTTTGTCTTTTTCTCTAGAAGGGCATTAGGATCAATGACTTTGCTAGTCTTTATTCAGTTAATGAAAGACTTCAATTTCATAAACACTTATTACCAAGCATTTTAAACTTCTCAGCCTGCCTGTCTTTTTGTTTGTTTGTTTCTCTTCTCTCTCTCTCTCTCTCTCTCTCTCTCTCTCTCTCTCTCTCTCTCTCTCTCTCTCTCTCTCTGGGGTTCCTTAACCAGAACGTGTATATACAAAGAGTGCAACGCGAGAAATTCAGGTATTTACTTAGGCAAAGCCTCCTACGAAAACCAGAAGACTCGGTCTCCAAAACTAAAACCGAATTCGAAAGTGTATTTCTGTTTCCATTCCCCAAAGAGACAGAGCTTGGTTTATTTTTGAAAAAGAAATTAAAAGTAAATTAGACTTGTTGTTTCTCCTTCGTACGTTTTACAACACTGTTAATCTATTTGGTTCTTATTTTGTTTTATTAAAAGCCTGCTTCCTATTTCTTCATAATGATCCGTTGGTATATTAATCTCCATATTTTCAAAACTTCCCATTTTCCTATTTGGTTAAAGAGCTTTTGTATAATATATAAAGGGCATAGCACCAATATTTGTGAGCAGCTAAGTAGTCGAAAAGTATTTTTGGGATGAAGCTGCTAGCTCCATACCATTTTTCACTTCAGTTGCGAACCCACTACAGTCGATTAAATGCTAGAGAAATGATTTAGGATTTATGTCAAAAGAGGGAACTTGTGAAGGTTTTCTGCAAAGGTGGGTGGACGAATTGGTCAGCGACTTTTGTTACTTCTCGTAATGCTTATAGAGTGAAAGAGTTTCTCTAAGACAGTTATGAATGACTTAGTAACGTTATGAATAACTTAGTAACTGTTAAAGGTGTTTGCCGCGCTGCTGGTTAGCCTTCTGCGCAGATAAATCATGCAGGGAATTTTCTTGACCTGGTGTCACCCCTGATTCAGTAGTTAGTGGATGAAATAAGAAGAGACCATTGTTATTTTGTAAGGCCACCCTTACCCACCCAAGGAAACCGCTAGCTGAAAAAAAAACTATTCTTACCCTCAAACATCAAATCCAGTCACGCATTTAGTCTCTTCTTTGAAGAATTGCTTCCAGATGCGAATCTCACAGCGAAAGAGTTAATCCCGCGACTGAGTTTGCCAAATGGAGTCAGAAAATATGCGAGGAGTGATGGCGTGAATTTCCTCATGAATAATGCAAGAAGAAGAAGAAGAAGAAGAGGAAGAAGGAGGTCTTTTTTTTTCCTCTGGAAATTCTGTGATGTCTGCACGAAGCTAAGAGGATGGAAAGATGGGAGAACTAGTTCTTATAGTCGTGAAATATTTGTCAGTTGTGTTTTCACATTCGGACGCGTTTGAGATAAACGAGAAATAATATAGTTGAGTGCGCGTTTGTGGGTGCGGATAAAGACGTGTGACATCTAACATTTTAGTATACGCTTGTAGAAGTTTAAATGCACTTGCTTGTGTATCTGTATACGTGTGTTAGAGAGAAAGAGAGATGCTTTTGAGTAAAACGTCAATATTGTCCGTCATTTATGGAATACTTTTGTTTCCACGAATTCTCCGCTTTAATTTTTCTTCGTAACTGCTTTGATTATATGTAATGGGTACTTCCTCATCCTATAAGCCAAGACCTATAATTATAAATGACTCTTTGGTTATAGAAAAATAGTATATTCATGTGGAGTTACTTTCTCTCCCTTAGGACACGAAAACCGAGAAAGGAAAGGCAGAGAGAGAGAGAGAGAGAGAGAGAGAGAGAGAGAGAGAGAGAGAGAGAGAGAGAGAGAATCAGACCTTTTAGGGAGAATGAAAAAGAGGGAAGGAGTAATAATTAACATCATAAAAAATGTTAAAATCGTTATACAATTATTTTGCTTTCGAGCATAGAAAAGCAATAAGGATCAGCTATTTCTCTTTGAACTGGTGAAGATAATGTTAATTTAAAATACTAAGAGACAATATTTTCATGAATGAGGGAAAGATCAATATAGTGGTAAAATATTTTAGTAGGACGAGGCTCTAGAGGTAGTATGGATGCGAAAAGTTGTATTTCCCTATGCAACTGTAGGTTTATTTTGTTAATGCATTCTGTCCTTCATAGCTCAATGAATTGCTCATATTTTGAAGATATCATTTTCTCTGGCTGCAATTAAAAAAGCATTGACATGCAAACGTTATTCACACACATACACACACATATACCGGTATGTGTACAGTATTTGTATATGTAATATATATATATATATATATATATATATATATATATATATATATATATATATATATATATATATATATATATATATATATATATATATATATATATATATATATATATATATATATATATATATTATATATATATATATATATATATATATATATATATATATATACATATATATATATATATATATATATATATATATATATATATATATATATACATATACATATATATGTGTGTATATATATATATAGATATAGAAATAATCAACACACAATCACGTGTGGAACAGAAATAAATTTCTGACTCATCACGATCGAGCCCAGGTCTTTCAGTTGAAAGGCAAGGGCGCTGCCCACTAGCCATACAAGTCATTAAAGAAGTCGGAACCTGAGAGCAACTGCACCCAAGGAATTACCTGGGCAAGCTGACTGCTTGCATACCAACGTGTGTTCCCCAACTTCTCGACTCAGCAATGACCTAGTTGACAGCATTTCATTCGAATTATCCCTTGGGTACAGTTGCCTTCAGGTTCCAACTTCTTTAATGACTTGTAGGGCCTAGTGGGCAGCGCCCATGCCTTTCAACTGAAAGACCTGGGTTCGATCCTGATGTGAGTCAGAAATTTATTTCTGTTCCACATGTGATTGTGTGTTGATTGTCTTATTTACTCAGAAGGGATAATTCGAATGAAATGCTGTCAATTGGGTCATTGCTGAATCGGAAAGTTGATGAAAACACGCTGGTAAGCAAGTAGTTAGCTTGCCCAGGTAATTCCTTGGGTGCAGTTGCACTTCAGGTTCCAACTTCTTTTATGACTTGTATGGCCTAGTGGGCAGCGCCCTTGCCTTTCAACTGAAAGACCTGGGTTCGATCCTAATGTGAGTCAGAAAAATATATATATATATATATATATATATATATATATATATATATATATATATATATATATATATATATATATATATAACTGTTAACTGTATATATGTATGTGTATGTGTATATATGTACGTATTTATACATGTAAATATATATGTGTATATGTATATTTGTTTGTGTATATATATTGTACATTA
>NC_089794.1:11662602-11705102 GCF_040412425.1 Macrobrachium rosenbergii | reverse complement strand
GTAACAAGCGTTCCTTAACTTTATGAAGTAAACATTAGACACGACCCCGTGTCTGGTGGAAAGTCAGACTGGTTAATGTTGACTTTTATGTTTCTGATTAATTTTTAAAAGAAATGAAAACAAAACATTACATGTAATTTAATGTGAATATCATAACTGTAGTTCCCTTTCCATCGTAGTTTCCAGGAATAACGAAAGATCCGTAAGGGATAAAATAGCACATACACTAATGTTGTTCATACGCTGACGAATAATTTTTATACGCAGGAACTTTTTACGGAAAAAATGTGACATCAGTCGCATCAACAATAAAAATGAGTGATAGGGAAATTCATGAATGTTTAGGGCAGTATTCTGACGCGTACTAAAGTAATACTGAATTTGGAAATTCATGAATGTTTAGGGCAGTATTCTGACGCGTACTAAAGTAACACTGAATTTGGAAATTCATGAAGGTTTAGGCCAGTATTCTGACGCGTACTAAAGTAATACTGAATTTGGAAATTCATGAATGTTTAGGGCAGTATTCTGACGCGTACTAAAGTAACACTGAATTTGGAAATTCATGAAGGTTTAGGCCAGTATTCTGACGCGTACTAAAGTAATACTGAATTTGGAAATTCATGAATGTTTAGGGCAGTATTCTGACGCGTACTAAAGTAACACTGAATTTGGAAATTCATGAAGGTTTAGGCCAGTATTCTGACGCGTACTAAAGTAACACTGAATTTGGAAATTCATGAAGGTTTAGGCCAGTATTCTGACGCGTACTAAAGTAATACTGAATTTGAAATTCATGAATGTTTAGGGCAGTATTCTGACGCGTACTAAAGTAACACTGAATTTGGAAATTCATGAAGGTTTAGGCCAGTATTCTGACGCGTACTAAAGTAACACTAAATTTGGAAAATGTTAACTTGGCCAGAAAAAGAATAAAAATCCGTTATTCTCACTATAGAAATTATTATGATAAGCCAAGCATGATATAATCGGTGCTAGGACCGTTCGTTACTGGACCGTTCGTCCCCGGACACTTCGTTATCGGACATTTTGCTACAGGACAGTTCGTTACTAGGACCCTTCGCTACCAGGCCATTACGCTACCAAGAGCTTTTTTTTTTTTTAGATTTGTTGTGAGCTCAAATTTTTTAATTAGATAAATGTGATAATAATAATAATAATAATAATAATAATAATAATAATAATAATAATAATAATAGTTTGTCATTTTTGTTATATATAATAATACAATAGTAATACTATATATTTATTATAAAATTGAAATATTAAAAATATTTACTGTACTAGTTTGGTCATATATTAGTTTAGTCATGTATTATAAAATAAAGAGAAAGTTTTTATTAATATAGCTTCAAATTATGAGCAATAGCTCGAAGAAAATCCATTTTACATTCAGGGTTGTAGCGACTAATAACATTAAGAACCCTCTGCTCAGAGTTCTTATACTTTCTTTTCTTTGAAGGTAGATTGCCGCAATTTACTTGTATGATTTTTGTTCTCGCTAGTCCTTCCTTCTTCGTTTTCAAGGCGTCAATCAATTTCCATATATTTGGATGTGAGCTTGTAACTGAAGTTCTAAGAGAGCTATGAAAACCCTCTAAGTTGTTATTTGTCCTGGGCATTTCATTGACTGTCCTCTGATACATTCCACAACTGTATAGGAAACAGGGGTTGTAGTCGTCTTCTCCTTGATCCCCGGCCTTGTTCACCACCAATGTAATTTGTAGAAAAGTACGAAACTATTTCTTCTGGAATTTCATTACCATCGATCAACTCCTCAAACCCTGAAAGAACGTCATTTGGCGGTAAAAATGCCAGTGCTGGGAAACCGCGCACTTTTAAACTAAATTCGTCGTCTTGATGACATCGTTCCTTGTACCCTGCTTGAACTGTATGTTTGTAAACATTCTGAGATAAATGAAATAAACAACAGCTAACTTCTGTTTCTTGAAAAACAGCCTTCAGTGAATTAATGACAGCCTTTTCAAAATCAACCACAATGCGATCTGGCTCATGATTTTGTACGAGGTCTTTAATTACAGAAAAAAGGCGCTTGTAAGTGGCTTCGGTTTTATCAGGTAGTAGTGCAAAAAGTCGGGGAATACTTATGTCTTTAGTTTGTATATGCAACGTATATAACTGATAGTATATAATTGGACAACATTTGAATGTTCCATCACCTGCCCATACTTTAAACTTTTTCAAGTCACTTAATCCATCTGCAGATGCAAATACCAAAATCCTTTCGTGATCGTCTTCGCCACTGTCGTATTGCAGAAATAATGACCCAGTACTCAGTTTGGCGTAGTCTTCGGGAATCAGATAACCATGCCTTACTTGTGGAATTGGAGGAGATTTATTTTCCTTTTGCCTCCATCGGCGTATATTACGACTTATATTTGATGGACAAGGAAGTTCAGCTATGGCAATCAAAGTACGTGAAGAGTCCTGGGTTCCAAGAGCTTTATCTTTGATTTGATTGCTTGCACATTTTGCACTTACAGAAGAAGCCGTGGTAGTATGATTGTGTTCACTGACTTCCTTTATTATTACATAATTATCCTCATCAACGTTTGTGTGCACTCTTGCTTTACACGTCCGATTTTCACACATCCAATATTGTTTTGTCCCATCACTATTTTTCCTTCTGCTTACAGTATATGTAATTCAAATCATCCACCAACTTGATTTTTTCTTCTGGATTCAATCGTCCTGGGCATCTTGACTAAGGGTTCAGTCACTTTTAAAAAAAGAGATACTTAGCAAATGAAATACGTTGGTTTAGTTACAGTAACAAAGTAAAATGTATAATAGTATCCAGTATTTAAGTAACAAGGTAAGATGTATAATAGTAATTATGTTAACAACTATTCAGTATTTCAAGTTAGGAACTACATTAACAAGGTGATCAACATTTAATTACAAAAATAATAGTAGACAAAACTTTGACCTTTTGGTAGCGTAATGGCCTGGTAGCGAAGGGTCCTAGTAACGAACTGTCCCGTAGCGTAATGTCCGGTAACGAAATGTACGGGTACAAATGGTCCAGTAACGAACGGTCCGGACACCGATATAATCACCCCCACATGCTCATTCTACATTTCTGCTAACATATACAATAAAATAAAATTGACAATTCTAAGAATTACGAAATGAATACGAAAGAGGACATGAATAACATCCATTATGTTGATCAAAAGCTTCTGCATAAAACAAATGGGAATTTTACCCGTCTCGTCTTGGAACTTTTGCCATGAATCTGGGGAAAATGATGTCAGGTCTTATTGACGTCAGACGCTCCACACGTTCTAAGTTTCACAAATCCTGGCGGGAAGCAACGTCTTTCCCAACAGAGTTTCAGCCTCAAGTTAAGAGTTATCTACTCTTTGGCTGAAGTTGTGTTGGGATCGTGTCAGAAGTTTTTTTCCAAAGTTTATTGGAAGTTTCCCAACACCCTTCCACCCCAGAAAAAAAAGTTTGTCACTAATTGTAACATAAGTGTCATTAGTGAATGTTTTCAAGTAGTCTTGGGGCTAATGCCCATGTTTATTTTATCCATGTTTTCTCGTTTCTTAATAAAACGTAGATTTAATCTAATTACATTTTATTTACGGTAAGCACATTTATGATCTGGAGTAATTTTTTGTCTGTGTAATGCATTTCACCCAGCCCTTGCGGTAGCTAAATGCAGATAATAAATGCCAGCTGATCTGTATATATGTTATATGATTTTATATTATCATATCTATTTTTATAGCAATTCTTAATAGTTTAAATTTTATATTAATTTAATTTCTTGACAAATTAGCGTTTTGTTATTAAATTATATTTAATAAATCACTTTATATTAATTAAATATTACTGTTTTATATAATCATAAATTTATGTATATTATAACTCTGTTTACACATATTTTGCATACATATAAATAAAATGTTTGTATTTAAAATATATAAAAACAGTGTTTATTTATTAACCACCAGTAAATACATTAATAGAGTATATATATATAAAATGAACATGTTTTGTTCATTTAGTTTTGCTGAAGTGAATTAATACAGGGAACAGTTAAGTTGTTTGATGGCGTGATGCCCTTCTACTCTAGTATATTTCTTATACAGGCAGATAACACAATATTGTTGGGGACATACTGGACAAAAAGCATCAAACTTTGCAGACTTGTAGATATTGCATATATAAACAATTTTATATACGGAACCAATCAATCAAATTATTTGGCCGCCATATTGATTTTCAAGATGGCTGCCACTGAAAAAATAGAATAGATAATGTAACATTTGATAAAATGTTTTATATCAATATATATGTTTTTGTGCTGGTAAAATCAGTATAAACCACTTAAACTATGATCAGATGAATTTCTAATATGATATCATATGAAATTAGCATATGCAGTAAAAATATATAAATTAATCTTATATGTGTAAAAAAATGGGTATGGTACACAAATATTTGTTCTTTATAGAATGTATGTATTTTACATATCTTATAAATACAATTTTAAAGCATAATTAGTATCAAATATATATACCTGGTTATATATATATGACAAAAAATAAATAATTTTTTTTATAATCAGAAAAATTCTGATCACAATGTATTAGAATCATATTAGAACATATTTATAAAGATAAAATATCATGAGAGCAGACCTTTCTCCTCTTGTATATATATTGTAAAATAAATGAAACTGTACATAAATATATCACAAAATAAATATATATGTATGAAGATAAAATACAAAAAAAATATCTGATATAAAAACAGGCTTATTTAGCAACATTCTATTAGCAAGGATATATAAATGCATAACAATACAAATTTTACAGCATAATTGTTATATATCTAGAAGAACTGAATAAATACATCCATTTTTTCTTCAAACAAATAGAATTTTCTTTATCAGTAAATCTACATACAGACAGAGCTATAAATAAAAACTTATAAAGCTAAGATATCACAAAAATACACCCAATATATGCTTGTAGATTTTTTGTAAAAAAAAAATTTATATATATGAGACTATTTTCCACATATCACATAAGATTTACCAATTTTCATTATATATTTAAATAATAACACAAAAAACCTAGAATGAGCAAAAACATTCAGTTATAGCAATTAGATTAATTGACCTGACAAGATTGACAAAGTTCACAGTTTCAAAAACCTTGTTTTGACATTCTAGTTCATTCAAGAAAATACATATTTTTAAAACATATCAGTTATTTTCTTTTTATCAATAAACTAGCAAAAGTTTGGGATTGAAGAAAACAGAGATATTACAAAAATGGAACTGATAATGTTTGCATTGCCTTTTAAAAAAACCAAGATTTTATTGAAAAGCTTGATAAAAGTTCAGGGTTGATACTTAGATATGAAAGATTTGAGATATCAAAAAAAAAAATCACTTTTCCAAGAGAAGATCTTATAGTGTTGTTCAAACTAATTATTTGCAGCTAAAACAGGTCTGTACATTTCATTTAGTCAAACACAAACAACTTGACAATTTTATTTGCAACCACATTTAATGTCAAGCTCACGTGCATATTTTATGCTAAAGAGGTCTGTGATCCAGTTTAAAATCCATGCCTGTGATTCTCTTTGAAAGTCCACCCCAAGCCTTCAGCAGATAATAATAATTCTGTTAATATTTGTAATAATAATGACCATATTCCTAATTGATAGATGACTTCCTCGTGAAATTAAAGAAAAATCTTGAGCTAACTGATCAAATTTTCCATAGTTTTCCTTTTCTGACAATACAATATTCTTCTTGCTTTATTTTTCCATTCAACATCACTGCTCTTGTAATAAGGACAACTAATAACGCTCTAGAAGTTTAATAATAACTTTCCTTGTCAAGATCTGTAAAAGGGTTTTGTTAACAACATAAATGATTAGTTCATCAGGATAATGGTACCATTTGTCCATGTGTAGTTTAATCTCTTCCATAGAAGGATGAAGTTGTATCACATCCTACTGAAAACAGTTGTGAAATACTGGAAGGGATATAATTTTCTAAACCTAAAGAGGCACAAATTGTGTTGATATGATGGTTGTAAAGTTTTCTCCTATGCAAAACCAACCCAGATAATTCAAATCAGGTCTTATTGACATTAGATGATAATAATATTTCTCAATCAAAATGACAAATTTATCACTATCCACAGTCCCTGATCAAACAATTCTTATTACCTTTTTCATTGCAGCCTGAATATCAGAAGGCAGCAGCATTTTTGATCTAGCTTCCTCGTGGTTACATTTGGGATTACATGATAATACCTTCAATTTGGCATCTTTAAGAGAAGTTATGACAACGTCGTAATTTTATGTCAGAACTTTGTCAGTTTTAGCAACCTTATGAATAATAAAGAGCAAAGGAGTTCATGTGCTTGTTGTTGGAGTCTTTGAGGAAGTTTTTATAGTTTAATGGTAATTTTGTTCCTTTCTTCAACTTTTCTTCTGGAACACACTTTTCTCTGGTGGACTTTTTAGAGAATTTGTGATATAAATGTTATAAATGTCAATTCGCTGGAATGTTACATTTTCAAGATGTGGAAGGAAAATGCATAAAGTTTAATTAATAAAGGTGGCAATATTGCGGACTGAAGAAACATTATGCAACGATAGCAGCTCCATCAAGAAATATTTATCAAATTATCTGATAATTATTATGATATCCTCACTCTTGATTATGTTTTGGATGTCAGACTTTTTGCAAACCGCAGAGTTCACCATTAGACAAAAAAGGTGGCAAACTAGGGTTTTCATGTTAAAGAATGCATAAATAACATATCTTTTTGTTGCAAGAAATATACAATCCGAGAAGAGAGAAACGTCAAACAAAGGGGAATCCATTCCCCGACTTTCTGTCTTGGAATTTCGGCCATGAATCTGAAGAGAAATGATGTTTGTCTCTTTTGATCAGGGGTGTCCACACGTTCTGATTTTTACAAGTCTGTGACAACATCTTTGTAGTACTGGTTATCATTGCTCAGTTGTAAGTTATGTTATTCTTTCTTAGCGTAATTATCACAGAATCATCCATGAGTTTTTTCTTTTATCTAAGACCAGCAACTCATTACCACTATCCCAGAAAAAGTTTGTTACTAATTATCACAGAACACATCATTATGTTTGAAACGTGATCTTGGGGCTAAATCTTGTTTTTGTAGCTATGTTTTCTCGTTTTTGATGAAAGATCTCCTCTTCAAATTTTGCTTATTTACAGTACTCTTCTTCATATTTGGAATCACTTTTTGTTGTTCTGGCCCTGATACCATCCACTTCCTAAAGCTAATTCTCAGATCAGAAAATTGCACCTCCCAAATATATTAATATTATATTATTTTGTTATGAGCTTGATCTAATATATGTTTATATATATTTTCTTTGTCTTGTGTACTTTATTAATTTGCAAATATTATTGAAATCAGCACATCAAGTTTCTCTATATAAAAACAATAAAGAATAGAATAGAAATTATATATTTAAGTTTATATTTAACATATTCAATGAAAGTTATTTTAAGATCAGGATATGAGAGAGGAGTCAGAGTGTGTGTATATGTATAATTTAAAATTTGCATGAGTGTATAGCTATAGCCAAACTCTTATAGATATACTCTATATATATATATCTACATATTCATAAGTTAATATATAAATGTATGTATTTTCATTTTGCTTGTTTGTCCTACTGGTGAAAGATAATGTAGCCTCAGTGGAAAGAAACAATACTTGTTCAGTTAAGAAAACAAACTTTGGTTTTTTTCTTGTTTTAAAA
Organism: Macrobrachium rosenbergii; assembly: GCF_040412425.1. NCBI lineage: Eukaryota > Metazoa > Arthropoda > Malacostraca > Decapoda > Palaemonidae > Macrobrachium > Macrobrachium rosenbergii. Next base: position 11,697,272 of record NC_089794.1, on the reverse strand, counting down.
ATGCCATTTATGATTAGCCAGCTGCCGTCTGGCCATAGGCTGATTTTATGTTAGTCATGTCTGCCTTTTTGATCATTTTAATGTTCTAAATTTTGCCCAAATTAAGGATCTTGCCAAATGGTTTTTTATTGAGTTTTTTTAATAAATATAAATTTTGTGTTTTCAAGTAATCATAAATTTTTTGATGGCAACTCATCTTGAAATTTGAATTCAAAATAAAATGTTTGATTTAAAATCATAAAAACAGTTGGTTCCGGGGACAATTTTAGGATTAAGGTATCAAACAACATTTGTACCATGTTTTTTCATTTGCTTTTGTCCGAAAAGTCCCCAAATCACCAGTTGTTTGATGGTTTAGCTGCCTAGTATATCTTGTTTAACTGTTGACACTTCACACATATTCTGATGAAGTTAGTTTGATTTTTCACGTGATTAATAAGCTTTTTAAGGGATCACTGTTACCTTTAGAGTACTCAGTTGTAGTTTTTATTATGAGAGTTCAGGTATCTGGCTGAAGTGAGTAAATTTTTGAATTCTGTGACTAGTTGTGTAATAACCAGGTACTTGAAACACATCGTGACAGTGTATATGTAAACATATATATGTATATATATTCATACTTACATACATACATACATACATATTTCCATGATGTTACCTTCTAATATGTTTTTCATTCCATAGTTTTGATATACTTACTCTTCTATTTATTATGTATTATGTGTAATGATAACAATTGTTGAAATATCATATGTAGTGTATGTCAGATCTCAAAAGAGTGATTTGGGTAAGTTAAGAGGGTAATTTAAAATTGGCGATACACTTTTTACAATAACGTAGTATGTGATCCACATTTTTTCCCCTAGCAACAAGTGTTCTGTACTCATGATTTGGTGTGTATTGGTTTGGCTCATTTGTTGTCGGAGAATAATGAGTGAACAAGCGGGGGAATGGCAATAGAGTCGTGGGAGGTTTTGTCTCATACAAGAAAAGACGAATGATTTCACAATGTTTCATGTACTGTTCTGAAAACCAACATTGGTTCTCTGTCTTTGTTTTGAAAGCATGCTGTTTGTGGCTGGCCAGTTGCTGCCTGTTTTGATCGTGCTGAGATTTTGTTAAGAGCTTCATCCCATATGATTTTTTGTTCGAATTGCATATGCTTTTTTGAGAGTAAATGCATGTATCTTGATCAATTACGTCTTGTTTTGTAGGATTGAGTTGCTCTGATCACGTATTGTTCTGATGTCACCTGATTGTTTCATTTCCCACTGGAACCCTAAAGTTTGCTCATTCTGATTTCAGAGACTGTTAGAGCTGGTTCTCTCTCTCTCTCTCTCTCTCTCTCTCTCTCTCTCTCTTCAAAAGGGAGAAGTTAATGTAAAATATTTGTGTTTTCATTAATATTAAACTTAGCTTTTGAGATCTGAATTCAGGAAAACTGTAATGGCGCCCGACAAAAAAGTGTGTTTTGTGAATCTAAAACATTTCAAGTGATTTTGCAAAGGGTTTCACAAGCTTGTGTAAGGTAAAGTGAATTTTACTTATTATTACCAAGGTATAATAAGGTATATTAGGGAAATTTTGCCTTAGTGAAATTATTATTGGTAAATCTTTTGTGTATTTTTGTGTGTTATTGTGTTTGCAACCTCTTGATTTTTCACATTTTAAATTTTGGTGATTTAACATTTATTTACTTAGCAATTTAAATATTTCTTAATAATTTAACATTGCATACTTGATTTAATTTTCATTTATTAAGATTTTCTTTTCAAATCTTGAATAATTCTTGATAGTTTAAATTTTGCTTGATTAATTTAATTTCTTGACAAATTAAAGTTTTGGTTATTTAGTTTTGTTTAATAATTTAACTCTAGAATTTATTAAATTTTTGTGTTGTTTTCAAGTAATATTAAATTTTTCAGATTGTGAATTCTGATTATAAATTTTGAATTTAAAAATAAATTTTTTCTACTCAGTGTTTTTGAAAAAGTGTTTCATTTATTGAACACCAGTGAATAGGATTGTGTGCATAAGGTAAAATGATAAACATGTTTTGTTCCTTTAGTTTTGCTGAAGTGAATTAAGACCAGGGAAACAGTTACAGTTGTTTGATGGAGTGATGTCCTTTTACTCTAGTATATTTGTTTAATTGTTGATACCTCACACTTGTTTTGATAAACTTAGTTTGATTTTTCACATGATTAGTGAGCTTTTTAAGGGATAACTGTTACCTTTATAGTACTCAGTTGTAATTTTTGTTATAAAGAGTTCAGGTATCTGGCTGAAGTGAGGTAAATTTTTGAATTCTGTGATTAGTTGTGTAATAACCAGGTACTTGGAATGCATCATTGACTAATATATATATATATATATATATATATATATATATATATATATATATATATATACATATATATATTGTATATATATATATACTATATATATATATATATATATTTATATAATATATATATATATATATATATATATATATATATATATATATATATATAAATAATATATATATGAATATATATATATATATATATATATATATATATATATATATATATATATATATATATATATATATATATATATATAATATACATAAATATATACTGTAAACACACACACATATATATATATATATATATATATATATATATATATATATATATATATATATATATATATATAGTATATATATGTATGTATGTATGTTTGTATGTATATTACTATTACCAATTTTTATCTGTATTAGCTAACTGGACGACTGAATAAGGTAATCTAGAGATCGGAGACTGGATTAATTTACCTGACACCAGATTGACTCAGGTTTCATTTTCTGAAAGATATATGACATTCTCGTGTCCTTTACCCAGCTATTCAATTTCTAATGCCTCATTAAAGTGGAGTACTGAACTTACATCGTAGTTTAACCCAAAGGAAAAGTTTTTGGATTTAATAAAACCCCATCATTTAGTGCAATTACTCACTTAAAACGGTAGCCACTGCTCTCTTAAAACCAGGGGTTTGGTTGCTGAAATTGATCTGAAGTCATAACTAGAAGATTTCCGTCAGTGTGCATATTCAGAATTCAGAATTAAAAGTTCAAATGGAAAATTGACATTTATCATCTTAAAAGTCTTTAAGTGGTGTTCTGTAACCGTAATTATTTGGCATTAAATCAGATTCATGATAAGCGTCATCGTTAGTCAGAAATTCAAATTAACTTCTTATTACTATTCAAGGAGAATTAATGTCAGTATTACGTTAATATTCCGTATAAGGAGGCATTGTGTAGCAAGTTGCAATAAACTTTTGCTTGTCTGATCTTTATATATCACAAATAACATATTATCATTATTATTTTAGCCCATTGAATAATAATAATAATAATAATAATAATAATAATAATAATAATAATAATAATAATAATAATAATAATAATAATAATCAGATACAACGCAGGAGTAATGCAGTGGACGAAGGCTGAATTTCGCAACGTTCACATGAAAACTATGAAACAAATGACAGTACACAAAGCGCCACACCCAAGAGCAAATACAGACAGACTATGCATAACACGAGAGGAAAGGGGGAGACGGCTACCAAGCATAGAGGACTGCGTCAACATTGAGAGCAGAGTACGGGGGCAGTATCTGCAAACCAGTGAAGACGAGTGGCTAAGGAGTGCATGGGAAGAAGGACTGATAAAAGTAGTCGAAGACCCAGAAATATACAGAGACAGGAGAATGAAAAACAGAACAGAGGAATGGCACAGCAAACCAATGCACGGACAGTACATGAGACAGACTAGAGACCTGGCCACCGATGAAACATGGCAATGGCTACAAAGGAGAGAACTCAAGATGGAAACAGAAGGAATGCTAACAGCGGCACAAGATCAGGCCCTAAGAACCAAATATACTGAAAAAAACAATAGATGGAAATAACATCTCACCCATCTACACCCATATGTGAGAAGTGCAATATGAAAGACGAGACCATAAACCACATAGCAAGCGAATGTCCGGAGCTTGCACAGAACCAGTACAAAAAGAGGCATGATTCAGTAGCAAAAGCCCTCCACTGGAGCCTGTGCAAGAAAAACCAGTAAGCTTGCAGTAGTAAGTGGTACGAACACCAACCTGAGGGAGTGATAGAAAACGATCAGGCAAAGATCCTCTGGGACTATGGTATCAGAACACCGTGGTATCAGAACAGATAGGGTGATACGTGCCAATAGACCAGACGTGACGTTGATTGATAAAATCAAGAAGAAAGTATCCCTCATTGATGCGGCAATACCATGGGACACCAGAGTAGATGAGAAAGAAAGAAAGAAACCAAATTGATAGGTATTAAGACATGAAAATCGATGTAGGAAGGATATGGGATATGCCAGTGGAAATTGTACCCATAAGCATAGGAAGACTAGGCACGATCCCAAGATCCCTGAGAAGGAATCTGGAAAAACTAGATGCCGAAGTAGCTCCAGGGTTCATGCAGAGAGGTGTGGTACTAGAAACAGCGCACATAGTGAGAAGTGATGGACTCGTAAGGAGGCAGGATGCAACCTGGAACCCCACACTATAAAAACCACCCAGCTGAATAGGATGACTGTGATTGACAAAAAAAAAAAAAAAAAAAAAATTATAATAATAATTCAGACGTCCATACTTTTTCGATTGTAGTTAATCTCTTATGAGCGACGGATATATCAGCAAATATAAATAGTACTATTAGGTTCTGTATAATAACATTTCGCTTTCATAGAATATAAATGTATTAAAAATATCATTCCCTAATGTAACAGAGTGAATATTAGACTCTCATCGAGCCTTCATCAGCAAGGCAACGCATCTTTTTCTATGCAAAGTTACATTGAGTGATCTTTACTGTAATGCTTCAAATTCACCATTTTTAAGTTAAATGAATTTAAGACAAAGCAAGAGGTAATTTTATGCGAACTTTAGAAATAAAGTTCCCTTTCCATCGCTTTTAACAGGAATAACGAAAGATCTCTAAGAGAAAGAATAACGTGCAATAATGTTATTCATATACTAAAGAAGAACTTTTATAAATTATAGTAATTGTAATGAAAAAATTGCTTAATGCAGCTATGGAACACACTGACTTAGAATCGGTTACAGTTTCAAGAGAATGAGTGGAAGGTAAATTTATAGATAATTAACGAATATTTGTTTAGGCCAATATTCGAAGGCGTACTGAGAAAGAAACATTGGATTTGTGCAACGTTAACGTTGTGAAAAAGGAATATATAATTATCATTCTTATTATGATAATTTTTATGATAAACAAAGCATGATACGTTAACCATCAAATACTTATACCTTTTCGCAAATATATGAATTCAAGTAAAACTGGCAATGCTAAAAGTATTGAAATAAATACCAGTGCATAAATAATATTTAGTTTTTGGATCAAGAACTTCACAGCATCCGATTTCGTTTTCTGCTTAAAACAAATGGGAAATTTTACCCGTCTCGTCTTGGAACTTTTGTCATGAATCTCAGGAAAATGATGTCAGGTCTTACTGACGTCAGACGCTCCACACGTTCTAAGTTTCATAAATCCTGGTGGGAAGCAACGTCCTCCCCAGCGGAGTTTCATCCTCAAGTTGTAAGTTATCTACTCTTTGGCTGAAGTTGTGTTGGGATCGTGTCAGAAGTTTTTTCCAGAGTTTACTGGAAGTTTCTCAACGCCCCTCCCTCAAGACAAAAAGTCTGTCGTTAACTATACCATAAGAATCATTTGTGGGTATTTTCAGTTGCTCCTGTAGGCCAATAACCTTGCATATTTTATCTAAGTTTTCTCGTTCTCACTTTATTTCGATTTGTTTATTTACTCTAAGTGAAGTTGTCATGGTTTGGAAACATTTTTGTCTATCGGTCTGTGTGTCTTCTAGCAGGAATATGGGAAATCTGAAGGACGGAATCTGAAGAAACATTGCAAAATAATTCATTAGGTGACCATCTGGACAGCACCAATTTTTTGCCAGGAATAGGTCATAGGACAATGTCATAGTATTTTTATGATTTAAATGCTTGAAAGTCCAGTATTTATGACTTTAATTTTAAGAATTATGGTTAATAAGTTCGATTAATAAAAAGCTAGAGAACATTAGTGATTTACATATCTGGTTCAGTATAGACAGTATGGAAAAAATGAGATTATTCTCTTTAAGGTGCAATAGTAGAGAGAAGAGATCGTGAGCAGGTATATGTGAGGAGAAATAATTCAGTAAAGGGAAAACTGAAAGAAGAAAGGTGGGCAAATAATTCGAATAGCAGAGTGAATGTTAATAAGCTACCTAGTGTACTAGGTGGATGAATATACATACACACTATCTAACTATATATATATATATATATATATATATATATATATATATATATATATATATATATATATATATCTATATATATATCTCTATATATTATATATATATATATATATATATATATATATATATATATATATATATATATATATATATATATATATATATATATATATATATATATATATATATATAATCATGAATTTAATCATTAGTATCACCCATTTCTTAACTATTCTTGATGTGCCGTCATCGTTTCGTATTCTATATTAAATTATGAGAATAATAACAAAAAGATAACTAAAATCTCTTATACATGATAAAACCAATAAAGAACAATCCCTTTTGTTAGTAAAGTATAATAGAATTACGATACATATTCATCTCCAAAACATAAGGAAAATCTTTCAAATATTCACAAATCACATTTGCGAGGAAATTTCCCCGAAACTCTTGCATAAAGGAAAGAGCTTCAAGTAAAATACGACAATAAGATACATGATTTGTAGGCATGGCCGGATGCCTTTCCAAATCTCGCATCGGGAAAACGTCGAACTATTCCGAAGTCATACGGATTTATCGTGCCCAAGGATTGCTGGAAACTCTCGTCTCAATCAAATAATATCGATCAAAGTAGAGAAGGGATTTACGGTCTGTGTTCAAATATTTTTTAGGAAGTAGATAAAAAGAGGATTTATTGAGTATATATCTATCTATTTATACATGCACACACACACACTATATATATATATATATATATATATATATATATATATATATATATATATATATATATATATATATATATATATATATATATATATATATATATATATATATTATATATATATATATATTGCAGTCAATGCAATTTCTATTGCAGTCAATGACAATTTTCACGGTACTATTGCAGTCAGTGGCATTGTTCACGGTACTATCTTCTTATCAAGACTCTTAAACCAGTCTGTACAACTTTTTCTCTTCTGGCAAGCTTCTTAGGAATAAGGAAAATTCATTCGGGATTCTTTCCATTTACTTCTTTTTCCTTGTCGATGGACCGTTTCCCCACCTGTCGGGCGGCTTCATCAGGACTGTATTATAAATCGACATGCAGACGTTGGAATTTCAAACATGACGTCACTGGGGTGATGATTTTCTGTTGGTTGGGTCTCATTCTCTCGTTGGCCATCTGGGCGGCAGCATGGGCATTCCTGCCGCTCCTAAGGATGAGCTCCATGCTAAGTCTTGCATCTAAGGGCGTGATTCCCTTCTATGGCCGATAGTCTTGATTTGCTTCCTTGTCGGTAGTCGTGTGCAGGGGTGTTTTGTCCCTCGTGTTCTTGTGGATGTCCTGTTGTCTTCTTGAAGAAGGGTGGATGAAGTCAGTGTTCCTCTATATTTAATGCAAACTGTTGTTGATTTATACTCACAGCTGCTTCTTTATGCACTATCTCTGTGCTTTCTAATAATACTTCTAGTGTTGGCTCATGGTCGTGGTCGTCTAGTAGTGCAGATTTGAGAGGTGTCGAAGGGCATTTTCTGGTATGTCTACAGTAGGGGCGTGGCATCTAAGTGATAGACTCTGTAAAATAATATCAATGTTTTCATCCACCGGTATGTTTGTGAAAAGACCTGTCAAGTGATGTGATGGTAGAGCTTGTAGATGTAGTATTCAAAATATCAACAAACTTTACCAGGGAAACCACTAAGTACCTTTTGGGGTGTAAGTGGGTGATGATTTTATTCAGAGTCTTGGCTATTTCATAGGTTGGAGAGTTAACTTAGGCAATTATAGGGTGTAATGGGTTGCCAGCCTTATGGGTCTTGGAGGTGCTGTAACAATACCCTGGCCAGCAGTCTCTGATAATTGTGGGCAGTTTCATAGCTCTATTATCAGAATTTATCCTCATAATTATCACATTCAGCTTTCTCTAGGCTTTTGGTAGGGTACTTGCTTTGGGGCTGGAATTTTGTAGGATCACTGAGGATGCCATCCATTTTATTGTCATATTTTTCTGGTTTCATGATAACCTAGACAGTGTTCTTATCACCTTTTCTAATGATGATGTCTGGATGTTCTCAGAGCTGGCAGGCAGCTTCCTTCAGGTGAGGGGTAATGAACTTACTCCTATAATTTCCCCGTTGGTGCTCAGGTTCCCCGGCGAGTTCCTCCCAGATGGTACTTGAGAGGGTTCTCTTTCCTTGCGGCATTTTAATAAAATGAAAAATAAGGCAAAGATTGAGAAGCTGTTTCTGTCCATCAGTGAGGTCTGTACCAGCCAGATTAATGTTTCCATGCAAAGGTTTCTCATTTCTGATGGAGCTTTTATTCAGACACATTAATTTCTTCTGGATGATATTGGTAATGACCCACTGATATCATTGTTCTGACTCTTGGAGGAATTTAGAGGCATTTTCGATTCTCATATCACACAATTCTTCCTTAAATTCTTCCCACACGGATTCCTCCTTTCCGGTGGCTGACTGTAGTCTTCCTTCAGCTTCCTGGAGTCGTCCTTGTAAAGTCTTATTGACGATATTCCATGGGAGATATGCCTGGCCATGGTGATGTATGCTATTTGTGCATATTTTCTTATACAATTTCTTTTGAAGTCGATGGCATTGTTCACAGATACTATCTTCTCATCAAGACTCTGAATCAGTCTATACTTTTTTTCTCTTCTGGCAAGCTTCTTACAAAAAAGGAAAAATAATTTGGGATTCTTTTTGTCTACTTTTTATTTTTTCTAGTTGATGGGGTATTTTCCCATCTCTCGGGCAGCTTCATCAGGACTGGATTATAAACTGATATACACAGTTTTTGTTACTGCATGTGGACATTTGAATTTCAGACATGATGTCATTGGGGTGCTGAATTTCTATTGGTCGGTGGGTCTCATTCCCTTGCTGGTTGTCTGGGCAGCAGCATTCCTGGCTTTTCTTAAGATGTGCCCCATGCTAAGATTTGCATCCAAAGTCATAGACAAGGGCGTGATTCCCATCTCTGGCCAGTAGTCTTGATTTGCTTTCTTGTCGGTAATCGTGTCCAAGGATGTTTTGTCGCTCCTGTCTCCCTTTGGATTCTGAAGGATGTCCTGTGGTTTCCTTGAAAAAGGGAGGTTGAAGTCCGTGTTACACTGTATATTTAACACAGGCCGTTGTTGATTTATGCTCACAGCTTCTGCTATTTGCAATCTGTGGAACCTGGCGTCTTTAAGGACAATCTCTGTGCTTTCTAATAATTCTTCTAACTGGCTTACAGTTGTGGTTGTCTGTGTAGTGTTGAAATAGTGCCCCTTGGTTGTGGTGAGCTTGCAGTCTCTTAGGTGGAGTGGTAGTGGTGTGACCTATGTAGTAATTGCTGAGGGCTTGACATGTCCCTTTAGTACATTTAAATTTATATACTATGTTGGTCAACTCCCATATCTCGCTACAGGGGGCCATGCTATTTTGCATTACGGGTATGCTTACTAGGTTTGGGCAGCAGTAGACACACAAGGATATCCTCCCATTAGGATTCATGGGTATTGTACCACTGTCAATTATTCTTTTTATGGCAGTGACCTCATCCTTGAACTGACTGTGATATGAGACAAACACCCTGAACAAGACCACTGATAACGAAGCAAATCATGACTGTTGGCCAGAGATGGGAATCATGTCCTGCCCACGCCCTTTGGTACAAACTTTAGCAGGATGAGAGAATTCACCTACTGTTGATTGGGTTTCCTCTCCTCAGTCACGCAGTCCCCAGGTGAGAGGACTTCCGGGGTATGGTGGTCCTCTTTCATGTGACGTTCATTATTAGTCTTCACCTCATTTTGTTAATGCAGAAATTCTGAGGAGATCTTTACCTTCATAAATATTCAAGTATTTGTCGCACATTTGTATTCGTGTGCCTGCAACGAACGATAAGACCCTTTGCACTTATATTTTGCCTAATTGTTTGTAATTGCAGGAGGCAGCTTCAATCAGCCAGTGGGCTCTGCTCTTTTTTGGGTGCCTCCCTTCAGTTGAAATACTGGTGGCCCTCATATCTCATAGACTGTGTCCAGTCGGTGTTCATAGATTCGTTGTCATGAAGTTTGTCTGCTGCTTGAGTTCAGGGATGGTTTCATTATTATTATTATTATTATTATTATTATTATTATTATTATTATTATTTAGCTCTTCTCAGAACCTAAGAGCCTTCAATAACTCGACCAAAGAGCGGCACCCAAGAAGTAAAACCCACTAGGGCATTACCATCTGCATATACCCTAGTAGAATACCCCGAGTTCCCATGGTGCAACCAAGTAAAATCATCTCACGAAAACTGACCTATCACAGACGATGACCCATGACAGCATGTCATCCCACCCTTACATCCAGCTGACCCCAGATAGGAACGCCCTCAATAAATATTTCCATCCTTTCTTACCTCCATTTGTTCTTGCACGATACCAAAGGGAAATGCAGGCTTCTTCTATTCACAAATTTATCATTCATCATTTTAATTTCACATTGTCTATTATCTTAATTTTTTATTTACCTTTCATTGTGCTTTCAAAAGTCTCCTTCCTCACGAAACTTTCCATTATTTTATTTATAATTGTTCTTATTTTTCTTGGTCATACTTTTCCTATTAGATCAATGTTTTTTCCTTAACAGTTATCTCATAATCAGATCGAAGCTCTTTTATCTAATATTAAATCTTCGCTTCTTTTCTCACCTAAGATCTTCATTGTCTTTTCGTCAAACATTCATTTACTCATTCTGCATATTTAAACTTCACTCAAAGGCTCATGCCATGGTAGCATAAGCCAGCATTAATCCCCAATAACTGTAATACCATCACTCTAATCGAGCTTTAACCAGCAAGGTTAACATAGGAAAAAGTACCTTTATTCATCAGGCAACTTCTCACAAGACTTTACCCCTGTATGAGAAATAAAAAAAAAAATTGAGATTATATGCTCAGGAAAAAGATATTTTGAGCTTAAGTTTATCATTCATCCAAGAAGAGTTTTTCAGTAGCTAAAATACATGAAGGGAATATTTCAGTCACTTCCAGTGAAATAATTTAAGACAAAGTGTCGAGAATTTATATACTCAAATTGGGCGTTAACCCTATTAATTATAAAAAATTGCTATTGAAGCTTTCATCGACACTTTAATTTGGTGCTTGGGATAGTGGGTCCTAATGAGCCATCCCTTAAGGGTGCCCTAAAGGGATGGCTTCCATAGGGCTCCTTGGAGTTCCTCACCCATGTGGTTCAAGCCTCCCAAGCCAGACAGGAAACTTGCCTCCCTCCAGGGAAGCAGCCTCTGAGGAGGAGGATCTTCCCCTGCTAATGGTGCCTTCAGGGATGGCTTCCCTAGGGCACCTTGGGAACCCTCACCCTTGTGGTTCAGTCCCTCCCCAGGCCTGCTTTTCTAGCCTGGCAAAAAAACTGCCTCCCTCCAGGAAAGCAGCCTCTGGGGAGGATCTTCCCCTGATTAGGGTGACCCTAAAGGACGGCTTCCTTAGGGCGCCTCTGGGTCCCCCTCCCTTGTGGTTCAGACCCTCTGCAGGCCTGCTTCCCTAGTCTGGCAGGGAACCTGCCTCCGTCCAGGGAAACAGCTTCTGAGGAGGATCTTCCCCATTCTTGTAGTTGCTAATGGTGCCTTTGAGGGATACTGCCTTGTTGCACCCTAGGGATGGCACCTTGGGTCCCCATTCTTGTAGTTCACGCTCCCAGTGGTTCAGTCCCTCCCAGAAACAGCCTGCCTTTTCTAGCCCTGGGGTCCCCCATTCTTGTAGCTCAAAAACCTGCCTCCCTCCAGGGAATTAGCCTCTGAGGACGATATTGCCTTGTCAAGTGCACCCTCAAGGGATGGAGGATCTGGGGTCACCCATTCCTGATTAGCCTGGTGACCCTCCAGGGAATTAGCCTCTGAGGACGATTTTGCCTTGTCAAGTGCGCTCAAGGGATGGCTCTTAGGCGGTCCCCCCATTCTTGTAGTTGTGTTTCCCTAGCCTGGTCAGGAAACCCTCTCCAGGGAAACAGCCTCTGGCCTGCTTTCCTCAAGGGATGGCCTGCCTTGGGGAAACCTGTTTCCCTCCTCCCCTCCAGGGAAACAGCCTCTGAGGACGATATTGCACCCTCCTTGTCAAATTAGCCTCTGAGGGGTCCCCCATTCTTGTAGTTCACCCTCCAGGGAAACCTTTCCCTCCAGGGAAACAGCCTCTGAGGACGATATTGCCTTGTCAAGTGCACCCTCAAGGGATGGCTTTCTTAGGGCGCCTTGGGGTCCCCCATTCTTGTAGTTCACGCCCTTCCCAGTCCCGTTTCCCTAGCCTGGTAGGAAACCTACCTCCCTCCAGGGAAAATCGATACTGCCCTCTGAGGATGGGTCTTCCCCTGGGGTAAAGTTCGTGCCCTCAGGTTTCCCTAGCCTGGTAGGAAACCTACCTCCCTCCAGGGAAACAGCCTCTGAGGACGATATTGCCTTGTCAAGTGCACCCTCAAGGGGGTCCCCCACCCTTATGGTCCAAGCCCTGCCCAGGTGCGCTTCCCTGAGCATGGCACCTCAAGGGATGGAACCTTGGGGTCACCTCCCTCCCAGTCCTGTTTCCTAGGAAGGAAACCAGCCTCCAGGAGGATCTTCTCTTTTCAAGTGCATCAAGGATGGCTTTAGGGCCCTTGGGGATGTTCACGCCCTTCCCAGCGTTTCCCTAGTCTGGGCGCCTTGGAAACAGCCCAGAATTGCCTTGTCAGGCGCACCCTCAAGGGTGTATTGGCGTCAAGGAAACCTACCTCCTCCAGGGAAACACTGATAAATGTCCATAGGGATGGCTTCTTAGGGCGCCTTGGGGTAACAAGGCTGGTAGGGAAAATAACAGTTAAAGAAAATGCCAAATGGTTTAACAGTGAGTCCCATTTTAGCCTGGTAGGAAACCTACACTCCTCCAGGGAAAACAAAAGAAAAATGTAGTTCACGCCCTTCCCAGCTCTAGCCTGGAAAAAATATCAGGGAAAGAATCACGATATTGTAGTGCACCCTCAAGGGAAATTGGTCACTGTATAAAACCTCCAGGGAAAATCATTACAGCACCTCAGGGATGGCTTTCTTAGGCGCCTTGGGGACTTGATTAGTCCCGTTTCCCTAGAAAGCCACCTCCTCCAGGGAAAAAAATATTACAATAAAATGTTCAGTGTCCCCCATTCTTGTAAAAAAACCCCCCCTCCAGGGAAACAGCCTCTGAGGAAAATCAAGTGCACCCTCAAGGATGGCTTTCTAGGGCGCCTTGTGGTCCCTTCATTCTTGTAGTTCACGCCCTCCCATCCATGACAATTCACGCCCCTTCCCAGCCTAGCCTGAATATTGGTTCACGCGTTTCCCTAGCCTGGTAGGAAACCTACCCCCTCCAGGAAGTTCTACCTGATATAAGTGTGCTCTCAGGGGACTTACAAAACCTGGTCCGATGACTTATGGTCCAACTACTTTGCTTCCCTAGCAAAAAAAATTGAAAAGGAGGAATCTGTCATGGTTTAAATCAAGCAAAAGTATATTGATGTCCCTACAACGATAAATCTCCAAATAATAGTTAAAGAAAATGCCAAATGGTTTAACAGTGAATTACGTGAAAAAAAAGAAAAGAAAAAATGGAAGATCTATGGAAAAGATCGAAAGAATCAAGAATTAGAGAAAACTGGTCACTGCATAAAACAGCCAGAAATCATTACAACGACTTTGAAAGCCAAGAAAAAAAAATGTTACAATAAAATGTTCAGTGTAAAGAAAAATCCCCCAAAACCCATGACAATTTAGCCGGAATATTGGGACTCAGGAAAAAAAAGTTTTACCTGATATAACTAGTGACTACAAAAACCTGGTCGATGACTTTGTGAACTACTTTGAAGAAAAAGTTGAAAGAATCTGTCATAGTTAGGTAAGGAGAGCCCTCCTGATCTCCCGGTGATCGTAATGAGAAATAGCAAATTCAGTAAGCGTAAAGAACTGAACATGAATGACTTTGAAAAAACGATGAGAAAAGTAAAAAAACACCCATTATGAAAATGACTCGTTTCCCATAAGTGATATAAAAGAGGCAAAAAACTTGATCAGTGCGGGAGCTATATTTTGATATTGTCAACATGAGTCTAGCACAGGCATCTTTCCCAAATAGTGAAAAGCTTGCTTGTTAAAGCCGGCCTATAAAGGAAAAGGTGATAAAGAAAATCTAAGCTTCTATAGACCAATATCGAACCTATCGTACTTATAGAAACGGAAGTTCACAAACAAACATGGAAACACTTGAAGCAACTCAACATTATACCTGATGATCAGTCAGCATACAGAAAAAACCACTCAACAGAGACTACATTGTGTGCAGTTATAAATGATATGGTAGAAATTATAGCAAATGGAAAATGTGGCATCCTGGTTATGCTTGACCTAAGAGCAGCATTTGACATAGTTGACCACAATCTACTGCTTGAAGACCTGAGAGCAGTAGGCATCGAAAATGACGTAAACAGATGGTACAAAAGGTACTTAGAAAATAGTAAGGTTAGAGTGGTTATATCAAATGTGAAATCAGAAAAGAAAGGCCTAACAAAAGGAGTGCCCCAAGGCAGCGTTCTGGGTCCACTGATATTTGGCATTTACACAATTGAATTATCTAGATTTCTAAGTAAGCACAAGGTTAAGTATAAACTGTATGCTGATGACACTCAGTTCTATTTTCCTGTCGAAACTGTAGAAGACACCATTAGTAAAATTGATGCAATAATGAAAGATATAAAAAAATGGATGTCGGTGAAGAAATTGAAACTTAATGAAGACAAAACTGAGAGTATGCTATTTGGATCTGACAGTGCACTACGAAAATATGAACACTTCAAAAGAATAACTAGTGGTTCGTCAACAATAAATATTGGAGCAGTAGTAAGGAACTTAAGAGCATTTATTGGTGATAAATTGTCGATGAAGAACCACATATTTCATATTACAAAACCATAATACTGTATTGCATATAGAAAATATCTAAAAAAACGTGAAAACTATCATATTAGGGAACTGCATTTATTACCTGAAAATACCAAAATAAAGGTTAATAAAGCCTACGTTCCGTGATAGAAAACAGCATTTTGCAGCCAAATGGGCTTTCTAGAGAATATAAAATACTACTTACAGTCTTTAAAGCACTAAAATATGATGAACCAACATATCTGAAACGTTGTTTTCTTTACGGTCTCCGAAATGAAAATTGTAATCAGACAACTACCTACTAAGACAAATTGTAAGTCAGGCGAAAGAGCATTTGTACACTGCGCACCAAGACTATACAACAAAACACCGCCTGAAGTGAAGAGTATACAAGAAGAATGCAAATTTAGAAAGAACTAAAGACTCTCCTATTCTGCAGGAGCTACGATACTGACGAGAAAAAACAGAAAGACAATTATAGAATATAAGAAGCACCTTATTTTGAAAACGTACAAGGGCCCGCCAGAGAGGGAATTATCCCTGTGGAGGGCTGTACATAAAAACAAAGTGAAACAAAGGGAAAGTGAATCTGTCCAATAACAAATAAAATACAGTCTCATGGTGCTCTTAAGTTTATTTATGTGAAAATGACAAATATACTTAATATATTTACTAATGAAACGAAAACTGGCCAAATGTTTGTCCCAACATTGCGAAACGAATACCATGAGCTTGTTATAAGAAGCAAAGACGCCGAGAAGAAAATTTAAAGAAATTTAACTTCAAAATAACAATTCGTATATAATTACGTAGTTGCTCATTATTATTATTATTATTATTATTATTATTATTATTATTATTATTATTATTATTATTATTTTAAAATATTGAGACAACACTCAAGAACACCTATAACAAAACGAGCAATGTTATATATATTTAATACATTATTGAAATAATGTAGAAAAAGGCACTGAATAATATGATTTTGCTTTATCACCGTGTATTGCATTCTTCTCCACGGAAAATATTAACCATGCAATATTCTAATTATTCTTCATGGGGTTCCGTAAACATTTTCGTGACCAATATATCTTTGTGTAATCCTTTTAGTGAACAAATAAATTTGTTTTCCGTTAGATGTCGCATAAAGTACTTTTCTGACTGAAAGGTGTCTCAATTCCGCTCGTACGGTGAACTGTAGGCATTACCTAATGTTCTTTGCAGCGTGCCTTCGGCCCCTAGATGCAACCCTCTTTCGTTCCTTTACTGTACCTCCTTTCATATTCTTTCTTCCATCTTACTTTCCACCCTCTCCTAACAATTGATGCATAGTGCAACTGCGAGGTTTTCCTCTTGTTACACCTTTCAAACCTTTTTCTGTCAATTTCCGTCTCAGCGCTGAATGAACTCATAGGTCCCAGTACTTGGCCTTTGGCCTAAATCCTATATTCCATTCAGTTCTTACCTCGGGGAATTTATAACGCTTAGTCGGAGGTTCTTTATAATATTCGTCTTTAGCATATAAATGATGTTTATTAGCACAATTTCTCGCGCTCCGCATTCATGTGTAAGGAATTCGTGTACGTATTTTATTTAATTTTTTTTTTTTTGAAAAAATGAGCAAGTAAGACATCAACTGAGAGTATGAAAAGGGACTTATTTGATCAACTTGATTTTTTGTTAATTTAAGGACCGTAGTTCGTACTGAAGTAGAACTTTCACATGACAATTTTACTACCTAGCAAAAGTGGTTTAAGACGGTGCTTACTAAAAAATGTACAAAATAACAAACTAAAATATGAAGCAATTTGTTTCTTAACACCACCTTGATATTGCAACATCCTGCGAGGAGGAAGTGAACTCAGAAAATCCTTCCTCATCCTCTGGGACATCTCTCATGCAGAAGAGATGGAAAAAAAAGTTAATTCTCCCGATCCCTGAGGCTTTTTGTTTCAAGATGAGCTGCCTGTCGCTAAGATGGCCAAAAACACATCTTTTTCCCGAAAGCAAAAACGGGCGGAGAAGGTGTTAATAAAAAAAAAGTTAACATTATGGCGTTGAGGATGAGTTTCTGACTAAGAATATTTAGATAGACATCTAAGTATTTTCAGTGGCTGTTTATGTCAACAATATAAAACAAGTAAAAAATGGACCGAAGTTTCTTCGGGGCAGTCGAGTTTTCTGTACAGCTTATAATGCTGTATGAAACACTCAGCCACGGCTCATGAAACTCTCAGCAGCGGCCCATGAAACTTTCAGCCACGGCCCGGTGGTGGCCTGTGTTGTTGGCACCTATAGCTGTGCCAGACGCACGATCTTGGCTAGATTTAACCTTAAATAAATTGAAAACTATTGAGGCTAGAGGTCTGCAATCTGGTATGTTTCATGATTGGAGGGTGGATGATCAACATACCAATTTGCAGCCCTCTAGCCTCAGTAGTTTTAAGATCTGACGGCGGACAGAAAAAGTAAGGACGGACAGACAAGTAGCCATCTCAATAGTTTTCTTTTACAGAAAACTAAAAATGACGATAGTGCTATTCCTTGTGTTCATCAAGAACATCACAAACATTGATGTGAATATGAATTAACAATAATTTCGTATTAATATTGTACAGTAGCACACTGTCTTCAATGAAAATAGCAACCGGCATATTTCCTTTTACAGTGCCATGTAAAAACGTGTGCTCACTATTGCAGATAATATATAGTCTAGAATCTAGGCTATATATTAATTAAAATCCAGACATTCATCTAGTTGGTAATCTGAAAAAGTAATGATACAAAGAAGAAAATATTGATAATTAATGAGAGAGAGAGAGAGAGAGAGAGAGAGAGAGAGAGAGAGAGAGAGAGAGAGAGAGAGAGAGAGAGAGAGAGAGCAGAACAAGCAACCGAAATGTTTTCCAAAGGATCCAAGTCATTTGGAAAGCGGTCGTTTCCGTCACTTGTTCAACGTACAGAGCCATGACAGGAGAATGGCATGAAGTTGGCCCCGTGAAATTGCAAGAAATTGCTCCCTGCCTGCTGTGAGGGCAGCTGGATGACGCGGGTGACATTTGCACCCATTTCCTCATTGAAAAATGATCTGGAAACGATACAAGGTTCCGGATAGCTTCCGTTGGAGCAGCCTTAACAGCATGAAGTAAAGATTTAATTACTTTTGAATATTATTCTACGTACCCGTACAGCAATCCAAAATATTTTGTAGAAATTAAGACTTCATATCAAATTAATTTTTTTTAATCTTAGAAGCAGTATTTTATTTTCTTGGTCAATAATGCATTTCCATATTCATATTACTGTATTTGACATTTTATCTTAAAAACATTAATTGAACGACTTCAAGTTTTTAATGCCAAAAAAACCTCGAAGGATTTTAATTATCTTTGTTTAATACAAGTTTTAAATACAGTTAATTCAAAACTATTTTAAAACTTCATACTTTGACAAACGATGTTTGTGTAGCGAGCTAATTGCTGTACTTTTGACGTGTATAAATACTACAGCTGAACTTCTATTTACTTCCTGGACCAATTCCCCTGAATGATCGGAATCCTGTGATTTTGAAATTAAACAGAAACGGTAATATATTTGTCGACCCTAAACGCTGAGCCAGGAAGCACTTTCAGATCATTAGCAAGCAATACTATTTTAGCGAAATATATTACAGCATACATAATAAGCAGTGCTATCATCGATATAACGGTTACTCACACAAGGGCTTCTAGTTTTGTTTGATTTTCCCGTGCAATTAACAATGTGCATGTATATTACGGCTTGTTACTTTGGGGTAATTGCAAATTATGCCCTTTAATAAGCCTCCTCATATTTAGATGGCGTTGGTCCGTTTGTTCATTTGTAGGATCTTAATTAGATGCCTCGAGTTTTTGCCAGCAAGGTGGGCTAGGAGGGACAGGTAAGACAGAACATTAATTAATCACCTGGAAACTAATTATAACGAGGAGTGTCCCAGCGGCTTAGTAAGATGGGAAACTATGCGTTTATCTAAATTACGAGTTTGTGTCAAAAACTTATTCGAAATACAATAGCTAAGCCAATTATTATTATTATTATTATTATTATTATTATTATTATTATTATTATTATTATTATTATTATTATTATTATTATTTACAAGTCAGCGGGACAACTAAGGAAAGTATCCCAGTGCGGAAACATATAGATAGGAAATAAAGAAAAAAAAAATAAGAACTTAAATAGATATATAGATTAAAGTAAATGCCAAAAATAGCTAAATTCAAATCGGGTTCTTATCCTGTTGTATGTCTTTTTCTATAGTATAACAGTACTTTTTGTAATTTATTTATTTTCAGTCTAAATGATGGGCTATGAGAATTTTGTGATGTTTTTACTGCATTCTGTTAACTTTAGTGATATTGCCTTATAGGTAATTAATCCCTTTGAATAGTTTTGACAATGTCTATTTGTTCTAATAAAGCTTTCCGGGATTAATCTAAGAAGAAACATGAGAGAGAGAGAGAGAGAGAGAGAGAGAGAGAGAGAGAGAGAGAGAGAGAGAGAGAGAGAGAGAGAGAGAGAGGTTTTAGGTGATAAATCAAGCCTAGAACAGTCTCCTTTTACCATGGGCAGGAACAGCCTTTAAACTTTATGTAGAGCCCAGGATGGCATTCCTGTGCAATTGGGAACTGTCCATGAACATGAAGTAACAATGAGAGAGAGAGAGAGAGAGAGAGAGAGAGAGAGAGAGAGAATTCGGTTCTGTACTAAGCCTAATAGGCGTCCGAGTGTCATTGTTTCCCGCCAATTTCACTCACAAGGCAAACCATCGTCCACTTTTGGTGAAAAACGAATTAATAAGACAACTCCACTGCCCATTGTGCAGACATTTGGTAATAATTTTTGGTATCTTTTCTTTTAGATATAATGGTATAATTTTTTTAATTCATTTGCTTTTTGTTT
The DNA here is from genome assembly GCF_040412425.1 of Macrobrachium rosenbergii. Classification (NCBI taxonomy): domain Eukaryota; kingdom Metazoa; phylum Arthropoda; class Malacostraca; order Decapoda; family Palaemonidae; genus Macrobrachium; species Macrobrachium rosenbergii. The sequence goes on along the minus strand of NC_089794.1, from coordinate 11,676,997 downwards.
TATTTACTATGATAGTAACCAGACGCTCATACGCACACACACACACACACACTATATATATATATATATTATATATGTATATATATATATATATATATATATATATATATATATATATATATATATATATATATATATATATATATGTATATATATATATGTATATATATATATATATATATATGTATATATATATGTATATATATATATGTATATATATATGTATATATATATATGTATATATATATATATATATATATATGTATATATATATATATATATATGTATATATATATATATATATATATATATATATATATATATATATATATATATATATATATATATATATATATATATATATATATATATATATATATATAATTCAAGTATGATTTTTATGCTCTGTAGAGACTCGTTTTGAAAGTTCACTAACTTTCGTTATGTTCTATACAAATATTTGCATGATACTAATAATAAAAACAATAGTATAAAGTAGAGAGAGAGAGAGAGAGAGAATGTATTTGTGCAACGAAAATTTTTACGTATGTTTAATATTTTTTTGCTTTAGTCTCATTGGTATACTGTGTGTACAGATTAAACCTAATTATTGATTTAATAAACGTTCAGGGAGCACCATGAACAAATCTGAAAAAAAAAATAAGAATGAAAGGTAGAAACTTCTGAACTTGTGGAGGACGTGTTCAGTTTCCAAGTTACTTGAATTCCAGAACCATCATTGTTATGGCAGGTGCTTTTAGTGCTTGGGAGGGGATTTTTAACATCTTCTTATTTCCTGTAGCAAGCAGGTTATTAATCAGTAACAGAGTAAAGTTCCAAATTGGAAAGTTTATGGGCTTCCTGCTCTTTTTGAACATACGAATGAGTTATGTCATTTCGTACTCAGTCGTATGTGCAAATATGATTTTATAATAAATAAATATCGCCATTCTTTTAGAGATTTAAAATACACTTTAAGAAAATAATGAATTTTCCTGTGAGCGAACGTGTGTGATAGACAATTTTTCTCAATATTATCGATGGGTAAAAGAAAACTTTTTGTTTTTGTATAAACGAACACGTTGGTTTTTTTAAAGTTTTCTGTAAAACAAAACTTGTGCCGGCTTTGTCTGTCAGTCAGCACTTTTTTTGGCGCACTTTTTCTGTACGCACTTTTTCTGTCCACCCTCATATCTAAAAACTACTGAGGCTAGAGGGCTGCAAATTGGTATGTTGATCATCCACCCTCAAATCATCAAACATACCAAATTGCAGCCCTCTAACCTCAGTAATTTTTATTTTATTTAAGGTTAAAGTTAGCCATGATCGTGCTTCTGACAACGATATAGGGTAGGCCACCACCGGGCAGTTTTTAAAGTTTCATGCGCCGCAGCTCATACAGCATTATGCCGAGACCACCGGAAGATAGATCTATTTTCTTTGGCTTTGATTATACGCTGTAGCTGCTGTACAGAAAACTCGGTTGCGCTGAAGAGACTTCGGCGCATTTTCCAGTTGTTTGATCTAACTTATATTTATAACCTCGGCTTCTTCCAAAAAGTGAGTTGACCACAGGAAACCAGAGACATTGGTTATAACGGTAGACAGGACAAGGTACTTGTTGTGAGGGAGGTTCGTTTATCCCTGGAAACTTAATTTAACTTTCCTAAGTAAAGTAGAGGAACATTTTTGAGGCAGTCTTTGACATGCCTTTCAAAAAAAAAAAGGGCATGTGGTAGATTTTATTTAATGAAGACCCTTCTTCATTTAATGTTTGCGGTCCTGTAGTGACATATAGATGTGCTAAGAATGTTTCTGCGCATGGTCAATAAAAATGTTAAAGGGGAAATATGGAATAACTCTAAAGAGCTAGAGTCGAAGGAAGGTTCTCGAAGGTAAAAAGACTACTTCTGGGAGGAAAGGGTCCCTCCTTCTCTCAGGTAACTAAATATTCCTGGTAAGGACACAATCCTTTCTTTTCTAAATTAACTAAATATCCAAGGAGGTGAAAGAATATAATCTTTCTTTCTCTCAGATAAGCAAAGGATATAATCTTTACTTCTCCCAGGTAACTAAAGGTCCCCTGGAAGGACAGAATCCCTCCAGCTCTTAGTTAAATAATTATTCCTGAAGGATATGCTCCTTCCTTCTCTCAGGTAACTAAACGTCCCCTGGAAGGACAGAATCCTTCCTTCTCTCAGGTAAGAAAATAACTATGGGATTAATTTCACAGTAACTATTGACTGAGAATAATTCTTCTTCTTCTTCTTCTTTTAAAAGTATTCTCACTAACTTTTGTTTAAACTCTGAGTGTTCCTCACAGTTTTTCTTCCATTTTCTCCAATAATATTATCATCTCCGTTCATTCTGCAATAGATAAATGACTCTCAGTGAAAATAACAGATAATTTCACAGTAACCAGTAATCTTCTTCTTTTCTTCTTCTTCTTCAACAACATCATCTAAACAGCAAAACAACAACAACAACAATAATAATAATAATAATAATAATAATAATAATAATAATAATAATAATAATAATAATAATAATAATAATAATAATAATAATAATTGTAGATAATGCTGAGCAACAACTTCACTGTTTTAACGTTGTTATATAAACTACTGTTTTTTATTATTATTATTATTATTATTATTATTATTATTATTATTATTATTATTATTATTCATGCAAATTACAACCTTCAAATAAACAGAATCGGAGCATCAGTGAGTAAACATAGGTGTATATGGCCTCGCATATTCGGCAGTTTTCCTTTAGAACTTCCTGGATGTCTTCCCTTTAGGCCAACTGAGCTGAACAAATGGCCGATTTGCATAGGCAATCTGCTGAAGCGTCGAATCAGCCTGGTATTTTGGAAAAATAGACTTTTTGCTTAGGTACCACGGATGGGACCTGTTTTAATTTTTTCAGGGTTTTTATTTGTTTATTCATTATTCATGTATACATTTTTTGTTCAGTTTTTTCTTATCTCCTTATTTATTGTCTCATTTATCTTTTCTTAGTGGCCAGTGATGGGGGCAGAGTTCCATTTCCCCTGTTTTCTGTTCAATTCTTTATTTGTTTAGCCATTCTTTCACGAATTTACTTATTTTTTTATTGATTTGTCTTTTTATTTGTTTACTTATTAATGTATTTATTTATCTTTATTTTTTTTTTGCTAATTTATTCATATATTCAGTGATGCATACTTCTTTGAATATGAAATAAGATATTTTACGTCAACTCTTTCAAATTCGAGATAATCAATAACTGGTTTTTTCAACTATGGCTGAAGTATGTCGGCAAATGCATTTTTAGGCAGTTATTCTTTGCACACGGTATAGAAAAGAGAAATATAACTAAAATGAACAGTTTCTATAAATGAATAGTGGACGCATTTTCATCATGCATTTATTTTTCGTGTTGCTCTCCTGTTTATTTAAATGGATGGAAGCATGCAGGGAAACCTTTATAATTTTATTATTATATATGGACTTATAAAAACGGATTAGTAAATTAGAAAACTTTTGTTTTCTACAAAACAATTTCAGTTCATTGTTTACACTTGGTCCCTTTAGTAATTACAATTACACACAAATTTCAAGCATTTCTTGGACAAGATTGTTATTAAAATATTTATTTCTTTCAAAATTTCCGCTATTTCTGCTCAGTGTGGGAATCTAAAGGTGTTACGATATTACTTGAACTTTTTCCACACAAGATTACACACATGCACACAAACACTCACACAAACAAACAATGAAGTCTCAGACCTTGATAGCCAAGACCTACCCCGTTTTAATAGATCACTTTCACATATTTTATACAACAATTCTATTTTACAGAGTTTCATGATACAAGTTTTTAATTATTCTATCTGATTACTTTCATGTTGTTACATTCACATATCATCATAAAAAAATGTATATTTTTTTTTTAAAGAGAAATACATTATATTTTCTCCGGAAAAAAGTCTAGATTTTGAGCATAATTTAGGTTTATATGAAGAGGATTCTCATCAGATAACACATTTATATCGACTTTACGAGGAAGAATATTCGTAGCGGGGGCCATGCTCCCTTTGTATGTTAATTCATGCCGAAATCCCTCCAAAAAGGTCATTGCTACAGCTGAGCTTCAAGTTCGTTAAGCAAGGAAAATTCTTGAAAAAGTTAAATGTTAAATTTAATAATTACGTAAACGCGCGCGCGCATATGCACTAACACACAAAGGAATACAAACACAGACACCTATGTATATAATATATAAATATATATATATATATATATATATATATATATATATATATGTATATATAAATAAATAAATATATATGTATACACATTTACACATATACATATATATATATATATATATATATATATATATATATATATATATATATATATATTATATATATATAAATATATATGTATACACACACACATACACATATATATATATATATATATATATATATATATATATATATATATATATATATATATATATATATAAATATATATGTATATATCTATATCATATATATATATATATATATATGATATATCTTTATAGTGGTAGGTTGCCATATATAAAATAATGCTTTGATCCTTCGGAATCGATTTTTTGAGTGATTTTTGACGCACATCATAGTTAGTGAAGATAATTTCACATTAGCAAAAACGGAATGAAGTTGAAATAGATCACGTTCATCAATACGAGATATAAAACAATTGTGAATTTCCTCATGTTCCCTTGATTCCTAATTAAAAGTTACTGTAGATTCCGAATTGTCATGGTCATATTTAACCCATTAATTTACAAAGTTTCGGTAGAATTTTATGTGGAAAGTTATTTTCTTGTACTCCTACAATCCAATAAAGTTTATTTTTGTTAAGTATCTTCTTCGTATGTGTCAGTTTGGGGGCCGACCAAGGGAGTGAGGCTGAGAAGGGATTGTTGGGATGCAGGTTGATGAGACACGCACTCAGTAGGGGGAGTGCACTGTAGGCATTACTTAAGGTTCTTTGCAGCGTCCCTTCGGCCCCAAGCTGTAACCCTTTCATTCCTTTTACTGTACCTCCGTTCGTGTTCTCTTTCTTCCATCTTGCTTTCCACCCTCTCCTAACAATGGGTTCATAGTGCAACTGCGAGGTTTTCCTCCTGTTACGCCTTTGTGTCCTGTTAACTGTCAATTTACGTTTCAGTGTTGAGTGGCATAATAGGTCCCAGTGCTTAGCCTTTAACCTTTAACGGTCTGAGCAGGTGAAAGCGAGCACAGACTCCGGTGCTGGTCGTCGAGTATTAAAAGTCATTTATACTTTATTGACTGAAAGACGTCTGAATCTTACCTCTGGGAATTCTTATGCTATCTCTGTCGTTTTTCATAATTTCATCTTAATTATACTGGCAATAGGTATTAGCACAATTTCTCGCGTTCTGCATTTATGTATTTGAAATGTATATACGTATTTTACTTCCTTTTTTTAACTTCTTGATGAGCAAGTAAGATATCAAATTGTGAGCATGAAAAGGCACTTATTTAATCACATAATGTTGTTTTAACTCAGGGGGTACAGCAATTATTGAAGCAGGATTATTTACAGTAAGTGAAACAACTTTCTCTTGATAATTTTGCGTCCAAGTAAAAGTAGTTTACGACGATGATCACTAAAAAAGCATAAACTAAAATATGAAGCAATTTGTTTATAACACCATCTTCATATTGCAACATCCTGCGAGGAGGAAGTGAAATCAGAAAATCCTTCCTCATCCTCCGGGACATCTCTCATGCAGAAGAGATGGGAAAAATAAAAGTTAATTCTCCCGATCCCTGAAGGTTTTTGTTTCAAGATGAGCTGCCGTTCGCTAAGACTGCAACAACACAGCTTTTCCCAGAAAGCAAAAACCAACGAAGAAGTTATAAATAAAAAAAATTAACGTTACGGATGAGTTTCTAACTAAAAATACTTTGATACAAAATCAGTATTTTCAAGGAGGGTTGATGTCAAAATTATCAAACAGAACGATAATGCTATTCTCTGTAAACGTCAAATGTGTTAAAACAAAATTGATAAGAATATAAATTAACAATAATATCGTAGGAATAGACTGCTGCCTTCAGTGAAAATATCATCTAGCATACTTCCTTCCAAATTGCCATGTGAAAAATGTCTGCACATTATCGCAAAATGTAAATAAAACTATGATATTTGTGAAACTATAATCTAGATTATATTCGCTGAAATCCTTTCGTTAATTTAGTTGGTAGTCTGATAACGGAAATAAAGCAAAATAAAAAATTAAATACTAATATTTCTGTTCCAATGGGGTACAAGGAATGACGAAAGAGAGAGAGAGAGAGAGAGAGAGAGAGAGAGAGAGAGAGAGAAGCGCAAACAGGCGAACAAGAATCGAGCAGAACCAACCGAAATGTTTTCCAAAGGGTCCAAGTCATTTGGAAAGCGGTCGTTTCCGTCACTTGTTCAACGCACAGAGCCATGACAGGAGAATGGCATGAACTTGGCCACTTGAAATTTCAAGAAATTGCTCCCTGCCTGCTGCGAGGGCAGCTGGATGACGCAGGTGACATTTGCACCCATTTCCTCATTGAAAAATGACCCGGAAACGATACAAGGTTCGGATGGCTTCCGTTGGAGCAGCCTTAACAGCAGGAAGTAAAGAATTAATTATTTTTGAATATTACTCTATGTATCCGTGCAAAAATCCAAAATATTTTGTTGAAATTGAGGCTTCATATCAATTTATTTTTTTTTCAATCTTAGATGAATTATTTGATTTACTCGATGAATAATGCATTTCGATATTCTTATTATTTGACATTTTATCTAAAAATGAATGGAACAAATCTCTAAAAGTTTCTTATGCTAAAAAACCCTCGAAGGCTTTTAATTATCTTTGTGTAATACGATTTTAAATACAGTTATTTCGAAACTATTTTAAAACTTCATACTTTAATAAAGGATGCTTGTGTAGCGAGCTAAGTAATGTACTTTCGACGTAGATAAATACTCCAGCCGAACTAATATTTACTTCAGAACCAATTCCCTGAACGATCGGAATCCTATAATTTTTAAATTAAACAAACGGTAATAGATTTGTCGAACCTAAACGCTGAGCCAGGAAGCACTTTCAGATCATTAACAAGCAATATTATTTTAGCGAAATATATTACAGCATGCATAATAAGCATTGCTGTCATCGACATAACGGTTACTCACACAAGGGCTTCTAGTTTTGTTTGATTTTTCCGTGCAATTAACAATGTGCATGTTATTTATATTACGGCTTATTACTTTGGGGTAATTACGAATTATGCCCTTAAATGAGGCTCCTCATATTTAGATATCGTTGGTCTGTTTGTTCATTTGTAGAACATTAATTAAATACCTCGAGTTTTTGCCAGCAAGGTGGGCTAGGAGGGACAGGTAAGACAGAACATTAATTAATCGCCTGGAAACTAATTATAAGGAAGAGTGTCCCAGAGGCTTAGTAAGATGGGAAACTGTGCGTTTATGTAAATTACGAGTTTATGTCAAAAGCTTATTTGAAATACAATAGCTAAGCCATTTATTATTATTAATTTTGATTATTGTTATTATCATTACTATTATTATTATTATTTTTTTTCTATCACAGTCATCCTATTCGACGGGGTGATTTTTATAGTGTGCGGTTCCGGGTTGCATACTGTCTCCTTAGGAGTCCATCACTTTTCACATTATGTGCGCTGTTTCTGGTAGCACACTTATTATTATTATTATTATTATTATTATTATTATTATTATTATTTAATCAACGGGAAAACTAAGGAAAGCATCCCAGTGCGGAAACAGATAGAGAGAGGACGTAAAAAAATAAAAGAAAAATAAGAACTTGAATAAATATATAGGTTAAAGTAAATGCCGGAAGTAACTAAATTCAAATCGGATTCTTATCCTGTTGTATTTCTTCTTGTTTAGGATAACAATAGTTTTTGTAATTGATTTATTTTCAGTCATAATGATGGGTTATGAGAATTTGTTATACTTCTGCTGCATTCTCTTACCTTCAGTGATATTACCATATCTTTTGAATAGTTTTGGCAATGTCTAACTATTCTAATAAAGCTTTTCGGGTTTAATCTAAAAAGAAAAATGAGAGAGAGAGAGAGAGAGAGAGAGAGAGAGAGAGAGAGAGAGAGAGAGGAAGGTTTTAGGAAATAAATCAAGCCTAGGACATTCTCCTTTTACCATTGTCAGGAATAGCCTCTAAACTTTACGTAGAGCCTAGAATGGCATTCCTACGAAATTGGGAACTAACCATGAAGTAGTAATGAGAGAGAGAGAGAGAGAGAGAGAGAGAGAGAGAGAGAGAGAGAGAGAGAGAGGGCGGGGGCGGGTGTGTACTCCAGCCGAATAGGCGTTCGGGTGTCATTGTTCCCCGCCAATCTCACTCACGAGGCAAACCATCGTCCACTATTGGTGAAAATCGAATTAGTAGGACAACTGCATTGGCCACTGTGCAGACGCCTGGTAATAATTTTTGGTGCCTTTTCTTTTAGGTATAATGGTATCGCGTTATGTTAGATGTGCACACTAAATGATTTTTTGAAATTCATTTGCTTTGTGTTTAATTTACTATGATAGTAACCAGTCACACACTCACACACACACACACACATACATTAATATATATATATATATATATATATATATATATATATATATATATATATATATATATATATATATATATATATATATATATATATAGATATTTATTATTCAAGTATGATTTTTATGCTCCATGATGACTCGTTTTGAAAGTTCACGAACTTTCAGTATGTTCTATATTAATATTTGCATGCCACTAATAATAAAAAACGAGTATGTAGTAGAGAGAGAGAGAGAGAGAGAGAGAGAGAGAGAGAGAGAGAGAGAGAGAGAGAGAGAATGTATTTGTGCTAAAAAAGGTTTACGTATGAGGTATATTTTTTTTATTTTTGCCTTAGTCCCATTGGTATACTGTGTGTACAGATTAAACCTAATTATTGATTTAATAAACATTCAGGGAGCCACGATGAACAAGTCTAAAAAAAAAAAAAATTGAGAATTGAAGGTAGAAACTCTGAACTTGTGGAGGACGTGTTCAGTTTCCAAGTTACGTGAATTCCAGAACCACTGTTGTGTTTTTAGTGCTTGGTAGGGGATTTTTAACATATCTTATTTCCTGAAGCAAGCAGGTTCTTAATCAGTAACAGAGTAAAGTTCCAAATTGGAAAGTTTATGGGCTTCCTGCTCTTTCTGAACATGCGACTGAGTTCTGGCATTTCGTACTTATGCGTATGTGCAAATATGATTTTATAATAAATAAATATCGTCATTCGTTTAGAGAATTAACACTTTGAGAAAATACTGAATATTCCTGTGAGCTTATTGATGGTGTAATAGACAATTTTTCTCAATATTATCGACGTTTAAAAGAAAACTTTTTGTTTTTGTATAAACGAACACATATCATAGTTTTTTTTTTTTTTTTTTTTTTTTTTTAGTTTTCTGAGAAACAAAACTATTGCGCCGGCTTTGTCTGTCCGTCCGCACTTTTTTCAGTCCGCACTTTTTCTGTCCCCACTCATATCTAAAAACTACTGAGGTTAGAGGGCTGCAAATTGGTATGTTGATGATCCACCCTCCAGTCATCAAACAGTTTTTATTTTATCTTAGGTTAAAGTCAGCCGTAATCGTGCTTCTGGCAACGATATAGGATAGGCCACCACCGGGCAGTGGTTAAAGTTTCATGCACCGCGGCTCATACAGCCGAGTCCACCGAAAGATAGATCTATTTTCGGTGGCCCTGATTATACGCTGTAGCGGCTATACAGAAACTCGATTACTCCGAAGAAACTTGGGCGCATATTTTACTTGTTTGATCTAACTTCTACTCATAACCTCGGCTTCTTCCAAAAAGTGAGTTGACCACAGGAAACCAGAGACTCTGGTCATAACCGTAGACTGGACCAGGTTCTTGTTGTGAGGAAGGTTCTTTTATCCCTGGAAGCTTAATTTAACTTTCTTAAGTAAAGTAGAGGAACGTTTTTGATACAATCTTGGACATGCCTTTCGAAAAAAAAAAGGAAGGGCATATGGTGCATTTTATCTAATAAGTACCCTTATTCATTTAATGTTTCTGGTCCTGTAGTGACATACAGATGTGCTAAGAATGTTTCTGCGCATGGTCAGTGAAAATGTTAAAGGTGGAACATGGAATAACTAACGAGATAGAGTCGAAGGTAAAAAGACTTCCTCTGGGAGGAAAGGGTCCTTCCTTCACTTGGGTAACTAAATATTCCTGGGAATGACACAATCCTTTCTTTTCTAAATTAACTAAATATTCCAGGAGGGAAATAATCCTTTTTCTTCCCAGATAACGAAATATCCCCTGAAAGAACATAACCTTCCCTTCTCTCAGATAAGCAAAGGATATGATAATTTCGTCTCCCAGGTAATTGAACGTCCCCTAGAAGTACAGAATCCTTCCTTCTCTCAGGGTAGAAAATAACCATGGGATTAATTTCACAGTAACTATTGACTGAGAATTCTCAGTTCTTCTTCTTCTTCTTCTTTTAAAAATATTCTCATTAACTATTAATATTATTATTATTATTATTATTATTATTATTCATATAATTACAACCTTCAAATAAACAACACCGGAATATCAACGATGAAACATAAGTGTATATAGCCTTGCATATTCGGCAGTTTTCCTTAAGAACTTCCTGGATGTCTTCCCTTTAGGCCAACTGAGCTGTACAAATGGCCGATTTGCACAGGGAATCCGCGGAAGCGTCGAATCAGCCTGGTATTTTGGAAAAAGACTTTTTGCGTAGGTACCAGGGATTGGGCCTTTCTCTTTTTTACGGGGGTTATATTTATTTATTCATTATTCATGTATTCACTTTTTGTTCAGTTTTTTGTTATTTCCTTATTTCTTATCTTATTTATCTCTTTCTTAGTGGCCAGTGATGGGGGCAGCGTTCCATTTCCCCTGTTTTTCTGTTCAGTTCTTTATTTGTTTATCCATTCTTTTACGAATTTATTTATTTACTTTTATTTATTTGTTCATTTATTTGTTTACTTAATAATGCATTTATTTATCTTTATATTTATTTACTAATTATCTTATGTACAGTGATGCATGCTTCTTTGAATGTGAAATAAGTTATTTTACGTCAACTCTTTCAAATTCGAGATGAATCATTAACTTTTTTTCAACTCTGGCTGAAATACGTCGCCAAGTGCTGGATTCTCTGTACACGGTATAGAAAAAGAGAAATATGACTAAAATGAAGCTCAGTTTCTATAAATGAATAGTTAACGTATATTTCTCATTCATTATTTTCCGTGTTGCTCTCCCGTTTGATTAAATGGATGGATGCATGCAGGGAAAACTTTATAATTTTATCATTAGATGTGTTCGTATAAAAACAAATTTGTAAATTAAAAACTTTTGTTTTCTAGAAATAATTTCAATCCGTTGTTTACACTGGGTCCCTTTAGTAATTACAATTACGCAGAAATTTTAAGCATTAAAAAATATTTATTTTATTTAGCATTGTTAAAATATTCAATTTATCTTTAAAAATTTCTGCTCAGCGTGGGAATTTAAAGATATCACGATATTACATGAACCTTTTTCCACGTAACCACACAAGCGCGCGCGCGCGCGCACACACACACACACACACACACACACACACACACACACACACACACACACACACACACACACACACACACACTCGCACAAACAAACAATGAGGTCTCAGACCTTGATAGCCAAGACCTGCCTCGTTTTAATAGACGGCTTTCACATATTTTCTACAACAATTCTATTTTACAGAGTTTCATGATACCAGGTTTTTAATTATTATATCTGATTACTTTTCATGTTTTTACACTCACATATCGTCATCAAAAAGAAAAAAACTTTATATATTTTTTTAATATAAAGAGAAATACATTATTTTTCTCCCGAAAAAAATCTAGATTTTGAGCATAGTTTAGGTTTATATGAAGAGAATTCTCATCAGAAAAACACATTCATATCGACATTACGAGGAAGAATATTCGTAGCATGGGCCATGCTCCCTTTGTATGCTAATTCATGCCGAAATCCTTCCAAAAAGCTAATTGCTACAGCTGAGCTTCAAGTTCGTTAAGCAAGGAAAATTCATGAAAAAGTTAGATATTGTTAAGTTTAACAATTACATAAACGCGCGCGCATATACTCAAACACACAAAGAAATACAAGCACACACAAACATATACTGTATATATACATATATATAGATTATATATGTATATATATATAAATATATATATATATAAATATATATATATATAATATATATATATATATATATATATATATATATATATATATATATATATATATATATATATATATATATATAATATATATATATATATATATATATATATATATATATATATATATATATATACATATATACATACATACATATACAGAATCGATCTTTGAGTGGTAGGTTGCCAGTATAAAATAATGCATCCTTCAGACTTTTTTTTGACACGCATCATAGTTATTGAAGATAATTTCACATTAGTAAAAACGGAATGAAGTTGAAATTAGATCACGTTCTTCAATATGAGATATAAAACAATTGTGAATTTCCTCATGTTCTCTTGATTCCTAATTAAAACTGTAGTTTCCGAATTGTTATGGTCATATTTAACCCATTAACTTACAAAGTGTCAGTAGAATTTTATGTGGAAAGCTATTTTCTTGTACTCCTACAATCCAATAAAGTTTATTTTTGTTAAGTATCTTCTTCGTGTGTGTCACTTTGGGGGGCCGAGTAAGGGAGTGAGGCTGGGAAGGAGTGTTGGGATGCTGGTTGATGAAATGAGCACTCCGTAGGGGGAGTGCACTGTATTCATTGCTTAAGGTTCTTAGCAGCGTCCCTTCGGCCCCAAGCTGTAACCCTTTCATTCCTTTTACTGTACCTCCGTTCGTATTCTCTTTCTTCCATCTTGCTTGCCACCCTCTCCTAACAATTGATTCATAGTGCAACTGCGAGGTTTTCCTCCTGTTACGCCTTTATGTCATTTTAACTGTCAATTTCCATTTCAGCGTTGAATGGCATAATAGGTCCCAGCGCTTGGCCTTTAACCTAAATTCTATCTATCTATCAGTCAATCAATGTATCTATCTTTGAGACGCACAGTGTATTCCAGAGACTGTCTTTTGAGTGGACGATTCTATCGAGACACAAGAACCGTCTTTGTAACTCTACGTGCTTTTGACGCTCGTGTCGAACTAAAAGGAATACTCACGACGGTCGTATACGGTCTTTGCCACGGTCTGAGCTGGTGAAAGCGAGCACAGACTCCGGTGCTGGTCGTCGAGCATTAAAAGTCATTTATACTTTAATGATTGAAAGACGTCTGAATCTTACCTCGGGGAATTCTTATGCTATCTCGGTCGTTTTTCATAATTTCGTCTTAATTATGCTGGCAATAGGTATTAGTACAATTTCTGGCGTTCTGCATTTATATTATATGAAATGTATATACGTATTTTGCTTCCTTTTTTTAACTTCTTGATGAGCAAGTAAGATATCAAACTGTGAGAATGAAAAGGCACTTATTTAATCACATAATGTTGTTTTAACTCGAGGAGTACAGTGCTTATTGAAGCAGGATAATTTACAGTAAGTGAAACAACTTTCTCTTGATAATTTTGCTTCCAAGTAAAAGTAGTTTACGACGATGATCACTGAAAAAGCATAAACTAAAATATGAAGCAATTTGTTTATAACACCATCTTGATATTGCAACATCCTGCGAGGAGGAAGTGAAATCAGAAAATCCTTCTTCATCCTCCGGGACATCTCTCATGCAGAAGAGATGGAAAAAAAAAGTTAATTCTCCAGATCCCTGAGGCTTTTTGTTTCAAGATGAGCTGCCGTTCGCTAAGACTGCAACAAACACAGAATTTCCCCGAAAGCAAAAACCGGAGAAGAAGATATGAATAAAAAAAAAATTAACGTTACGGATGAGTTTCTAACTAAAAATACTTGGATACAAAATCAGTATTTTCAAGGAGGTTGATGTCAAAATTATCAAACAGAACGATAATGCTATTCTGTGTAAATGTCAAATGTGTAAAAAAAATTATAAGAACATAAATTAACAATAATATCGTATGAATAGACTGCTGCCTTCAATGAAAATATCATCTAGAATATTTCCTTCTACATTGCCATGTGAAAAATGTCTGCACATTATCACAAAATGTAAATAAAACTATGATATTTGTGAAACTATAATATAGATTATAT
>NC_089794.1:11632602-11657602 GCF_040412425.1 Macrobrachium rosenbergii | reverse complement strand
TAATGCATTTATTTATCTTTATACTTATTTACTAATTATCTTATGTACAGTGATGCATGCTTCTTTGAATGTGAAATAAGTTATTTTACGTCAACTCTTTCAAATTCGAGATGAATCATTAACTTTTTTTCAACGCTGGCTGAAATACGTCGCCAAGTGCTGGATTCTCCGCACACGGTATAGAAAAAGAGAAATATGACTAAAATGAAGCACAGTTTCTATAAATGAATAGTTAACGTATATTTCTCATTCATTATTTTCCGTGTTGCTCTCCCGTTTGATTAAATGGATGGATGCATGCAGGGAAAACTATAATTTTATCATTAGATGTGTTCGTATAAAAACAAATTTGTAAATTAAAAACTTTTGTTTTCTAGAAATAATTTCAATCCATTGTTTACACTGGGTCCCTTTAGTAATTACAATTACGCAGAAATTTTAAGCATTAAAAAAATATTTATTTTATTAAGCATTGTTAAAATATTCAATTTATCTTTAAAAATTTCTGCTCAGCGTGGGAATTTAAAGATATCACGATATTACATGAACCTTTTCCATTTAACCCACACGTAACCACACACACACACACACACACACACACACACACACACACACACACACACACACACACACACACTCACTCGCTCAAACAAACAATGAGGTCTCAGACCTTGATAGGCAAAAGACCTGCCTCGTTTTAATAGACGGCTTTCACATATTTTCTACAACAATTCTATTTTACAGAGTTTCATGATACAAGGTTTTTAATTATTATATCTGATTACTTTTCATGTTTTTACATTCACATATCATCATCAAAAAAAAAAAATTATATATTTTTAATATAAAGAGAAATTCATTATTTTTTCTCCCGAAAAAATCTAGATTTTGAGCATAATTTAGGTTTATATGAAGAGAATTCTCATCAGAAAACACATTTATATCGACATTACGAGGAAGAATATTCGTAGCATGGGCCATGCTCCCTTTGTATGCTAATTCATGCCGAAATCCTCCAAAAAGCTAATTGCTACAGCTGAGCTTCAAGTTCGTTAAGCAAGGAAAATTCATGAAAAAGTTAGATATTGTTAAGTTTAACAATTACATAAACGTGCTCTGCGCATACTCACAAACACACAAGAAACACAACACACAAACATATACTGTATATATACATATATATATATTATATATGTATATATATATATAAATAAATATATATATATATATATATATATATATATATATATATATATATATATATATATATATATATATATATATATATATATATATATATATATATATATATATATATATATATATACATATATATATATATACATACATACATACATACATACATACATACATACATATATACAGAATCGATCTTTGAGTGGTAGGTTGCCAGTATAAAATAATGCATCCTTCAGACTTTTTTGACACACATCATAGTTATTGAAGATAATTTCACATTAGTAAAAACGGAATGAAGTTGAAATTAGATCACGTTCATCAATATGAGATATAAAACAATTGTGAATTTCCTCATGTTCTCTTGATTCCTAATTAAAACTGTAGTTTCCGAATTGTTATGGTCATATTTAACCCATTAACTTACAAAGTGTCAGTAGAATTTTATGTGGAAAGCTTTTTTCTTGTACTCTCTTTCCAATAAAGTTTTTTTTGTTAAGTATCTTCTTCGTGTGTGTCACTTTGGGGGGGGAAGTGAGTGTTGGGATGCTGGTTGATGAGACGCGCACTCCGTAGGGGGAGTGCACTGTATTCATTGCTTAAGGTTCTTAGCAGCGTCCCTTCGGCCCCAAGCTGTAACCCTTTCATTCCTTTTACTGTACCTCCGTTCGTATTCTCTTTCTTCCATCTTGCTTGCCACCCTCTCTAACAATTGATTCATAGTGCAACTGCGAGGTTTTCCTCCTGTTACGCCTTTATGTCCTTTTAACTGTCAATTTCCATTTCAGCGTTGAATGGCATAATAGGTCCCAGTGCTTGGCCTTTAACCTAAATTCTATCTATCTATCTATCAATGAATGTATCTATCTTTGAGACGCACAGTGTATTCAGAGACTGTCTTTTGAGTGGACGATTCTATCGGAGACACAAGAACCGTCTTTGTAACTCTACGTGCTTTTGACGCTCGTGTCGAACTAAAAGGAATACTCACGACGGTCGTATACGGTCTTTGCCACGGTCTGAGCTGGTGAAAGCGAGCACAGACTCGGTGCTGGTCGTCGAGTATTAAAGCCATTTATACTTTATTGACTGAAAGACGTCTGAATCTTACATCTGGGAATTCTTATGCTATCTCGGTCGTTTTCATAATTTTATCTTAATTATACTGGCAATAGGTATTAGTACAATTTCTGGCGTTCTGCATTTATATTTATGAAATGTATATACGTATTTTACTTCCTTTTTTAACTTTTGATGAGCAAGTAAGATATCAAACTGTGAGAATGAAAAGGCACTTATTTAATCACATAATGTTGTTTTAACTCGAGTGAGTACAGTGCTTATTGAAGCAGGATAATTTACAGTAAGTGAAACAACTTTCTCTTGATAATTTTGCGTCCAAGTAAAAAACTGTAGTTTACGACGATGATCACTGAAAAAGCATAAACTAAAATATGAAGCAATTTGTTTATAACACCATCTTGATATTGCACCATCCTGCGAGGAGGAAGTGAAATCAGAAAATCCTTCCTCATCCTCCGGGACATCTCTCATGCAGAAGAGATGAAAAAAAAAACGTTAATTCTCCCGATCCCTGAGGCTTTTTGTTTCAAGATGAGCTGCCGTTCGCTAAGACTGCAACAAATACAGCATTTCCCCGAAATCAAAAACCGTAGAAGAAGATAGATATAAAAAAAAATTAACGTTACGGATGAGTTTCTAACTAAAAATACTTGGATACAAAATCAGTATTTTCAAGGAGGTTGATGTCAAAATTATCAAGCAGGACTATAATGCTATTCTTTGTAAAAGTCAAATGTGTAAAAAAAATAAGAATATAAATTAACAATAATATCGTATGAATAGACTGCTGCCTTCAATGAAAATATCATCTAGCATACTTCCTTCTACAGAGCCATGTGAAAAATGTCTCCACATTATCGCAAAATGTAAATAAAACTATGATATTTGTGAAACTATAATCTAGATTATATTCGCTGAAATCCTTACATTAATTTAGTTGGTAGTCTGATAACAGAAATAAAACAAAATAAAAAAATTAAATAGCTTTCTTTTAAACTCTTAATGTTGCTGTTCCAATGGGATACTTCAGAGAGAGAGAGAGAGAATGAGAGAGAGAGAGAGAGAGAGAGAGATGACGCAAACAGGCGAACAAGCAATCGAGCAGAACCAACCGAAATGTTTTCCAGAGGATCCAAGTCATTTGGAAATCGGTCGTTTCCGTCACTTGTTCAACGCACAGAGCCATGACAGGAGAATGGCATGAACTTGGCCCCGTGAAATGGCAAGAAATTGCTCCCTGCCTGCTGCGAGGGCAGCTGGATGACGCGGGTGACATTTGCACCCATTTCCTCATTGAAAAATGACCCGGAAGCGATACAAGGTTCCGGATAGCTTTCGTTGGAGCAGCCTTAACAGCAGGAAGTAAAGAATTAATTACTTTTGAATATTATTCTACGCATCCGTACTATAATCCAAAATATTTTGTTGAAATTAAGGCTTCATATCAATATTTTTTTTTCAATCCTAGAAGAAATATTTTATTTACTCGATCAGTAACGCATTTCGATATTCTTATTATTTTGACATTTTATCCTAAAAAATTACTGGAACGAATCTCTAGAAGTTTCTTATGCCAAAAAATCTTGAAGGCTTTTAATTATCTTTGTGTAATACGAGTTTTAAATACAGTTATTTCAAAACTATTTTAAAACTTCATACTTTGAAAGGGACGTTTGTGTAGCGAGCTAAGTAATGTACTTTTGACGTATATAAATACTCCAGCCGAATCTTTACTTCCTTGATGAACCAATTCCCTGAACGATCGGAATCCTATAATTTTGAAATTAAACAGAAACGGTAATAGATTTGTCGACCCTAAACGCGGAACCAGCTAAGCACTTTTAGATCATTAGCAAGCAATACTATTTTAGCAAAATATATTACAGCATGCATAATAAGCATTGCTGTCATGGACATAACAGTTACTCACAGAAGGGCTTCTAGTTTTGTTTGATTTTCCCGTGCAATTAACAATGTGCATGTATATTACGGCTTGTTACTTTGGGGTAATTGCGAATTATGCCCTTAAATAAGCCTCCTCATATTTAGATACCGTTGGTCCATTTGTTAATTTGTAGAACATTAATTAAATGCCTCGAGTTTTTGCCAGCAAGGTGGGCTAGGAGGGACAGGTAAGACAGAACATTAATTAATCGCCTGGAAACTAATTATAACGAAGAGTGTCCCAGCGGCTTAGTAAGATGGGAAACTGTGCGTCTATGTAAGTTACGAGTTTGTGTCAAAAGCTTATTCGAAATACAATAGCTAGGCCATTTATTATTATTAATTTTGATTATTGTTATTATCATTACTATTATTATTATTATTATTTTTTCTATCACAGTCATCCTATTCGACGGGTGATTTTTATAGTGTGCAGTTCCGGGTTGCATACTGTCTCCTTAAAAGGAGTCCATCACTTTTCACATTATGTGCGCTGTTTCTGGTAGCACACTTATTATTTTTTATTATATTATTATTATTATTATTATTATTATTATTATTATTATTATTATTATTATTAATACTACAAATCAACGGGAAAACTAAGGAAAGCATCCCAGTGCGGAAACAGATAGAGAGAGGACGTAAAAAAATAAAAGAAAAATAAGAACTTGAATAAATATATAGGTTAAAGTAAATGCCGGAAATAACTAAATTCAAATCGGTTCTTATCCTGTTGTATTTCTTCTTGTTTAGGATAACAATAGTTTTTGTAATTGATTTATTTTCAGTCATAATGATGGGTTATGAGAATCTGTTATACTTCTGCTGCATTCTCTTACCTTCAGTGATATTACCATACCTTTTGAATAGTTTTGCAATGTCTAACTATTCTAATAAAGCTTTTCGGGTTTAATCTAAAAAGAGGAGAAAGAGAGAGAGAGAGAGAGAGAGAGAGAGAGAGAGAGAGAGAGAGAGAGAGAGGTTTTAGGAAATAAATCAAGCCTAGGACATTCTCCTTTTACCATTGTCAGAATAGCCTCTAAACTTTACGTAGAGCTAGAAATGGCATTCCTACGAAATTGGGAACTAACCATGAAGTAGTAATGAGAGAGAGAGAGAGAGAGATTTTAGAGAGAGAGAGAGAGAGAGAGAGAGGGCGGGGACCGGGTGTGTACCCCAGCCGAATCGGCGTTCGGGTGTCATTGTTCCCCGCCAATCTCACTCACGAGGCAAACCATCGTCCACTTTTGGTGAAAATCGAATTAGTAGGACAACTGCACTGCCCACTGTGCAGACGCCTGGTAATAATTTTTGGTGCCTTTTCTTTTAGGTATAATGGTATCGCGTTATGTTAGATGTGCACACTGAATGATTTTTTAAAATTCATTTGCTTTGTGTTTAATTTACTATGATAGTAACCTGTCACACACACAAAAAACACACACACAGATATATATATATATATATATATATATATATATATATATATATATATATTATGTATATATATATAGATATTTATTATTCAAGTATGATTTTTATATGCTCGTGATGACTCGTTTTGAAAGTTCACGAACTTTCAGTATGTTCTATACTAACAAAAAACGAGTATGTAGTAGAGAGAGAGAGAGAGAGAGAGAGAGAGAGAGAGAGAGAGAGAGATAGAGAATGTATTTGTGCTAAAAAAGGTTTACGTATAAGGTATATTTTTTTTATTTTTGCCTTAGTCCCATTGGTATACTGTGTGTACAGATTAAACCTAATTATCGATTTAATAAACATTCAGGGAGCCACGATGAACAAGTCAAAAAAAAAAAAAAAATGAAAATTAAAGGTAAAAATTTCTGAATTTGTGGAGGACGTGTTCAGTTTCTAAGTTACATGAATTCTAGAACCACTGTTGTTACGGCAGGTGTTTTTAGTGCTTGGGAGGGGATTTTTAACATCTCTTATTTCCTGGAGCAAGCAGGTTCTTAATCAGTAATAGAGTAAAGTTCCAAATGGGACGTTTATGGGCTTCCTGCTCTTTTTGAACATGCGACTGAGTTCTGCCATTTCGTACTTATGCGTATGTGCAAGTATGATTTTATAATAAATAAATATCGTCATTATTTTAGTGAATTAACACTTTGAGAAAATATCGAATTTTCCTGTGAGCTTACGATGGTGTAATAGACAATTTTCTCAATATTATCGACGGGTAAAAGAAAACTTTTTGTTTTTGTAGAAACGAACACATGGTTTTTTTTTTTTTGTTTTCTGTGAAACAAAACTATTGCTCCGGCTTTGTTTGTCCGTCCGCACTTTTTTCAGTCCCCACTTTTTCTGTCCGCCCTCATATCTAAAAACTACTGAGGCTAGAGGGCTGCAAATTGGTATGTTGATGATCCACCCTCCAGTCATCAAACATACCAAATTGCAGCCCTCTAGCCTGACTAGTTTTTATTTTATTTTAGGTTAAAGTTAGCCATAATCGTGCTTCTGGCAACGATATAGGATAGGCCACCACCGGGCAGTGGTTAAAGTTTCATGCGCCGCGGCTCACACAGCATTATGCCGAGTTCACCGGAAGATAGATCTATTTTCGGTGGCCTTGATTATACGCTGTAGCGGCTATACAGAAACTCGATTGCTCCGAAGAAACTTGGGCGCATTTTTTACTTGTTTGATCTAACTTATAACCTCGGCTTCTTCCAAAAAGTGAGTTGACCACAGGAAACCAGAGACTTTGGTCATAACGGTAGACTGGACCAGGTACTTGTTGTGAGGAAGGTTCTTTTATCCCTGGAAACTTAATTTAACTTTCCTAAGTAAAGTAGAGGAACATTTTTGAGACAATCTTTGACATGCCTTTCAATAAAAAAAGGAAGGGCATGTGGTACATTTTATCTAATAAATACCCTTCTTCATTTAATGTCCCTGGTCCTGTAGTGACATACAGATGTGCTAAGAATGTTTCTGCGCATGGTCAGTAAAAATGTTAAAAGGGGGAATATGGAATAACTAACGAGATAGAGTCGAAGGTAAGAGCCTTTCTCGAAGGTAAAAAGACTTCCTCTGGGAGGAAAGGGTCCTTCCTTCTCTTGGGTAACTAAATATTCCTGGGAATGACACAATCCTTTCTTTTCTAAATTAACTAAATATTCCAGGAGGGAAATAATCCTTTCTCTTCCCAGAGAATGAAATATCCCCTGAAAGAACATAACCTTCCCTTCTCTCAGATAAGCAAAGGATATGATAATTTCGTCTCCCAGGTAACTGAACGTCCCATGGAAGGACAGAATCCTTCCTTCTCGGGATTAATTTCCACAGTCATGAGAATTCTCAGTTCTTCTTCTTCTTCTTCTTCTTCTTCTTCTTCTTCTTCTTCTTCTTCTTCTTCTTCTTCTTCTTCTTTTAAAAAAATTAACTTTTTGTTTTCTACTTTGGTGTTCCTCATTGTTTTTCTTAATTTTCAATATTCATCTTTCAATCTGTAACTATTGACTGAGAATTCTCAGTTCTTGTTGATTCTTCTTCTTATTATTAAAAATATTCTCATTAGTATTATTATTATTTATTATTATTATTATTATTATTATTATTATTATTATTATTATTATTATTATTATTACAAATTACAACCTTCAAATAAACAACACCGGAGTATCAACGAGAAACATAAGTGTATATAGCCTTGCATATTCGGCAGTTTTCCTTTAGAACTTCCTGGATGTCTTCCCTTTAGGCCAACTGAGCTGAACAAATGGCCGATTTGCATAGGCAATCCGCTGAAGCGTCGAATCAGCCTGGTATTTTGGAAAAATAGACTTTTTGCTTAGGTACCAGGGATTGGGCCTGTTTTCGTTTTTTCGGCGTTTTTATTTGTTTATTCATTATTCATGTATTCATTTTTTGTTCAGTGTTTTCTTATCTCCTTATTTATTGTCTTATTTAATTTATCTCTTTCTTAGTGGACAGTGATGGGGCAGAGTTCCATTTTGCCCCTGTTTTCTGTTCAGTTCTTTATTTGTTTATCCATTCTTTTACGAATTTACTTATTTACTTTTTATTTATTTGTTTATTTATTTGTTTACTTCATAATATATTTATTAATCTTTGTATTTATGTGCTAATTATTTATATATTCAGTGATGCATGCCTATTTGAATGTGAAATAAGATATTTTACGTCTTCTCTTTCAAATTCGAGATGAATCAATAACTGGTTTTTTCAACTTTGGCTGAAATACGCCGACAAGTGAAATATTAGGTGATTCACCTCAGACTAATATTATAATGCTGGATTTTCTGCATAGGGTATAGAAATAAGAAATATAACAAAAATGAAGCACAATTTCTATAAATGAATAATGAACGCATATTTCTCATTCATTTATTTCCGTGTTGCTCTCCCGTTTGTTTAAATGGATGGATGCATGCAGGGAAACCTTTATAATTTTATTATTAGATGTGGACATATAAAAACGAATTAGCAAATTAAAAACTTTTGTTTTATACAGAACAATTTCAATTCATTGTTTACACTGGGTCCCTTTAGTAATAACAATTACGCACAAATTTTAAGCATTGATAGGACAAAAGTGTTGTTAAAATATTTATTTCTTCTTTAAAAATTTCTGCTATTTCTGTTGAACGTGGGAATTTAAAGATATCACGATATTACATGACCTTTTTGCACGTAACCACACACGCGCGCGCACACACACACTCGCTCAAACAAACAATGAGGCCTCAGACCTTGATTGGCAAAACCTGCCTCGTTTTAATAGACCACTTTCGCATATTTTGTACAGCAGTTATATTTTATAAAGTTTTATCATACAAGGTTTTCAATTATTATATCTTGTTAGTTTTCATGTTGTTGCATTCATATATCATCATAAAAAAAATTAATACATATTTTTATAGGAGAAATTCATTATTTTTTTCCCCGAAAATCTCTGGAATTTGAGCATAAATTAGGTTAATATGAAGAGAATTCTCATTAGATAAACACATTTATATCGACTTTACGAGGAAAATATTCGTAGCCGGGGCCATGCTCCCTTTGTATGCTAATTCATGCCGGAATCCCCCAAAAAGGTAATTGCTACAGCTGAGCTTCAAGTTCGTTAAGCAAGGAAAATTTTTGAAAAAAGTTAAATATTGTTAAATTTTACAATTACATGAACGTGCTCGCATACGCACATACACACACAAACAACACACACACACACACACACACACACACACATATATATATACATATATATATATATATATATATATATATATATATATATATATATATATATATATATATATATATATATATATATATATATATATTATATATATATATATATATATATATATATATATATATATATATATATATATATATATATATATATATATATATATATATATATATATGATTGGTATATATATATATATACATATATATGATACCCTTATAGGATATCATCTACAGTAGGTCGTGATCTTTGATACTGCAAAATCAGACACTTTTTAATACAATCACATCATAGTTATTGAAGATAATTTCATATTAGTAAAAACGGAATGAAGTTGGAATTAAATCAAGTTCATTAATACGGGATATAAAACAATTGTAAATTTCCTCATGTTCCATTGATTCTTAATTAAAACTGTAGATTCCGAATAGTAATGATCACAATAAACCCACTAACTTACAGGGTCAGTAGAATTTTACGAGGATAGGTTTTTTCTTCTACTCCTTCTTTCTAATAAAGGTTTTTTTTTGTTAAGTATTTTCTTCGTGTGTATCAGCTTGGGGACCGAGTAAGGGAGTTGTTGGGGGGGGGAGTGTTGGGATGCGGGTTGATGAAACGCGCACTCCATAGGGAGGTAGCGCCATCAGTGCACTGTAGGCATTACTTAAGCTTTTTACAGCGTCCCTTCGACCCCAAGCTGTAACACCTTTCATTCCTTTTACTGTACCTCCGTTCGTATTCTTTTTCTTCCACCTTACTTTCCACCCTCTCCTAACAATTGATTCATAGTGAAACTGCTTTGAGGTTTTTCCTACTGTTATGCCTTTATGCCATTATAACTGTCAATTTCCGTTTCAGCGCTGAATGCCCTCATAGGTCCCAGTGTTTGACCTTTGGCCTAAATTCTGTATTTTATACATGTATCTATCTATGAGACATAGACTGCATTCCAGAGACCGTCTTTTGAATGGACGATCCCTATCGAGACACTAGAACCGTCTTTGTAATTGTACATACTTTTAACGCTCGTGTCGAACTGAAAGGAACGCTCACGACAACAGTATGCGGGTTTTGCCTCGGTCTGAGCAGGTGAAAGCGAGCACAGACTCCGGTGCTGGTCGTCGAGTATTAAAAGTCCATATATACTTTCCTGACTGAAAGATGTCTCTGAATCTTACCTCGGGGAAATCTTACGCTGCTATCTCGGCCGTTTTTCATAATTTTATCTTAATCATACTGGCAATAGATATTAGCCCAATTTCTGGCGTTCTGCATTTACATAAATGAAATTTATATACGTATTTTACTTCCTTTTTTAACTTTTTTTAATAAGTAAGATATTAAATTGTGAGCATGAAAAGGCACTTATTTAACCACATAATGTTGTTTTAACTCGGGAAGTACAGCGCTTATTGAAGCAGGAAATTTACAGTAAGTGAAACAACTTTCTCTTGATAATTTTGCGTCCAATCAAAAGTAGTTCACGACGGTGAATTCACTGAGAAAGCACAAACTAAAATATGAAGCAATTTGCTTGTAATATCATCTTGATATTGCAACATCCTGCGAGGAGAAAGTGAAATCAGAAAATCCTTCCTCATCCTCTGGGACATCTCTCATGCAGAAGAGATAAAAAAAAAAAAAAAGTTAATTCTCCCGATCCCTGAGGCTTTTTGTTTCAAGATGAGCTGCCGTTCGCTAAGACTGCAACAAACACAGCATTTCCCCGAAAGCAAAAACCAGCAAAGAAAATGTAAATAAAAAAGTTAACGTTACGGATGAGTTTCTAACTAAAAATATTTTGATAAAAAATCAGTGTTTTCGAGGAGTGTTGATGTAAAATATCAAACAGGACGATAGTGCTATTCTTTGTAAACGTCAAATGCGTCAGAAACATTTATAAGAATATAAATTTACAATAATATCGTATGAATAATGTATATTAGCACGCTAAAAGGCTGCTGCCTTCAATGTAAATATCATCTAGCATATTTCCTTCTACAGTGGCGTGTGAAAAATATCTGCACATTATCGCAAAATGTATATAAAACTATGATATTTTTGAAACTATAATCTAGATTATATTCGTTAAAACCCTTACGTTAATTTAGTTGGTAGTCTGATAATATTAACGAGACAAGATAAGGAAGAAAGTATTAATGATATATGTTCTAATGGGGTACTGGGAATGGGAATTACAAGGAGTTACAAGGATTAAGATGTCTCGGAGACTTATTAGTTTATCCTAGGAGACATCGTGTGCTCAGTTATCCCAAGGAGCAGTTTTACTGTTCATTCACAGTGTTCTAATGGTGTTGTCTAGCTTTCTTTTAAACTCTTCCACACTGTTGCTCTTTACAAATTCTGGTGGCAGTTTATTACATGTGTCACATATTTTGTGTGTAAAGAAGTTCCCACAAGTATTTGTGTTGTATCTCTTCAGAGAGAGAGAGAGAGAGAGAGAGAGAGAGAGAGAGAGAGAGAGAGAGAGAGAGAGAGGGAGGACGCAAACAGGCGAACAAGCAATCGAGAAGAACCAACCGAAATGTTTTCCAGAGGATCCAAGTCATTTGGAAAGCGGTCGTTTCCGTCACTTGTTCAACGTACAGAGCCATGACAGGAGAATGGCATGAAGTTGGCCCCGTGAAATTGCAAGAAATTGCTCCCTGCCTGCTGTGAGGGCAGCTGGATGACGCGGGTGACATTTGCACCCATTTTCTCATTGAAAAGTGATCCGGAAACGGATCCGTCAGAACAAGCATCTGGGAATAAAAATAAATTACTTTTGAATATTATTGTACTCATCCGTACAATGATCTAAAATGTTTTGTTGAAATTAAGACTTCCTATCAAAAAAATTTTTTTTATCAATCTTAGAAGAATTATTTTTTTCCTCCATCAGTAATGCATTTTGATATTTTCTTCAATTTAAAATTTTCATCTTAAAAGATTAATGAAACAAATAGCTTAAATTTTTGTATGCAAAAAATCTTGCAGGGTTTTTGTTAGCTTTATTTAATACCTTTTAATTACAATTTATATAAAACGATTTTATAACTACTTACTTCGGAAAAAGATATTTGTGTTACAAGCTGAGCATTTTTGACGTATCTGATCTGTACTTCCTTGATGGACCAATTCCCCTGAACGATCGGAATTCCATCATTCTGAAATTAAACAGAAACGATGATAGAATTCTCGACCCTTAAACGCGGAACCAGCTAACACTTTCAGATCATTAGCAAGCAATACTATTTTAGCGAAATATATTACAGCATGCATAATAAGCATTGCTGTCAACAACATAACAGT
Source organism: Macrobrachium rosenbergii (assembly GCF_040412425.1). NCBI lineage: Eukaryota > Metazoa > Arthropoda > Malacostraca > Decapoda > Palaemonidae > Macrobrachium > Macrobrachium rosenbergii. The sequence goes on along the minus strand of NC_089794.1, from coordinate 11,644,824 downwards.
TATTCACACAATGGCTTCTAGTTGTGTTTGATTTTCCCGTGCGATTAACAATGTGCATGTATATTACGGCTTATTACTTTGGAGTAATTGCAAATTATGCCCTGCAATGATCGCTATCATATCTATATATCTCTGACCATTTGTTCATGTGTAGGACATTAATTAAATATCTCGAGTTTTTGCTATCGAGGTCGGTTAGAATGGACAAGACGATAGAACACTAAGTCTCCTGGAAACTAATTATAGCCAAGAGTGTCCCGACGGCTTAGTAAAACTGGAAACTATACGTGTTTCTAAAAGAAGAGCAAATCATTAGTTATTGTGTCAAAAGCCTATTTGAAATGGAATAGTTTTGGATATTATTATTTATTATTATTATTATTATTATTATTATTATTATTATTATTATTATTATTATTACCGGCTAACGGGACCACTAGGTAAAACACCTTTGTACAAGAATCAGACAGAGAGAAATAAAAAAAAAAAATTAAAAGAAAACATAAATAGATATATACCTCAAAGTAAAGTAAGGTAGGTTTCTTATCCTGTTATACGCTTCCATTCATTAAACAATTACTTTCATTGGATTTAAGTCTGCTTATACTTTTTAGATGTCCTTAATATTTAGACTTAATAATGGGTTACCAGATTTTGAGATTCGTGCATTCTTTACGCTAAGTAATTTTACCATAAGTACTGAAAGCTTTTGAATAGTCTTGATAATGTCTACCTATTTTGACAAAGTTATCCCTTTTTATTCTAAAAAATAAACATTAAAAGAGAGAGAGAGAGAGAGAGAGAGAGAGAGAGAGAGAGAGAGAAAAGAGTTAAGACTTTAGGAGATGAATCAAGCCTAGAACAGTCTCCGTTTTCCATAGCCAGGAGTAGCTTTTAAACTTTACGTAAGGCCTTGAATGGCATTCATACGCAATTGGAAACTAACCATGCGGTAACAAAGAGAGAGAGAGAGAGAGAGAGAGAGAGAGAGAGAGAGAGAGAGAGAGAGAGAGAGAGAGAGAGAGAGATTTGTACTGCACGTGAATAGATTGTTCCACGCCAATCTCATGTATGATGCGCGGCCGGTCCACTCTTGGTGAAAATCGAATTAGCAGCACAACGGCACCGTTCATTGTGAAGGCGTCTGGTAATATTTAGTGGTACCTTTAACTTTAGGTTTATTGGTATCATGGTGTATATGATGTGCTGAATAACTGTTTTTGTTTTTTGGCTTTCTTGTTTTATTTCTATAATGGGTAACTTGTGTAGTCAAAGGCAACTGTTTATTGTTGTACTAAACCAAGGGCCATTTGCATTTGTCAGTTAAGATTCCCTTTGGGTGCAAGCTATTCCAAAGGTATAGTGAATTCGATATCAAACGAGACATTTGTAACATTTTTTTGTGGATATAGATTCACGTGGGCATAATTGGCCCAAAAATCACAGACAGACAGATAGACAGACAGACAGACAGACTCATACACACACACACACACACACACACAGATACACATACATACATATATATATATATATATATATATATATATATATATATATATATATATATATATATATATATATATAAATATATATATATATATATATATATATATATATATATATATATATATATATATATATATATATATATATATATATACTATATATATATATATATATATAATGTATATATATATATATATATATATATATATATTTATATATATATATATATTATTATATATATTATATATATATATATATATATATATATATACATATATATATATATATATATATATATATATATATATATATATATATATATATATATATATATATATATATATATATATATATATATATATATATATATATATTAAAGTTTTTCATGTACGATTATTGTGATTGGTGGAGCCTCGTCTTGGAAGCTCATGAACTTTCGTTATGTTACATAAGAGTACGTGCACAATGTGAGTAATAAATAACATAAAGCTGAGGGAGAAGATAGATAGATAGATAGATAGATTATAGATGGATAGAAAATGTGTTTGTGCAACTACAATTTCTAATGTATGAGGAATGTTTTACTTTAACGTCATTGGTGTACTTTTATTACAGATTATACCTGATTATTGATTTCATATACATTCACTGAACCTATTTGAACAATCTAATAAAAAACTAATATGAGAATTAGAGGCAGAAGCTTCTGAACTTACAGGCGACCTGTTCAGCTTCAAAGTTACCCGAATTCCACAGCATTATTGGTACTTTCAGTTCCTTGCTGGGTGAGCGGCTTCCGTTCTCAACTACCACTCTGTTGGTCGTGAGTTCGAATCTCCGAGCGGCCAGTGAAGAACAAGAGGAATTTGTTTCTGGTGATAGAAATTAATTTCTCGGTATAATGTGGTTCGGATTCCACAATAAGCTGTAGGTCCCGTTGCTAGGTAACCAATTGGTTCTTAGCCATTAAAAATAAACATAATCCTTCGGGCCAGCCTAGGAGAGCTGTTAATCATCTCAGTGGTCTGGTTAAACTAAGATATACTTACTTTTTTACTGAAGGTGCATTTTTCGCTTTTTGAATTTTTAACTTTTTTTTAATTTACTGTAAAAGGAAACTATTGTGCCGGATTTGTCTGTCCGGTCGCAATTTTTTTGTCCACTGTTTTCTGTCCGCACTTTTTCTATCCGTCGTTTAGTCTTTCCTCTTCAGTCTTTAAAACAACTGAGGCTAGAGGGCTGCAAACTGGTATGTCGATCATCCACCCTCCAATCGTCAAGCATATCAAATTGCAACCCTCTTGCCTCAGTAGTTTTTATTTTGTTAAAGGTTAAAGTTAGCCACAATCGTGCTTTTGGTAATAATATAGGATAATCCACCACCCGGCCGTGGTTAAATTTTCATGGGCCGCTGCTCATACAGCATTATACCGAGATCACCGAAAGATAGATATATTTTCGATAGCCTTGATTATACGCTGTAGCGGCTGTACAGAAAACTCGATTGCGCCGAAGAAACTTAGGCGCATTTTTTACTTGTTTTCTGTAGCAAGCACTTTATTAATCAGTAACCGAGTAAAGGACCAAACTGGGAAACATTTATGGGTTTTCTGCTCTTATGGATTGCGTACTCAGTCTTAATGACAAGTACTTTTTTTTTTAATAAATAAACATTGTCATATTTCCTAGATATTTATTAATCATTTTAAGGAAATATTGAATTTTCCTGCGAGCGCCTGACGGGGTCACATCCTGTTTTTCTCAATACTATCGGGGGGTTAAAGGAAAATTTTCATTTTTGTATAACTTTTACTCATAACATCCACTTTTTCGAAGACTAAATTTACCACAGAAAACCGGAGACTTTGATCATAACGGTAGATTGTACCAGGTACTTCGTGAGAGAAAAATTCGTTTATCCCTGAAAACTTAATTTAACTTCACTAAGTAAAGTAGAGCAACATTTTTGAGCCAGTCATTGACATGCCTTTGGAAAAATAGCAGGGCATATTGCGCATTTTAATTGATGAGGACCCTTCTTTATTAACGTTTGTGGTCCTAAGGTGACATGGTAATGGGTTCAATATCTATTTCTGTGCATAATCATTAAAAGTACTGAAGGGTAAAACTGATTAACTCTGAGAGAAAAGTGGAGGGAAAGAATCTTTATTTCAGGTAACCAGACTTCCTCTGGAAGAAAAGGGTCTCCCCTTCTCTGGAAAAGATTTAATCCTTCCTCCATCTGTTAACTAAAATTCCAGGAAAGGAAAAGTCCTTTTTTTTGTCCAGGCAACAAAATATCCCCTGGAAGGACAGAATCCTTCCTTCTCGCAGGTAAGAAAACAGTCGCCGGGTTCATTTCACAGTAACTGTCGACTGAGAATAATTCAAAATTTCTTCTTCTTCTTCTTCTTCTTCTTCTTCTTCTTCTTCTTCTTCTTCTTCTCATTAACCTTTTGATTCTAAATTGAGTCTTCCTCATTGATTTTCTTTCATGTTTTCCAATACTATTTTCATCTGTGTTCTCTTTGGAATAGTTGAATTGCTTCTGTGATTTAAATAGCTTTTGCAGTAGCAATAACATCCTTGACAACAACAACAACAACAACAACAACAATAATAATAATAATAATGTTAATAAATTTTATTGTTTTATTATTATTATTATTATTAATTATTATTATTATTATTATTATTATTATTATTATTATTATTATTATTATTCATGCACATTGCAACCTCCAAATAAACAACACCGGAGTGGCAGCGAGGAAGATAAGTGTATATAGCCTCGCATATTCGACAGTTTTCCTTTAGAACTTCCTGGATGTCTTCCCTTTAGGCCAACTGAGCTGAACAAATGGCCGATTTGCATAGGCAATCCGCTGAAGCGTCGAATCAGCCTGGTATTTCGGAAAAATAGACTTTTTGCGCAGGTACCAGAAATGGGGCATATTTTCGTGTGTTCGGGGTTTTTATTTGTTTATTCATTCTTCATGTATTCACTTTTTGTTCAGTTTTTCTTATCTCCTTATTTATCGTCTTATTTAATTTATCTCTTTCGTAGGGGACAGTGATGGGGCAGAGTTCCCTTTACCCTGTTTTTTTCAGTTCAGTTCTTTATTTGTTTATCCATTCTTTTACGAATTTATTTATTTACTTTTCATTTATTTGTTTATTTATTTGTTTACTTCATAATGTATTTATTTATCTTTATATTTATGTACTAATTAATTCATATATTCAGTGACTCATGCCTATTTGAATGTGAAATAAGATATTTTACGTCTTCTCTTTCAAATTCGAGATGAATCAATAACTGGTTTTTTCAACTTCGGCTGAAATACGTCGACAAGTGAAATATTAGGTGATTCATCTCAGAATAATATCATAATGCTGGATTCTATGCACAGGGTATAGAAAAAGGGAAATAGGACTAAAATATGAAGCACAGTTTCTATATATAAATGAATAATCAACGTATATTTTACATTCATTTATTTTCGTGTTGCTCTCCCGTTTGTTTAAATGGATGGATGCTTGCAGGGAAACCTTTATAATTTTATTATTAGATGTGGACATATAAAAACGAATTAGTAAATTAAAAACCTTTTTTTCTACAAAACAATTTCAATTCATTGTTTACACTGGGTCCCTTTAGTAATTATACAATTACGCAGAAATTTTAAGCATTGATAGGATAAAAGTGTTGTTAAAATATTTATTTCTTCTTTCAAAATTTCTGCTATTTCTGCTGAACGTGGGAATTTAAAGATATCACGATATTACATGACCTTTTTCCACGCAGCCACACAACACATACACACACACACACACACACACACACACACACACATACATACACACAAACACACTCGCACAAACCAACAATGAGCTCTCAGACCTTGATAGGCAAAACCTGCCTCGTTTTAATAAACCACTTTCACATATTTTGTACAGCAGTTATATTTTACAAAGTTTTATCATACAAGGTTTTCAATTATTCTATCTTGTTAGTTTTCATGTTATTGCATTCATATATCATCAAAAAAAAGTTAATACATATTTTTATAGGAGAAATTCATTATTTTTTCCCCGAAAAAACTGTAGAATTTGAGCATAAATTAAGTTAATGTGAAGAGAATTCTCATTAGATAAACACATTTATATCGACTTTACGAGGAAAATATTCGTAGCCGGGGCCATGCTCCCTTTGTATGCTAATTGATGCCGGAATCCCCCAAAAAGGTAATTGCCATGGCTGAGCTTCAAGTTCGTTAAGCAAGGAAAATTTTTGAAAAAAGTTAAGTATTGTTAAATTTTACAAGTTCGTTAACGTGCTCGGAGCTTTACAACAAAAACAAAATTTTTGAAAAATATATATATATATATTATATATATTATATATATATATATATATAATATATATATATATATATATATATACATACATAAATACACACACACGTGCTTTTATTCCCATTTTTGTATACCTGGCATATACACATAGGACTTATATATATATATATATATATATATATATATATATATATATATATATATATATATATATATATATATATATATATATATATATATATATATATATATATATATATATCCCGGGATGTATATATATATATATATATATATATATATATATATATATATATATATATATATATATATATATATATATATATATATATATATATATATATATATATATATATATATATATATATTATATCTTGGGGCTCCTACCGTTAAGGAATCGATCTTTGAGTCTTAGGTCGCCAGGATATGATAATGCATCCTTCATACTTCGTTTTTGATACATCACATCATAGTCGTTGAAGTTAATTTCATATTAGTAAAGACGGAATGAAGCTGAAATTAAATCACGTTCATTTATACGAGATATGAAACAACTGTAAATTTCATCATGTTCCATTGACTCTTAATTAAAACTAGATTCCGAATCGTAATGATCACAGCTAAGCCACTAACTTACAGTGCCAGTAGAATTTTACGTGGATAATTTTTTTCTTCTACTTCTACTTTCTAATAAAGTTTTTTTTTGTTAAGTTTTTCTTCGTGTTTGTCAGTTTGGGGACCGACTAAGGGAGTGAGGAGGGGAAGGGTGGTAGTGCCATCAGTCGCCTAACGCGGTGCACTGTAGGCATTACTTGAGCTTTTTGCAGCGTCCCGTCGGCCCCAAGCTGTAACGCCTTTCATTCCTTTTACTGTACCTCCGTTCGTATTCTTTTTCTTCCACCTTACTTTCCACCCTCTCCTAACAATTGATTCATAGTGAAACTGCTTTGAGGTTTTTCCTACTGTTATGCCTTTATGCCCTTATAACTGTCAATTTCCGTTTCAGCGCTGAATGCCCTCATAGGTCCCAGTGTTTGACCTTTGGCCTAAATTCTGTATTTTATACATGTATCTATCTATGAGACATAGACTGCATTCCAGAGACCGTCCTTTGAATGGACGATCCCTATCGAGACACTAGAACCGTCTTTGTAATTGTAGATACTTTTAACGCTCGTGTCGAACTGAAAGGAACGCTCACGACAACAGTATGCGGGTTTTGCCTCGGTCTGAGCAGGTGAAAGCGAGCACAGACTCCGGTGCTGGTCGTCGAGTATTAAAAGTCCTATATACTTTCCTGACTGAAAGATGTCTCAGTCTTACCTCGGGGAAATCTTACGCTGCTATCTCGGCCGTTTTTCATAATTTTATCTTAATCATACTGGCAATAGATATTAGCCCAATTTCTGGCGTTCTGCATTTACATAAATGAAATTTATATACGTATTTTACTTCCTTTTTTAAATTTTTTAATAAGTAAGATATTAAATTGTGAGCATGAAAAGGCACTTATTTAATCACATAATGTTGTTTTAACTCAGTGAGTACAGTGCTTATTGAAGCAGGATAATTTACAGTAAGTGAAACAACTTTCTCTTGATAATTTTGCGTCCAATCAAAAGTAGTTCACGACGGTGAATTCACTGAGAAAGCACAAACTAAAATATGAAGCAATTTGCTTGTAATATCATCTTGATATTGCAACATCCTGCGAGGAGAAAGTGAAATCAGAAAATCCTTCCTCATCCTCTGGGACATCTCTCATGCAGAAGAGATAAAAAAAAAAAAAAGTTAATTCTCCCGATCCCTGAGGCTTTTTGTTTCAAGATGAGCTGCCGTTCGCTAAGACTGCAACAAACACAGCATTTCCCCGAAAGCAAAAACCAGCAAAGAAAATGTAAATAAAAAAAGTTAACGTTACGGATGAGTTTCTAACTAAAAATATTTTGATAAAAAATCAGTGTTTTCGAGGAGTGTTGATGTAAAATATCAAACAGGACGATAGTGCTATTCTTTGTAAACGTCAAATGCGTCAGAAACATTTATAAGGATATAAATTTACAATAATATCGTATGAATAATGTATATTAGCACGCTAAAAGGCTGCTGCCTTCAATGTAAATATCATCTAGCATATTTCCTTCTACAGTGGCGTGTGAAAAATATCTGCACATTATCGCAAAATGTATAGAAAACTATGATATTTTTGAAACTATAATCTAGATTATATTCGTTAAAATCCTTACGTTAATTTAGTTGGTAGTCTGATAATATTAACGAGACAAGATAAGGAAGAAAGTATTAATGATATATGTTCTAATGGGGTACTGGGAATGGGGAATTACAAGGAGTTACAAGGATTAAGATGTCTCGGAGACTTATTAGTTTATCCTAGGAGACATCGTGTGCTCAGTTATCCCAAGGAGCAGTTTTACTGTTCATTCACAGTGTTCTAATGGTGTTGTCTAGCTTTCTTTTAAACTCTTCCACACTGTTGCTCTTTACAAATTCTGGTGGCAGTTTATTACATGTGTCACATATTTTGTGTGTAAAGAAGTTCCCACAAGTACTTGTGTTGTATCTCTTCAGAGAGAGAGAGAGAGAGAGAGAGAGAGAGAGAGAGAGAGAGAGAGAGAGAGGACGCAAACAGGCGAACAAGCAATCGAGCAGAACCAACCGAAATGTTTTCCAGAGGATCCAAGTCATTTGGAAAGCGGTCGTTTCCGTCACTTGTTCAACGTACAGAGCCATGACAGGAGAATGGCATGAAGTTGGCCCCGTGAAATTGCAAGAAATTGCTCCCTGCCTGCTGTGAGGGCAGCTGGATGACGCGGGTGACATTTGCACCCATTTTCTCATTGAAAAGTGATCCGGAAACGGATCCGTCAGAACAAGCATCTGGGAATAAAAAATAAATTACTTTTGAATATTATTGTACTCATCCGTACAATAATCTAAAATATTTTGTTGAAATTAAGACTTCCTATCAAAAAAATTTTTTATCAATCTTAGAAGAAGTTATTTTTTTCCTCCATCAGTAATGCATTTTGATATTTTCTTCAATTTAAAATTTTCATCTTAAAAGATTAATGAAACAAATAGCTTAAATTTTTATGCAAAAAATCTTGCAGGGTTTTAATTAGCTTTATTTAATACCTTTTAATTACAATTTATATAAAACGATTTTATAACTACTTACTTCGGTAAAAGATATTTGTGTTACAAACTGTTTTTTTGACGTATCTGATCTCTACTTCCTTGATGGACCAATTTCCCTGAACGATCGGAATTCCATCATTCTGAAATTAAACAGAAACGATGATAGAATTCTCGACCCTTAAACACGGAACCAGCAAACACTTTCAGATCATTAGCAAGCAATAATATTTTAGCGAAATATATTACAGCATGCATAATAAGCATTGCTGTCAACAACATGAGTTATTCACACAATGGCTTCTAGTTGTGTTTGACTTTCCCGTGCAATTAACAATGTGCATGTATATTACGGCTTATTACTTTGGAGTAATTGCAAATTATGCCCTGCAATGTCGCTATCATATCTATGTATCTCTGACCATTTGTTCATGTGTAGGACATTAATTAAATATCTCGAGTTTTTGCTATCGAGGTCGGTTAGAATGGACAAGACGATAGAACACTAAGTCTCCTGGAAACTAATTATAGCCAAGAGTGTCCCGACGGCTTAGTAAAACTGGAAACTATACGTGTTTCAAAAGAAGCGCAAATTATTAGTTATTGTGTCTAAAGCCTATTTGAAATGGAATAGTTTTGGATTATTATTATTATTATTATTATTATTATTATTATTATTATTATTATTATTATTATTATTATTATTATTGTCTAACGGGACCACTAGGTAAAACACCTTTGTACAAGAATCAGACAGAGAGAAATAAACAAAAAAAAATTAAAAGAAAACATAAATAGATATATACCTCAAAGTAAAGTAAGGTAGGTTTCTTATCCTGTTATATACTTCCATTCATTAAACAATTACTTTCATTGGATTTAAGTCTGCTTATACTTTTAGATGTCCTTAATATTTAGACTTAATAATGGGTTACCAGATTTTGAGATTCGTGCATTCTTTACGCTAAGTAATTTTACCATAAGTTCTGAAAGTTTTGAATAGTCTTGATAATGTCTACCTATTTTGACAAAGTTATTTTTTATTCTAAAAAATAAACATTAAACAGGCAGAGAGAGAGAGAGAGAGAGAGAGAGAGAGACTTTAGGAGATGAATCAAGCCTAGAACAGTCTCCGTTTTCCATAGCCAGGAGTAGCTTTTAAACTTTACGTAAGGCCTTGAATGGCATTCATACGCAATTGGAAACTAACCATGCGGTAACAGAGAGAGAGATTTGTATGAGAACGTGAATAGATTGTTCCCGCCAATCTCATGTATGATGCGCGGCCGGTCCACTCTTGGTGAAAATCGAATTAGCAGCACAACGGCACCGTTCATTGTGAAGGCGTCTGGTAATATTTAGTGGTACCTTTAACTTTAGGTTTATTGGTATCATGGTGTATATGATGTGCTGAATAACTGTTTTTGTTTTATTGGCTTTCTTGTTTTATTTCTATAATGGGTAACTTGTGTAGTCAAAGGCAACTGTTTATTGTTGTACTAAACCAAGGGCCATTTGCATTTGTCAGTTAAGATTCCCTTTGGGTGCAAGCTATTCAAAGGTATAGTGAATTCGATATCAAACGAGACATTTGTAACATTTTTTTGTGGATATAGATTCACGTGGGCATAATTTGGCCCAAAAATCACAGACAGACAGACAGACAGACAGACTCACACACACACACACACACACACACACACAGGCATACACATACACACATATATATATATATATATATATATATATATATATATATATATATATATATATATATATATATATATATATATATATATATATATATATATATATATATATATATATATATATATATATATATATATATATATATATATATATATATATATATATATATATATATATACTGTATATATATATATATACTGTATATATATATATATATATATATATATATATATATATATATATATATATATATATATATATATATATATATATATATATATATATATATATATATATATATATATATATATATATATATATATATATATATATATATATATATATATATATATATATATATATATATATATATATATCATATATATATATATATATATATATATATATATACGATTATTTTTCATGTACGATTATTGTGATTGGTGTGAGCCTCGTCTTGGAAGCTCATGAACTTTCGTTATGTTACATAAGAGTACGTGCACAATGTGAGTAATAAATAACATAAAGCTGAGGGAGAATATAGATAGATAGATAGATAGATAGATTATAGATGGATAGAAAATGTGTTTGTGCAACTACAATTTCTAATGTATGAGGAATATGTTTTACTTTAACGTCATTGGTGTACTTTTATTACAGATTATACCTGATTATTGATTTCATATACATTCACTGAACCTAACTGAACAATCTAATAAAAAACTAATATGAGAATTAGAGGAAGAAACTTCTGAACTTACAGGCGACCTGTTCAACTTCAAAGTTACCCGAATTCCACAGCATTATTGATACTTTCAGTTCCTTGCTGGGTGAGCGGCTTCCGTTCTCAACTACCACTCTGTTGGTCGTGAGTTCGAATCTCGAGCGGCCAGTGAAGAACAAAGAGGAATTTGTTTCTGGTGATAGAAATTAATTTCTCGGTATAATGAGTTCGGATTCCACAATAAGCTGTAGGTCCCGTTGCTAGGTAACCAATTGGTTCTTAGCCACGTAAAAATAAACATAATCCTTCGGGCCAGCCCTAGGAGAGCTGTTAATCATCTCAGTGGTCTGGTTAAACTAAGATATACTTACTTTTTTTACTGAAGGTGCATTTTTCGCTTGAGAGTGGAATTTTTAACTGCTTTTTTAATTTACTGTAAAAGGAAACTATTGTGCCGGATTTGTCTGTCCGGTCGCAATTTTTTTGTCCCACTGTTTTCTGTCCGCACTTTTTTCTATCCGTGTTTAGTCTTTCCGCCTTCAGTCTTTAAAACAACTGAGGCTAGAGGGCTGCAAACTGGTATGTCGATCATCCACCCTCCAATCGTCAAGCATATCAAATTGCAACCCTCTTGCCTCAGTAGTATTTATTTTGTTAAAGGTTAAAGTTAGCCACAATCGTGCTTTTGGTAATAATATAGGATAATCCACCACCCGGCCGTGGTTAAATTTTCATGGGCCGCTGCT
>NC_089794.1:11625102-11627602 GCF_040412425.1 Macrobrachium rosenbergii | reverse complement strand
AAAACCGGAGAAGAAGATGTAAATAAAAGAAAGTTAACGTTACGGATGAGTTTCTAACTAAAATATTTGGAACAAAAAATCAGTGTTTTCGAGGAGAGTTGATGTAAAATATCAAACAGGACGATAGTGCTATTCTTTATAAACGTTAAATGCGTCAGAAACATGTACAAATATATAAATTTACAATAATATTTTATGAATAATGTCTATTAGCACGCTAAAAGACTGCTGCCTTCAATGTAAATATCATCTAGCATATTTCCTTCTACAGTGGCGTGTGAAAAATATCTGCACATTATCGCAAAATGTATAGAAAGCTATGATATTTTTGAAACTATAATCTAGATTATATTCGTTAAAATCCTTACGTAAATTTAGTTGGTAGTCTGATAATATTAACGAGACAAGATAAGGAAGAAAGTATTAATGATATAATGTTCTAATGGGTTACAGGAAATGGTGTATTATAAGGAATTACAAGGATTAAGATGTCTCAAAGACTTATTAGAGTATCCGTGGAGACATCGTGTGCTCAGTTATCCCACGGGGCAGTTTTACTGTTCATTCACATTGTTCTAATAATGTTGTGTAGCTCTCTTTTAAACTCTGCCACACTGTTGCTCTTTACAAATTCGGGTGGCAGTTTATTCCATGTGTCACATATCTCGTATGCAAAGAAGTTCCAATAATTAGTAGTGTTGTATCTCTTCAGAGAGAGAGAGAGAGAGAGAGAGAGGACGCAAACAGGCGAACAAGCAATCGAGCAGAACCAACCGAAATGTTTTCCAGAGGATCCAAGTCATTTGGAAAGCGGTCGTTTCCGTCACTTGTTCAACGTACAGAGCCATGACAGGAGAATGGCATGAAGTTGGCCCCGTGAAATTGCAAGAAATTGCTCCCTGCCTGCTGTGAGGGCAGCTGGATGACGCGGGTGACATTTGCACCCATTTCCTCATTGAAAAGTGATCCGGAAACGGTGCTAGCTTCCTGATGACGTCCGTCAGAACAAGCACCTGGAAATATGAAAAAAAAAAAAACAAATTGATTTTGAATATTATTCTACTCATCCATACAATAATCCAAAATATTTTGTTGAAATAAAGACTTCGTATCAATTTTTTTTTTCAGTCTTAAATGAAATATTTTGATTACTAGATCAGTAATATATTTTGATATTTTCATCAATTTAAAATATTTTACCTTAAAAGATTAATGAAAGAAATACCTTTAATTTTTTATGCAAAAAATCTCGCTGGCTTTTAATTAGCTTTATTTAATACACCTTTTAAATACGATTTATATAAAACGATTTTATAACTTCTTACTTAGTAAAAGATATTTGTGTTACAAACTGTTTTGACGTATCTGAATACTGTACTGATCCTCTACTTCCTTGGTGGACCAGTTCCCCTGAACGATCGGAATTCCATCATTCTGAAATTGAACAGAAACGATAATAGAATTCTCGACCCTTAAACGTGGGTTCAGCAAATACTTTCAGATCATTAGCTAAAATAGTATTGCAATACTGTTTTAGCGAAATATATTCCAGCATACATAATAAGCATTGCTGTCATCGACATAAGTTATTCACACAATGGCCTCTAGTTTTGTTTGATTTTCCCGTGCGATTAACAGTGTGCAAGCATATTACGGCTTATTACTTTGGAGTAATTGCAAATTATGCCCTGTAATGATCGCTATCATATCTACATGCCGTTGTCCATTTATTCATGTGTAGGACATTAATTAAATATCTAGAGTTTTTGCCATCAAGATGGGTTAGAAGGGACAAGAAGATAGACCACTAAGTCTCCTGGAAACTAATTATAGCCAAGAGTGTCCCAACGGCTTAGTAAAATTGGAAACTATACATATTTCCAAAAGAAGTGGAAATTATTAGTTATGTGTCAAAAGCTTATTTGAAATGGAATTATTATTATTATTATTATTATTATTATTATTATTATTATTATTATTATTATTATTATTATTATTATTATTATTATTATTGTCTAACGGGACCACTAGGGAAAGCATCTTTGTACAGGAATCAGATATAGAGAAGTAAACAAAACAAAAATTAGAATAAAACGTAAATAGATATATACCTCAAAGTAAAGTAAGGTAGGTTTCCTATCATGTTATACGCTTCCATTCATTGAAAAATTAATTTCATTGGATTTAAATCTGCTTATACTTTTTAGAATTCCTTAATATTCAGACTTAATAATGGGTTACCAGATTTTGAGATTTGTGCATTCTATTACACTCAGTAATATTGCCATAATAATAAAGTTCTTCAAGTTTTTGAATAGTCTTGATAATATCTTGCTATTTTGATAAAGTCATTTAGTTTTATCCTAAGAACAGGCAGTAAAAGAGAGAGAGAGAGAGAGAGAGAGAGAGAGAGAGAGATGAATCAAGCCTAGAACAGTCGCCGTTTACGATAGTCAGGAGTAGACTCTAAACTTTACGTAAGGCCTTGAATGGCATTCAT
>NC_089794.1:11612817-11624602 GCF_040412425.1 Macrobrachium rosenbergii | reverse complement strand
GTCATTTTCAATTTCAAGGGTAATTTCTACCATTTATATAGCTGGTAGCCTTTATGACTATGCTCTAGTTTGAAAATGATAGTCTTAGTATTGGCGCCAAAATCTTCACCGAAGAATCCTGAAGACTCCTTCAAGATTCTTTCTTCAGCTGAGTGGACCCCTTAAGCCCCACAAAAAAAAAGGACCCTTACCAAAGATTTCCTCCGGAATCGCCGGGTAGCCATCATTAAATGATAATGTGCTCTAGTTTGAGAAAGTAGTCTTCGTATTGGCTCCAAAAATCTTCACCAGAGAAAGAATCCTAGAAGACTCCTTGAAGATTCTTTCTTCAGCTGAACTGGACCCTGGGCCCCACAAAAAAAAAAAAAACAAAGGCCCTTACCAAAATTTCTTCCGGAATCCGGAGGAGTAGCCATCATTACATGAATAACTATGCTCTAGTTTGAAAATGATAGTCTTTATTGGCTCCAAAATCTTCACCGAAGAGATCCCTGAAGACTCTTTGAAGTTGAGAAAATGATAGTCTTCGTATTGGCTCCAAAATCTTCTGAAAGAATCCCTGAAGACTCCTTGAAGATTCTTTCTTCAGCTGAATTGGACCCTGGGCCCCACAAAAAAAAACAAAAAGGACCCTACAAAGATTTCCTCCGGAATCGCAGAGAGTGGCCATCATTACATGAATGACTATGCTCTAGTTTTGAAAATGATAGTCTTCGTATTGGCGCCAAAATCTTCACCGAAGAATCCCTGAAGACTCCTTGAAGATTCTTTCTTCAGCTGAACTGGACCCCTGGGCCCCACAAAAAAAAAAAAAAAAACCAAAGATTTCCTCAGGAACCCATCATCATTATGAATTTATGCTCTAGTTTGAGAAAATGATAGTCTTCATGAATGGACAAAAAAAAAACAAAAAAATCTTAGTTTGAGAAAATCCTGAAGTCTTCTCCATGAAGATTCTGAAGACTCCTTGAAGATTCTTTCTTCAGCTGAACTGGACCCCTGGCCCCACAGTATAAAAAAAAAAAAAAAAAAAGGACCCCTTACCCAAGATTTCCTCCGGAATCGCCGGAGGTGGCCATCATTACATGAATGACTATGCTCTAGTTTGAGAAAATGATAGTCTTAGTATTGGCTCCAAAATCTTCAGAAGAATCCCTGAAGACTCCTTGAAGATTCTTTCTTCAGCTGAATTGGACCCCTGGGTGTCACAAAAAAAAAAAAAAAAAAAGGACCCCTTACCAAGATTTCCTCGGAATCGCGGAGGTAGCCATCATTTATGAATGACTATGCTCTAGTTTGAAAATGATAGTCTTCGTATTGGCTCAAAATCTTCACGAAGAATCCCTGAAGACTCCTTGAAGATTCTTTCTTCAGCTGAATTGGACCCTGGGCCCCACAAAAAAAAAAAACAAAAAGGACCCCTTACCAAGATTTCCTCCGTAATCGCAGGAGGTAGCCATCATTACATGAATGACTATGCTCTAGTTTGAGAAAATGATAGTCTTAGTATTGGCGCCAAAATCTTCACCGAAGAATCCTGAAGACTCCTTGAAGATTCTTTCTTCAGCTGAATTGGACCCCTGGGCCCACAAAAAAAAAAAAAAAGGACCCCTTACCAAGATTTCCTCCGGAATCGCCGGAGGTAGCCATCATTACATGAATGACTATGCTCTAGTTTGAAAATGATAGTCTTCGTATTGGCTCCAAAATCTTCACCGAAGAATCCCTGAAGACTCCTTGAAGATTCTTTCTTCAGCTGAATTGGACCCCTGGGCCCCACAAAAAAAAAAAAAAAAAGGACCCCTTACCAAGATTTCCTCCGGAATCGCGGAGGTAGCCATCATTACATGAATGACTATGCTCTAGTTTGAGAAAATGATAGTCTTCGTATTGGCTCCAAAATCTTCAAAGAATCCTGAAGACTCTGAAGAAGACTCCAAAAGATTTCCTCGGAATCGCAAGGTAGCCATCATTACAGATTCTTGCTGAGTTTTGAAAATTCTAGTCTTATTGAAGCAAAATCTTCTGAAGAATCCAAAAAAAGATTCTTTCTTCAATTGGACCCCCCTACCAAGATTTCCTCCGGAATCGCCGGAGGTGGCCATCATTACATGAATGACTATGCTCTAGTTTGAGAAAATGATAGTCTTCGTATTGGCGCCAAAATCTTCACCGAAGAATCCCTGAAGACTCCTTGAAGATTCTTTCTTCAGCTGAACTGGACCCCTGGGCCCCAAAAAAAAAAAAAAAAAAGGACCCTTACCAAAGATTTCCTCCGGAATCGCCGGAGGTAGCCATCATTACATGAATGACTATGCTCTAGTTTGAGAAAATGATAGTCTTCGTATTGGCGCCAAAATCTTCACCGAAGAATCCCTGAAGACTCCTTGAAGATTCTTTCTTCAGCTGAATTGGACCCTGGGCCCCACAAAAAAAAAAAAAAAAAGGACCCTTACCAAAGATTTCCTCCGGAATCGCCGGAGGTAGCCATCATTACATGAATGACTATGCTCTAGTTTGAGAAAATGATAGTCTTCGTATTGGCTCCAAAATCTTCACCGAAGAATCCCTGAAGACTCCTTGAAGATTCTTTCTTCAGCTGAATTGGACCCTGGGCCAACAAAAAAAAAAAAAAAAAAAAAAGGACCCCTTACCAAAGATTTCCTCCCGGAATCGCCGGAGGTAGCCATCATTACATGAATGACTATGCTCTAGTTTGAGAAAATGATAGTCTTCGTATTGGCGCCAAAATCTTCACCGAAGAATCCCTGAAGACTCTTTGAAGATTCTTTCTTCAGCTGAATTGGACCCCTGGGCCCCACAAAAAAAAAAAAAAAGGACCCTTACCAAAGATTTCCTCCGGAATCGCGGAGGTAGCCATCATTACATGAATGACTATGCTCTAGTTTTGAAAATGATAGTCTTCGTATTGGCTCCAAAATCTTCACCGAAGAATCCCTGAAGACTCCTTGAAGATTCTTTCTTCAGCTGAACTGGACCCCTGGGCCATTAAAAAAAACAAAAAAAAGGGTAATTACCAAGATTTCCTCCGGAATAGCGGAGGTAGCCATCATTACATGAATGACTATGCTCTAGTTTGAAAATGATAGTCTTCGTATTGGCTCCAAAATCTTCACCGAAGAATCCCTGAAGACTCCTTGAAGATTCTTTCTTCAGCTGAATTGGACCCCTGGGCCCCAAAAAAAAAAAAAAGGAAAAAAAAAGGACCCTTACCAAAGATTTCCTCCGGAATCGCCGGAGGTGGCCATCATTACATGAATGACTATGCTCTAGTTTGAAAATGATAGTCTTCGTATTGGCTGCCAAAATCTTCACCGAAGAATCCCTGAAGACTCCTTGAAGATTCTTTCTTCAGCTGAACTGGACCCCTGGGCCCCAAAAAAAAAAAAAAAAAAAAAAGGACCCCCTTACCAAAGATTTCCTCCGGAATCGCCGGAGGTAGCCATCATTACATGAATGACTATGCTCTAGTTTGAAAATGATAGTCTTCGTATTGGCTCCAAAATCTTCACCGAAGAATCCTGAAGACTCCTTGAAGATTCTTTCTTCAGCTGAATTGGACCCCTGGGCCCCACAAAAAAAAAAAAAAAAAAGGACCCCTTACCAAAGATTTCCTCCGGAATCGCCGGAGGTGGCCATCATTACATGAATGACTATGCTCTAGTTTGAGAAAATGATAGTCTTCGTATTGGCGCAAAATCTTCACCGAAGAATCCTGAAGACTCCTTGAAGATTCTTTCTTCAGCTGAACTGGACCCTGGGCCCAACAAAAAAAAATTTCAACAAAGGACCCCTTACCAAAGATTTCCTCCGGAATCGCCGGAGGTAGCCATCATTACATGAATGACTATGCTCTAGTTTGAGAAAATGATAGTCTTAGTATTGGCTCCAAAATCTTCACCGAAGAATCCTGAAGACTCCTTGAAGATTCTTTCTTCAGCTGAATTGGACCCCTGCCCCACAAAAAAAAAAAAAAAAAAAAAGGACCCCTTACCAAAGATTTCCTCCGGAATCGCCGGAGGTGGCCATCATTACATGAATGACTATGCTCTAGTTTGAGAAAATGATAGTCTTCGTATTGGCTCCAAAATCTTCACCGAAGAATCCCTGAAGACTCCTTGAAGATTCTTTCTTCAGCTGAATTGGACCCCTGGGCCCCACAAAAAAAAAAAAAAAAAGGACCCTTACCAAAGATTTCCTCCGGAATCGCGGAGGTGGCCATCATTACATGAATGACTATGCTCTAGTTTGAGAAAATGATAGTCTTCGTATTGGCTCCAAAATCTTCACCGAAAGAATCCTGAAGACTCCTTGAAGATTCTTTCTTCAGCTGAACTGGACCCCTGGGCCCCACAAAAAAAAAAAAAAAAAAGGACCCTTACAAAAGATTTCCTCCGGAATCGCCGGAGGTAGCCATCATTACATGAATGACTATGCTCTAGTTTGAGAAAATGATAGTCTTCGTATTGGCTCCAAAATCTTCACCGAAGAATCCCTGAAGACTCCTTGAAGATTCTTTCTTCAGCTGAATTGGACCCCTGGGCCCCACAAAAAAAAAAAAAAAAGGACCCCTTACCAAAGATTTCCTCCGGAATCGCCGGAGGTAGCCATCATTACATGAATGACTATGCTCTAGTTTGAAAATGATAGTCTTCGTATTGGCGCCAAAATCTTCACCGAAGAATCCCTGAAGACTCCTTGAAGATTCTTTCTTCAGCTGAACTGGACCCCTGGGCCCCACAAAAAAAAAAAAAAAAGGACCCTTACCAAGATTTCCTCCGGAATCGCCGGAGGTAGCCATCATTACATGAATGACTATGCTCTAGTTTGAGAAAATGATAGTCTTCGTATTGGCTCCAAAATCTTCACCGAAGAATCCTGAAGACTCCTTGAAGATTCTTTCTTCAGCTGAATTGGACCCCTGGGCCCCACAAAAAAAAAAAAAGGACCCCTTACCAAAGATTTCCTCCGGAATCGCGGAGGTAGCCATCATTACATGAATGACTATGCTCTAGTTTGAAAATGATAGTCTTAGTATTGGCGCCAAAATCTTCACCGAAGAATCCCTGAAGACTCCTTGAAGATTCTTTCTTCAGCTGAATTGGACCCCTGGGCCCCAAAAAAAAAAAAAAAAAAAAAAGGACCCTTACCAAGATTTCCTCCGGAATCGCCGGAGGTAGCCATCATTACATGAATGACTATGCTCTAGTTTGAAAATGATAGTCTTCGTATTGGCGCCAAAATCTTCACCGAAGAATCCCTGAAGACTCCTTGAAGATTCTTTCTTCAGCTGAACTGGACCCCTGGGCCCCAAAAAAAAAAAAAAAAAAAAGGACCCCTTACCAAAAGATTTCCTCCGGAATCGCCGGAGGTAGCCATCATTACATGAATGACTATGCTCTAGTTTGAGAAAATGATAGTCTTCGTATTGGCTCCAAAATCTTCACCGAAGAATCCCTGAAGACTCCTTGAAGATTCTTTCTTCAGCTGAATTGGACCCCTGGTCAAAAAAAAAATTTCAAGGACCCTTCAAAGATTTCCTCCGGAATCGCTGGTAGCCATCATTACATGAATGACTATGCTCTAGTTTGAGAAAATGATAGTCTTCGTATTGGCGCCAAAATCTTCACCGAAGAATCCCTGAAGACTCTTGAAGATTCTTTCTTCAGCTGAATTGGACCCCTGGGCCCCACAAAAAAAAAAAAAAAAAAAAAAAAAAAGGACCCCTTACCAAAGATTTCCTCCGGAATCGCCGGAGGTAGCCATCATTACATGAATGACTATGCTCTAGTTTGAAAATGATAGTCTTCGTATTGGCGCCAAAATCTTCACCGAAGAATCCCTGAAGACTCCTTGAAGATTCTTTCTTCAGCTGAACTGGACCCCTGGGCCCCAAAAAAAAAAAAAAAAAAGGACCCTTGCAAAGATTTCCTCCGGAATCGGCGGAGGTAGCCATCATTACATGAATGACTATGCTCTAGTTTGAGAAAATGATAGTCTTCGTATTGGCTCCAAAATCTTCACCGAAGAATCCCTGAAGACTCCTTGAAGATTCTTTATTCAGCTGAATTGGACCCCTGGGCCCCAAAAAAAAAAAAAAAAAAAAAAAAAAAGGACCCTTACCAAGATTTCCTCCGGAATCGCCGGAGGTAGCCATCATTACATGAATGACTATGCTCTAGTTTGAGAAAATGATAGTCTTCGTATTGGCGCCAAAATCTTCACCGAAGAATCCCTGAAGACTCCTTGAAGATTCTCTCTTCAGCTGAACTGGACCCCTGGGCCCCACGAAAAAAAAAAAAAAAAAAAAAGGACCCCTTGCAAAAGATTTCCTCCGGAATCGCCGGAGGTGGCCATCATTACATGAATGACTATGCTCTAGTTTGAGAAAATGATAGTCTTAGTATTGGCTCCAAAATCTTCACCGAAGAATCCCTGAAGACTCCTTGAAGATTCTTTCTTCAGCTGAATTGGACCCCTGGGCCCCACAAAAAAAAAAAAAAAAAAGGACCGCTTACCAAAGATTTCCTCCGGAATCGCCGGAGGTGGCCATCATTACATGAATGACTATGCTCTAGTTTGAGAAAATGATAGTCTTCGTATTGGCTCCAAAATCTTCACCGAAGAATCCCTGAAGACTCCTTGAAGATTCTTTCTTCAGCTGAACTGGACCCCTGGGCCCAAAAAAAAAAAGGACCCTTTCCAAAGATTTCCTCCGGAATCGCCGGGTAGCCATCATTACATGAATGACTATGCTCTAGTTTGAGAAAATGATAGTCTTCGTATTGGCGCCAAAATCTTCACCGAAGAATCCTGAAGACTCCTTGAAGATTCTTTCTTCAGCTGAATTGGACCCCTGGGCCCCCAAAAAAAAAAAAAAAAGGACCCTTACCAAAGATTTCCTCCGGAATCGCCGGAGGTGGCCATCATTACATGAATGACTATGCTCTAGTTTGAAAATGATAGTCTTCGTATTGGCTCCAAAATCTTCACCGAAGAATCCCTGAAGACTCCTTGAAGATTCTTTCTTCAGCTGAATTGGACCCCTGGGCCCCACAAAAAAAAAAAAAAAGGACCCTTACCAAAGATTTCCTCCGGAATCGCCGGAGGTGGCCATCATTACATGAATGACTATGCTCTAGTTTGAGAAAATGATAGTCTTCGTATTGGCTCCAAAATCTTCACCGAAGAATCCCTGAAGACTCCTTGAAGATTCTTTCTTCAGCTGAATTGGACCCCTGGGCCCACCCAAAAAAAACAAAAAAGGACCCCTTACCAAAGATTTCCTCCGGAATCGCCGGAGGTGGCCATCATTACATGAATGACTATGCTCTAGTTTGAGAAAATGATAGTCTTCGTATTGGCTCCAAAATCTTCACCGAAGAATCCCTGAAGACTCCTTGAAGATTCTTTCTTCAGCTGAATTGGACCCTGGGCCCTACAAAAAAAAAAAAAAAAAAAAAAAAAGGACCCCTTACCAAAGATTTCTACCCGGAATCGCCGGAGGTAGCCATCATTACATGAATGACTATGCTCTAGTTTGAGAAAATGATAGTCTTCGTATTGGCTCAAAATCTTCACTGAAGAATCCCTGAAGACTCCTTGAAGATTCTTTCTTCAGCTGAATTGGACCCTGGGCCCCACAAAAAAAAAAAAAAAAAAAAGGACCCTTGCAAAGATTTCCTCGGAATCGCCGGAGGTAGCCATCATTACATGAATGACTATGCTCTAGTTTGAAAATGATAGTCTTCGTATTGGCTCCAAAATCTTCACCGAAAGAATCCCTGAAGACTCCTTGAAGATTCTTTCTTCAGCTGAATTGGACCCCTGGGCCCCACAAAAAAAAAAAAAAAAAAGGATTTGCAAAAGATTTCTCCGGAATCGCCGGAGGTGGCCATCATTACATGAATGACTATGCTCTAGTTTGAGAAAATGATAGTCTTCGTATTGGCTCCAAAATCTTCACCGAAGAATCCCTGAAGACTCCTTGAAGATTCTTTCTTCAGCTGAACTGGACCCCTGGGCCCCCACAAAAAAAAAAAAAAAAAAGGACCCCTTGCAAGATTTCCTCCGGAATCGCGGGGTAGCCATCATTACATGAATGACTATGCTCTAGTTTGAGAAAATGATAGTCTTCGTATTGGCTCCAAAATCTTCACCGAAGAATCCCTGAAGACTCCTTGAAGATTCTTTCTTCAGCTGAATTGGATTGGACCCAGGTGTCAAAAAAAAAAAAAAAAAGGACCCTTGCAAAGATTTCCCGGAATTTATAGGTGCCATCATTACATGAATGACTATGCTCTAGTTTGAGAAAATGATAGTCTTAGTATTGGCGCCAAAATCTTCACCGAAGAATCCCTGAAGACTCCTTGAAGATTCTTTCTTCAGCTGAATTGGACGGCCCCACAAAAAAAAAAAAAAAAAAAAGGACCCCTTACCAAAGATTTCCTCCGGAATCGCCGGAGGTAGCCATCATTACATGAATGACTATGCTCTAGTTTGAGAAAATGATAGTCTTCGTATTGGCTCCAAAATCTTCACCGAAGAATCCCTGAAGACTCCTTGAAGATTCTTTCTTCAGCTGAATTGGACCCCTGGGCCCCACAAAAAAAAAAAAAAAAAAAAGGACCCTTACCAAGATTTCCTCCGGAATCGCCGGAGGTGGCCATCATTACATGAATGACTATGCTCTAGTTTGAAAATGATAGTCTTCGTATTGGCTCCAAAATCTTCACCGAAGAATCCCTGAAGACTCCTTGAAGATTCTTTCTTCAGCTGAATTGGACCCTGGGCCAAAACAAAAAAAAAAAAAAAAAAAAGGACCCTTACCAAAGATTTCCTCCGGAATCGCCGGAGGTGGCCATCATTACATGAATGACTATGCTCTAGTTTGAAAATGATAGTCTTCGTATTGGCTCCAAAATCTTCACCGAAGAATCCCTGAAGACTCCTTGAAGATTCTTTCTTCAGCTGAATTGGACCCCTGGGCCCAAAAAAAAAAACAAAAAGGACCCCTTACCAAGATTTCCTCCGGAATCGCCGGAGGTAGCCATCATTACATGAATGACTATGCTCTAGTTTGAGAAAATGATAGTCTTCGTATTGGCTCAAAATCTTCACCCAAGAAGAATCCCTGAAGACTCCTTGAAGATTCTTTCTTCAGCTGAACTGGACCCTGGGCCCCAGCAAAAAAAAAAAACAAAAAGGACCCCTTACCAAAGATTTCCTCCGGAATCGCCGGAGGTAGCCATCATTACATGAATGACTATGCTCTAGTTTGAGAAAATGATAGTCTTCGTATTGGCGCCAAAATCTTCACCGAAGAATCCCTGAAGACTCCTTGAAGATTCTTTCTTCAGCTGAACTGGACCCCTGGGCCCCACAAAAAAAAAAACAAAAAGGACCCCTTACAAAGATTTCCTCCGGAATCGCCGGAGGTAGCCATCATTACATGAATGACTATGCTCTAGTTTGAAAATGATAGTCTTCGTATTGGCTCCAAAATCTTCACCGAAGAATCCCTGAAGACTCTTTGAAGATTCTTTCTTCAGCTGAATTAGACCCCTGGGCCCACAAAAAAAAAAAAACAAAAAAGGACCCTTACAAAGATTTCCTCCGGAATCGCGGAGGTGGCCATCATTACATGAATGACTATGCTCTAGTTTGAGAAAATGATAGTCTTCGTATTGGCTCCAAAATCTTCACCGAAGAATCCCTGAAGACTCCTTGAAGATTCTTTCTTCAGCTGAACTGGACCCTTGGGCCCCACAAAAAAAAAAAAAAAAAGGACCCCTTACCAAAGATTTCCTCCGGAATCGCGGAGGTAGCCATCATTACATGAATGACTATGCTCTAGTTTGAGAAAATGATAGTCTTCGTATTGGCTCCAAAATCTTCACCGAAGAATCCCTGAAGACTCCTTGAAGATTCTTTCTTCAGCTGAACTGGACCCCTGGGCCCCACAAAAAAAAAAAAAAAAAAAAAGGACCCCTTACCAAAGATTTCCTCCGGAATCGCCGGAGGTAGCCATCATTACATGAATGACTATGCTCTAGTTTGAAAATGATAGTCTTCGTATTGGCTCCAAAATCTTCACCGAAGAATCCCTGAAGACTCCTTGAAGATTCTTTCTTCAGCTGAATTGGACCCCTGGGCCCCACAAAAAAAAAAAAAAAAAAAAGGACCCCTTACCAAGATTTCCTCCGGAATCGCCGGAGGTAGCCATCATTACATGAATGACTATGCTCTAGTTTGAGAAAATGATAGTCTTCGTATTGGCTCCAAAATCTTCGAAAGAATCCCTGAAGACTCCTTGAAGATTCTTTCTTCAGCTGATTGGCCCCAAAACTGGGCCCCAAAAAAAAAAAAAGGAGGACCCTTACCAAAGATTTCCTCCGGAATCGCCGGAGGTAGCCATCATTACATGAATGACTATGCTCTAGTTTTGAAAATGATAGTCTTCGTATTGGCGCCAAAATCTTCACCGAAGAATCCCTGAAGACTCCTTGAAGATTCTTTCTTCAGCTGAATTGGACCCCTGGGCCCCACAAAAAAAAAAAAAAAAAAAAGGACCCTTACCAAAGATTTCCTCCGGAATCGCCGGAGGTAGCCATCATTACATGAATGACTATGCTCTAGTTTGAAAATGATAGTCTTCGTATTGGCGCCAAAATCTTCACCGAAGAATCCCTGAAGACTCCTTGAAGATTCTTTCTTCAGCTGAACTGGACCCCTGGGCCCCACAAAAAAAAAAAAAAAAAGGACCCTTACCAAAGATTTCCTCCGGAATCGCCGGAGGTGGCCATCATTACATGAATGACTATGCTCTAGTTTGAGAAAATGATAGTCTTCGTATTGGCTCCAAAATCTTCACCCAAGATTCCCTGAAGACTCTTGAAGACTCTTTCTTTGAAGATTCTTTCTTCAGCTGATTTCCTGGACCCTGGGCCCCATGAAAAGAAAATGATAGTCTTCGTATTGGCCCAAAATCTTCACCAAAGATCTGAAGACTCCTTGAAGATTCTTTCTTCTGAATTGGACCCCTCAAAAAAAAAAAAAAAAAAAGGACCCCTTACCAAGATTTCCTCGGAAGCCATCATTACATGAATGACTATGCTCTAGTTTGAAAATGATAGTCTTCGTATTGGCGCCAAAATCTTCACCGAAGAATCCCTGAAGACTCCTTGAAGATTCTTTCTTCAGCTGAACTGGACCCCTGGGCCCCACAAAAAAAAAAAAAAAAAAAAGGACCCCTTACAAAGATTTCCTCCGGAATCGCGGAGGTAGCCATCATTACATGAATGACTATGCTCTAGTTTGAGAAAATGATAGTCTTCGTATTGGCTCCAAAATCTTCACCGAAAGAATCCTGAAGACTCCTTGAAGATTCTTTCTTCAGCTGAATTGGATTCTTTCTTCAAAAAAAAAAAAAAAGGACCCTTACCAAGACCCGGAATCGCCGGAGGGCCATCAAAAAATGATAAAAAAACCGAAGGAATCCCTGAAGACTCCAAATTCTTTCTTCAGCTGAATTGGACCCCTGGGCCCCAAAAAAAACAAAAAGGACCCCTTACCAAAAGATTTTAGCCATCATTATCATGAATGACTATGCTCTAGTTTGAGAAAATGATAGTCTTCATATTGGCTCCAAAATCTTCACTGAAGAATCCCTGAAGACTCCTTGAAGATTCTTTCTTCAGCTGAACTGGACCCCTGGGCCCAAAAAAAAAAAAAAAAAAAAAAAAAGGACCCTTACCAAAGATTT
>NC_089794.1:11580317-11592817 GCF_040412425.1 Macrobrachium rosenbergii | reverse complement strand
CAGTCTTCCCTGCCACGCTTCAGGTGTTTGTGACCCTGTCAGTTCCTCATCCCTGAAGTTGCAGCAACAATGGCCTGAGGTCTAGATGGTTGCCGTGTCGGCTAATGGTGTTCGTTGTGGGCTACCCAGTCTTCCAGTGTTACAGCTCTTGTATGAATCACCTGTCATGGGCGCCTGGAGTTGGAGGACTTGTGCTTGCCTGGCTCAATGGGTTTGCCAGTGTCGGCACTTTCTTCTGAATGTGGGCAGTCTGACCCGTTCAACAATTTCGTTGAAGAGGTCCTTGTCAATGGTAAAATTTCTGTACAGTTGGAGGACTTCAGTTGAGGGCTCCGCCATCAGGTTGTCATAATGACCTTGCTCCATCCTTTTCTGCAGGTACTTCCAGTGTTACACCCTCCTTGGGCGCCTTTTTCGACTCTGTCTTTGGGCGCCTGCAAGCTCCAGCAATAACTTGACGGCTACATACTCAATGACAAGTGGCTCTGTCTGGTCTATCCGCAGTCTTCCAATGAGTTGACAGCATTTCAGCTATGTTGTCCTTGTTGCTTCAGCACGTTGGTAGTATGTCTTGTCGCTGTGGTATGTCGGCTTGTCTTCGTTGCTCCTGCAGCTGCCGGCAGTTTATATAGCTGGGGTTTGACTCTGTCATGGGGCCAACGTGACGTTTGGAGGACTTGTGTTTGAGGGCTAGATGGTTGCGTGACGTTGGTGTCGTGCTCTGCTTCGCACTCCTGCAGTCTGCCCAGTGTTACAGCTTCGTCAGCGACCCTGTCATGGGCGCCTGGAGTTGGAGGACTTTGCTTGAGGGCTAGATGGTTGCCGTGCATCGGCTCTGTCTCCGTTGTCCTGCAGTCTTCCAGTGTGGGCGGGGCTTATTTTCTCGCGACCCTAAGTTTCAATTGGGCGCCTGGAGTTGGAGGACTTGTACGTGAGTGTGTGAACTTAGCATTATTGTTCCGTGCCAATCTGTCTTATGATGCGTTGTCGGTCCAGTCTTGGTGAAAATGGTTACAGCACAACGGCACCATTCTGTTGTGAAGGCGCCTGGAGTTGGAGGACTTGTAACTTTAGGTTTACTGGTATTGTGTCGGCTCTGTCTTAATAATTGTTTCTGTTTATTCTTTCTTGTTTCATTTCTTCGTCTGTTAGGAACAATCGTTTGCCGATTGTTCGAGTTAGGGGCTGTTGCCTCCTTTGTTTTTGTTTGTTTTTCTTTCTGGCGAGCTGACGTCTGTTGGATGGCGTCAGACTTCGTGTCAGGTTCAGCAACGAGCCAGGTTCAGCCAAGTGTTACAGCAGTAGCAGGTATCCGACCCTGTCAGGTCCCGGCAGCCTGGAGTTGGAGGACTTGTGCTTGAGGGCTAGATGGTTGCCGTGTCGGCTCTGTCTTCGTTGTCCTGCAGTCTTCCAGTGTTACAGCTTCGTCTGCGACCCTGTCATGGGCGCCTGGAGTTGGAGGACTTGTGCTTGAGGGCTAGATGGTTGCCGTGTCGGCTCTGTCTTTGTTGTCCTGTAGTCTTCCTGTGTTGCAGCATCGTCTGTGGATTTATGTAACTCCGGCTGTTTGCATTTTTCATGGTTTTTATTTTACAGATTATTATGCTGACTATTTTGAGTAACCTTATCGTATTATTTTTCATTGGAGGTAACCTGTTTGAGTCAAAGAGCTCATTGTGTGTTTAATGTTATAGAGTATTTCAGTACGTGTTTTGCGGGAGTAATGGTTGTTTAACATGTTTGTGTTGCAGTTTAGTCTTTGGATGTTTATGTAACTCTGGCTGTAGTGCTACTTAACGTATTATTTATGATACTTAGTGTATTTGTTTCATTATTATTATGCTGCCTGTGTTTTTATTATGCTGCTTGTGTATTGTTTCATTATTATTTTGCTGCCTGGTTATTGCCCCAGTGTTGTTTGTTTATTTATTTTCAGTTTGTTTACTGGGCTTTTATATCTTACTGAATCATTTATTTGTGCTGTTTAGTTTCTGAACCTTGACTCAACTGTACATTATGTATGTAACTATTTTGTAAATAAATTAATTTTAAGGTAACTTTTTCGTTTTGTTCTGCTCCTCACTCCTTTGTTTGTCACCTCTCGTCAGTCTTTACAGCCCAATTGCTTCTTTATTTTAAAGAACCTGTTGATCTCGAAAAGCGAGATCATAATAAATGGGTAACTTGTGTAGTCAAAGCCAGCTCTTTATTGTTGTACTAAACCAAGGGCAGTTTGCATTTATCAGTTATGATTCCCTTTGGGTGTAAGTTTTTCCAAAGGTATAGTAAATTCGATATCAAACGATATTTGTAACTTGTTTTTTTGTGGATATAAATTCGCGCAGGCTTAATTGGCCCAAAAAATCAGACACAGACATACATACATATATATATATATATAATATATAATATATATATATATATATATATATATATATATATATATATATATATATATATATATATACTGTATATATATATATATATATATATATATAATAGTTTTCATGTACGATCATTGTGATTGGTGGAGCCTCGTTTTGAAAGCTCAAACTTTCGTATGTTACATAAGAGTATGTACACAATATGTATGATAAATATAGAGCTGGGGGAGAAGATAGATAATAGATGTATAGATAGATAGATAGAAAGATAGAAAATGTATTTGTGCAACTACAGTTTGTAATGTAAGAGGAATAATTTTTACTTTGTCATTGGTTTACTTTTAGTACTGATTGTACCTGATTTGATTTCATATACATTCACTGAACCTATTTGAACAAATCTGATAAACTAAGATAAGAATTAGAGGCAGTAACTTCTGAACTTAGAGACGACCCGTTCAGCTTCCAAGTTACCCGAATTTCTGAACCATTAGTGGCACTGAAGGTGCATTTTTCGCTGGAGAGGGGAATTTTTAACTGCTTTCTTAGTTTTCTGTAAAAGGAAACTACTGTGTCGGCTTTGTCTGTCCGTCCGCACTTTTTTCTGTCTGCACTTTATCTGTCCGCACTTTTGTCGGTCCGCACTTTTATCTGTCCGCACTTTTCTGTCCTCCCTCAGATCTTAAAAACTACTGAGGCTAGAGGGCTGCAAATCGGTATGTTGATCATCCACCTTCTAATCATCAAACCTATCAAATTGCACCCCTTTATCCTCAATAGTTTCTATTTTATTTAAGGTTAAAGTTAGCCATAATCGTGATGCTGGCAAAATTATAGGATATGCCACCACCGGGCCGTGGTTAAAGTTTCATGGGCCGTTGCTCATACAGCATTACACGGAGACCAGCGAAAGATAGACCTATTTTCGGTGGCCTTGATTATACGTTGTAGCGGCTTTACAGTTTTCTCGATTGCGCCGAAGAAACTTGGGCGCATTTTTTGTTTTCTGTAGCAAGCACTTTATTAATCAGTAACCGAGAAAAGGGCCAAACTGGAAAACATTTATGGTTCTTCTGCTCTTTGTTAAGTTATTATATTTCGTACTCAGTCTTATGTACAAATACTTTTTTTTAAATAAATAAATAATAATACTTTTGATATATTTATTAGTGTCTTTGAGGAAATACTGAATTTTCCTGTGAGCATCTGATGGTCTCACATCCTATTTTTCTCAATAATATCTAGGGGTTAGAGGAAAATTCTCATTTTTGTATAAGAAAACACATGGGTTTTTTAATCTAACTTTTATTCATAACATCCACTTTTTTCAAGACTCAATTTACCACAGAAAACTGGAGACTTTGGTCACAACGGTACCGGGTAATCCGCGAGAGAAAACTTCTCTTTTCCCTGAAAACTTAATTTAACTTTCGTAAGTAAAGTAGAGGAACATTTTTGAGTCAGTCATTGACATGCCTTCGGAAAAATAACAGGTCATATGGCGCATTTTAATTGATGAGGACCCTTCTTCATCAACGCTTGTGGTCCTAAGGTGACATGGTAATGAGTTCAGCATCTATTTCTGTGTATAATCATTAAAAGTACTGAAGGGTAAAACTGATTAACTCTATTGAGAGAAGAGCGGAAGGAAAGAATCTTTATTTCAGTTAACCAGAATTCCTCTGGAAGAAAAGGGTCTCTCATTCTCTGGAAAAGACTTAATCCTTCCTCCATCTGTTAACTAGAAATTCCAGGAACTGAATAGTCCTTTCTTTTTTTTTCAGGCAACAAAATATCCCCTGGAAGGACAGAATCCTTCCTTCTCTCAGGTAAGAAAACAATCACGGGGTTCATTTCACAGTAACTGTCGACTGAGAATAATTCAAAATTTCTTCTTCTTCTTCTTCTTCTTCTTCTTCTTCTTCTTCTTCTTCTTCTTCTTCTTCTTCTTCTTCTTCTTCTTCTTCTTCTCATTAACCTTTTGGTTCTAAATTGAGTCTTCCTCATTGATTTTCTTTCAGTTTTTCCAACACTATTTTCATCTGTGTTCTCTCTGGAATAGTTGAATTGATTCTGTGATTTAAATAGCTTTTGCAATAGCAATAACATCCTTGACAACAACAACAACAACAACAACAACAACAACAACAACAACAACAATAACAATAATAAACTGGAGATAATGTTGAGTAACACATTATTATTATTATTATTATTATTATTATTATTATTATTATTATTATTATTATTATTATTATTATTATTATTATTATATTATAGCCTCCAAATAAACAACACCGGAGTAGCAGGGAGGAAGATAAGTGTATATAGCCTCGCATATTCGACAGTTTTCCTTTAGAACTTCCTGGATGTCTTCCCTTTAGGCCAACTGAGCTGAACAAATGGCCGATTTGCATAGGCAATCCGCTGAAGCGTCGAATCAGATTGGTATTTCGGAAAAATAGACTTTTTGCATAGGTACCAGGGATGGGGCCTGTTTTCGTTTTTTCAGTTTTTTTTTATTTGTTTATTCATTATTCATGAATTCATTTTTCGTTCAGTTTTTCTTATTTACTTCTTTATCGTCTCATTTAATTTATCTCTTTCGTAGGGACTAGGGATGGAGCAGAGTTCCATCCCCCCTTTTTTTTTACTTAATTGGTAATTCATTTAGTCATTCTTTTATTTATTTATTTTATTTATCCATTTATTTTCTTGCTTATTTATTTATTCATTTATTTATTAAGGTATAGAATCGATTTTATATTCGTAATATATTATATATCAATTTTTTAATCATATATTTTTATTTATTTATTTGCCTAATTATTTAATTTAATATTTATGTATCTATTTATTTACCAATTTATTTATATATTCATTGATGCATGCTTATTTGAATGTAAAATAAGATATTTTATGTTGTAACTTTCAAATTTGGTTGAAATACATCTCCATATGAATTATGAGCTGATTCATCCCACGATAATATTGCATTGCTGGATTCTTGCCAGACGGTATAGGAAAAGAGAAATATAACTGAAATGAAATATGGCTTTTATGAACGAATAACAAACGTCTGTTTCTCATTCATATATTTTTCTTGTTGTTGTAGTTTTTGTTTATAAAGGAAAACCTTTATAATTGTAGAATGAGATAAATGCGTAAACAAACGTATTAGTAAATTATAAACCTCTTGTTTTCTATAAAACATAAAAAAAATATTTTTTTACATAGACCTTTTAGTAATTACAGTTGCACACAAATTCTAAGCCTTTATAGGACAAAATTATAATTAAAATATTTATTTCTTTGGTACTTTTTCTATTTCTGTTCAGTTTGTGAATATAAAGATGCAACGATATTACGTGAACCTTTTCCACACAAGCTGACACAGAAATACTCTTAAGCAAGGAAACTATTTAGTCTCATGCCTTAATATCCGAGGCTTTGACTGACTCTAATTATCCGCTTTCAAACATTTTGTAACATTTTTGTAAAAATATTCGACAAAGTTTCGTCATACAGGGATTTTTATTATTCTCTCATACCAGTTTTATTGTTATTACGTCCACATATTATCATTAAAAAGGAAGTAAACTTTTTAGGAAATATATATTTTTAGAGGAATACATTATTTTTTTTTCTCCCGAAAAAAAGTCTAGATTTTGAGCATAATTTAGGTTTATATGAAGAGAATTCTCATTAGATAAACACATTTATATCGACTTTACGAGGAAAATATTCGTAGCGGGGGCCATGCTCCCTTTGTATGCTAATTCATGCCGGAATCCCCCTAAAAAGGTAATTGCATTGGCTGAGCTTCAAGTTCCTTTAACAAGAGAATTTTTTTTAAAAGTTTCTTATCGTAAAATTATGAGAGTACATAAACATAGCCACACGCATACACAAACACACAAACACATACTGTATATATACATACACAACACACGCACGCACACACACACACACACATATATATATATATATATATATATATATATATATATATATATATATATATATATATATATATATATATATATATATAACTGAATCACGAAAATATAGAACGTGATGAATATATAAATAAAGGCAAATTGGTATATATTCATATATATTTATATATCAATTTACTACGCTAGTGGAGAACACTAATGAGGACCTCTGCGTACTTACCAACCAACAGAGGCCTCGCTTCAGTGTACAAAAAGTCACATGAGAATTGCAATGAATCCCAAACCGCGGCATTTCTGTTTGCAATCAGGAGTTGTGTCGAGCCCATAACAATGACAAAGAGGAACTTCTGCTTTTGAAAGTTAAGACTGAGTGTTTCAATATCAGCTTCAGAAACGGCGCTTCCGAAAGTCTGCTTGCTCTTATACTTCAGAATTTCTGGCTCTGCTTTGCCATGAGGTGAAAGGAACTTTCAAGATAAAAATAGGAATGTTTAGTGAAAACGAAGAAAGTTTCTCTTTATAAATTAAAGAACTTTGTTGACTTTGTTTTCGAAAATGAGGAGAAGGAGGCTGATTTGTTTATCTATATCATTATTTATTAATCTAACTAGCTGACGAACCCGGCGCTGCCCGGGAAACATCTGAATGACGACCAGTAAACTAACTCTCTCTCTCTCTCTCTCTCTCTCTCTCTCTCTCTCTCTCTCTCTCTCTTTGCTGTTAAGACACTTGCTTCAATTACATTGCCCAACATTTCTGACATTTTATATTTCACCCCTTCTTAACGCCCATTCCTTTCGGGGCATCGGGAGTGTCACTAATCATCTCAGTGACTTCAAAAACTATACATTAGACACTAATATCTGTTAGTTTGACATTTTATTTTTCACCCCTTCTCAACCCCCCTACCTATCGGGGCTGAACTTACCACCCCACAGTATTCTTTTCCAGACAGTAAGTCATATGTATACCAAAATGAGGTATGACAAACCGGCAGAGTTTATCTGGTTACTAAGTCTATGAGCAGAACAAGCCCCATTTCAGGGACGCCCTTCCCACCCCCACCCCCGTTGGTGTCCTATGGTGCCCTTTGGTGCTAGTGATATCTTACCCCCACAGTATTCTTTTCGAGATAGTAAGTCTTATGTATACCAAGTTTGGTTGAAATTGCTTTATGCGTTTCAGAGTTATGCTAGAACATACACACACACACAGACATACATACATACATACATACATGCATACATCCATTATTATATGTATAACTGAATCACGAAAATATGGAAAGTGATGAATATATAAACAAAGATAAAATCCACGCTAAGTAAAGGACTAGCGTCGAAAGGCCTCGCAGCACTCCAGTGTTTCCATTTCCTTCGTGGATTTTATCTTTATCCATTATTATATATATAGATTTAACTAATCTCTAAAAGGATCCTAATCTCTCTCTCTCTCTCTCTCTCTCTCTCCTCAAAAGCAAATTATTTTGCCCCAGGTTATTTTGCTCACATGGAATAGCAATAAATAAATTCTTTACATATACTGGAGCATTTGATATGCATTTAATGCTCTAAATGTTACTCCATTTTCTTATACAACGAAAAGTAAACGGTACATTATATATATATTTATTTATATTTATATTATATTTATATATTTATATTTATATTTATATTTATATATATTTATATACAGTATATTTACATATATATATATATATATATATATATATATATATATATATATATATATATATACATATATACATACATACATATACATATATGTGTATATAAATACCATCATACATAGATACATACATACACATGTATACGAAAGAGCAAACAGTTCCCTTATAAGTCACATAGCTATAATTCCAAAATAAAGCAAAATAATATGAGATAAGCAATACTCCATCAGCTTCTTCCTTGACTGAAGGACCACAATGGAAAAAAATGTTGCGCCGAGAGATTTTTCACTGAGAAATACGACCAAGGAAACGGATTTTGGCGGAGTATAAATTTCGCGATGGAATTCAATTAATCCGCAGGGGGGGGGGGCGGCGGTTGGCGACTGGAAGTGTTGGGCAAGAGGAAGACTGGAGATAAACATTCAAACGTTTTCAAAGGAATTCTTTCTCTCTCTCTCTCTCTCTCTCTCTCTCTCTCTCTCTCTCTCTCTCTCTCTCTCTCTCTCTCTCTCTCTCTCTCTTCGTTAATTCAGTGATTTGAAGACTAATTTAGATTATAATAATGATAGAATAGCAAGAGAGAAAAATATCTCCCTCTTTCTCTTTCTTTCTCTCTCATTCTGCTGACTGATTATGAAAGATATTGTTAATGATTTTTAATAATTGTTAATCCCGGAATAAATACTGAGAGAGAGAGAGAGAGAGAGAGAGAGAGAGAGAGAGAGAGAGAGAGAGAGAATCGTGCGTTTTTATGTCAAGAAGGCTTGACCTATAACGTAAGTTATGGTGTCCCAAGAGGGCTATTTTCCCTCTAGTCACATTTTCGACGGAAGCATAAAACCACTCCAGCATTTCCGTGCCGGTGATGAGAACGGTCGTGGCGGTGGGGTTCTGAATGATTTATGGTCGGAGCCAAAAATCAATGATACATGCAAAGGATGCTCTCTCTCTCTC
Organism: Macrobrachium rosenbergii; assembly: GCF_040412425.1. Taxonomy (NCBI): domain Eukaryota; kingdom Metazoa; phylum Arthropoda; class Malacostraca; order Decapoda; family Palaemonidae; genus Macrobrachium; species Macrobrachium rosenbergii. The sequence goes on along the minus strand of NC_089794.1, from coordinate 11,583,830 downwards.
TCTCTCTCTCTCTCTCTCTCTCTCTCTCTCTCTCTCTCTCTCTCTCTCTCTCTCTCTCTGTGTGTGTTTGGTCGTGGCATTGCTTTGGAATTATCGATTACTTTTGCTTTTTCATCTTCCTTGATTTAAACTCGGCATGCAACATTCCCGCCTTTTCAAAGGGTTACGGTGTCTGAGGTCAGTGGAGTATTTTTTCTCTTGTTTACAAAATATATGACATACCCTGACCTGATTGCAATCACAGTACCCGACCAAACCCTTCCTTTTCTGATCTGAATTACAGTACCCAACCAAACCTTACCTTTTCTAATCTTAATTGCAATGCCCAACCAAATCTTACCCTTTTTGATCTTAATTACAGTACCCAACCAAACGTTACCTTTTCTTATCTTAATTTCCATACCCAACGAAACTTTACCTATCCTGATCTTAATTACAGTACCCAACCAAACCTTGCCTTTTCTGATCTTAATTTCAATACCCAACGAAACCTTACCCTCTCTGATCTTAATTACAGTACCCAATCAAACCTTACCTTTTCTGATCTTAACTACAGTACCTAACCAAACATTACTTTTTCCGGTCTTAATTACAGTGCCCAACCAAACCTTACCTTTTCTGATCTTAATTTCAATACCCAACCAAACCTTACCTTTTCTGGTCTTAATTTCAATACCCAACCAAACCTTACCTTTTCTGATCTTAATTTCAATACCCAACCAAACCTTACCTTTCCTGATCTTAATTACAATACCCAACCAAACCAAACCTTGCCTTTCCTGGTCTTAATTACAATACCCAACCAAGCCTTGCTTTTCCTTATCTTAGTTACAGTACCCAACCAAACCTTGCCTTTCCTGATCTTAATTAGAATAGCCAACCAAACCTTGCTTTTCCTGAACTTAATTTCAATACCCAACGAAACCTTACCTTTCCTGATATTAATTACAATGCTTAACCAAACCTTGCCTTACTTGACCATCTCCCCTTGTCTACTAAGGACCCTTCTTAGTTATAGCCTAAAAAAATGTATTTAGCCCAAGTAATGACACAATAGGTTCTAGGGAAAAGAGAATCAATATTGTTTATGAGTGGAATTGGAGCAAGAAACCAGTTAATAGAAGTAAATCCACGAAATAAACTGCAAAATACGGAAATCAAATTTGACCTCACACCGGGGTGGAAGCTAGAACCTCTCAGGTGAGATACGACGGTGGATCAATCCTGATGTGAGGTAGAAATCTCAAGGAAACACTATACAAATCAAAGTAAAATGTAAGGAAATATTTCTTCATTGACAAGGTATGTAAAATATCAAAAACATTTTCGAGATTCTATGCCCAATCTCACGATGGCAATCTCAGTCTTTTAGGAATTTCGTGGAACACTTTGATAATCTATGTTTTTCGACAAAATAAACCTAATCCTCACAGCTTTCAATCTTAGCAAACTGGAAACCTAAATCATTTTATATTTTCACGAATCTTTTAGGTAATCTTTACTGTTTTTTCCTCGGAATAAACCCAATTTCACGTATTCCGCCACTATCCCAATTGAAAACCCTAATCCTTTCTTATTTCCACAGAAGTCTCGGATAATCCATGCCCTTCTCTTCTGAATAATCCTAATCCTCACGAATTCCATCTCTACCTAAATACTTAATCCTTTCGGATTTCCACTATCGCTGCTCGAGTTAGACTCCTGTCTGGAAAAAAGTCTTTCCCCAGACGATGTTATCTATTCACCAGCCTCTGCCGAGTAATTAACGTTGTTGATAAGCAAAGTTCTCTTTAGATGGAGTTAATAAAAAAACGCCATTAGCTTATCAACTCACTGAGACCGTTAATTTCTACCTTTTACCGCGGCTCATATAATGTTTGCTTTGCTGTAGGTGGGCGTTCACTTCCAGGCATAAATTTGATGGTAGGAACACACGTAGAGGAAGGCTGAAGAATACTGACTTCCCTCCACTTGTGTTCCTTTGGCCAAAATAGATAACAGGAGAAAGTTGTCTATATAAGCAGCAAATTATTGCTGATTTCCAAATATACATAAGCGGGTTAGAAGCATCTCCAATCCTCATGCACAAAAAAAATATACCGGAAAAGGTGTTTTCTGATTACGCGCTTCAGTGAATCTCGACAAAAACAAACCGATATGCAATTTGTGCAACCTTTCCTATTTCATCATCCAGTTAACCTTTTTGTTATGAGAAATTGTTAACCGATTCCTTCAGGATTCATTCTTACGTTTTTTAGCTTTATTCTTTTAATGTGGTATAAAACTAAATAAAGGCATTAGGATTGTATTATACCCATAAAAATGTGAACCAGTTTCAATGGACATAATTATCTTCCAAAAACTAAAAGTATTTAATGAAAATAAATGATATAGGAGGAATGATTCAACTAAATACTCAGCGGTAAATGACTAGGCATTCAAAAAATATAATGCTGTGCGAAAGAATCTTTGTCTGTTCATGACACCGGGAAATATATAGCATTTAATGAAATACAGCTCAAGTTATAAACGATTATTACCGTTTTTTGGATAGGATAGCATCGTGTCATAAAGTGCAGATTTGACACTGATAATTATGGTATTAGATCAGCAGACATGAAAAAAATCAATTCGAAAATTTTTCTACGTTGGTCACGAAATCAGTGAGGCTTCGTTGATCATGGAACTTCACCTTCATCATCCCATCATGGAGAATCCATGATTGGAAAGCGGCCCTGACGTATAAAATATCAGAAAATTTAAGGCTGCTGTCGAAATTGCCCCGTGCAAATAAAGGTCTGGCCAAGATTGCCAATCATTACGTTTGGAGTTGCGTGCGTCTTCTATTTAGTAGGTTGACGCGACGAAGACTGCGGATTGAAATATATGTAGGGAGAAGACGCTCTTGGAGATGGTGAAACGAAGTTTGAGAGAGAGAGAGAGAGAGAGAGAGAATAATTTCCTTGCTAAAATCTTAATCGTAGTACTGGCAAGCTATTAGAAGGAGAAATGAAGGCAGCAAAATGTAGAGGGCAGCATTCTAGAAAAGATGAGCTGTGGACAAATAATTCAAGATGGAAATATAAGATAAATATAAAACAAAAGAGACATATGGAAACCTACCTTCCTGAAAGGAGAGAAGTGAAGAAATGAAGTCTTAAACTAGATGAAATCCATTTCAAGAGAATATTCAAGATTAATCCATCTTAAGCAACTAAACTGGAATGCTGAATGAGGCTGTATCCTTGTTTTCGTCTATGGTACAATTGCCTCTTTAATAATCTTCGAATTTCTTTTTGTTCATCTTAATGCAACGTCCCCACCCCCAACATAACCACCACATGTAGAAACTCATAAGCACCATTGAATACATTATGAACCAAACAAAATTACTTAATGTAGTAATTGTCTTCATATATAATCAATAATCACAATGGAGAAACAAATCACAATTATGTATATGTACATATTTTTAAAGATAAATCTGTACAGATTCCCGAAAACTCTGTACAG
>NC_089794.1:11552817-11567817 GCF_040412425.1 Macrobrachium rosenbergii | reverse complement strand
TATATATATATATATATATATATATGTGTGTGTATATATGTATGTATGTATAATATTTATATGTATATATAATATTTATATATATATATATGTGTGTATATATATAATATATATATATATATATTTATATATATAATTTATATATATAAATGTATATATATATATATATATATATATATATATATATATATATGTATATATATATATATATATATATATATATATATATATATATATATATATATATATATATATATATATATATATATATATATATATATATAGACATAATGAATTCGTTGTGCCAATAACCGTAAAGTATCATTTTTAAAGTAAACGGATATTTTAATACAATACCTTAAAAAATGAATCCATCATCACTACTGAATGCAAAATATGTTGTATCTGATGTAATAAAAAAAAAAGGAATTTTAGAATTTTATTATGTAACGCTATATACATTTTACAAAAAATAAGAAATAAAATGGAATCCTAGATATCAGGCGACTGAAATAAATTTTGACATTATCCGAATCTTCGTGATTTCCAAGGTTCCTCTTCGAAGGTCTTAGATCCAGTGGGAATTCCAAAAGATCAAAGAGATGACTTTAGTTTTTTCTCCTCCGATTTATTTCTATCATTGGTGGTTTCTCCGAGTCTTTTCTCACTCTCTTTTTGTTTCTTTTATAAGTTTACAATTAGCACAAATTTTTTTGTACTTATTTGTTTTACATTACTTTACTTGGCTTGAATATTTTCCTTTCGTGGTTACGAATTTTCACATTTTCGGAATTTCATTTTCTTTTATTACCTGGCGTATGTCTGTTTTTCAAAATAACTTTTACTATTAAAGGTTTTTTGTTAATATAATATAACTTGTATTCGCATAAATTTAGATAATAATACTAATGGTTTATCTATTATTATTATTATTATTATTATTATTATTATTATTATTATTATTATTATTATTATTATTATTATTATTATTATTATTATTATTAATAACAAAAACATTCGAAGGGTAGCTAGACACTGTCGAAGACTTTAGTATAAACTCTTTTTGATATGAAATTCAGAAAAAAAAGTCTGATTATATAAAAAATTATCGAGAGTAATATGTGAATCTACAATGGAAAGTATTCACAAATTAATCTACTTACCAAATTAATCATCTTTACAAGCAAAATTATTCACCATCTGTAACGTAAAAGTTGTTTAAAAATTATTTCAAAAATCTGAACATAATTTCTCTGAGACTTACTGCCTTAGATGAAATTTACTAAAAGCACGATTTTTTTTAACACCGTAACTATCGTTTGCAGAAAAACAATTCATCTGGATCTCTATTCTTCATCACATATTGCAAAATCCACTGCCTTTATCTCCCAGATCGCAGTTATACTTTATCAAGAAGCCAATTTTCCCTGAGGGTGACGCGCAGGAGAGGCAATTATTCACTCTCTCCTCTTTCCTCTTTCTCATCCTCTTGGATGGCTTTTATTTATTAGGCCTCTTCTTCTTCTTCTTCTTCTCTTCTTCTTCTTCTTCTTCTTCCTCTTCCTTCACTATCATTAACATGCATCCACATCAGGAATGTCACACGCAGTATGAGTTATAATTTATATGGAGAAATCTGTACGTATGGGGACTCGTTGTTGAACGACCCATTATTTCGAATGGTTTAACATCTTTTAAGGTAATGGAAATGTCATGTCATCATTAAAAGCAATTTCTGTGATGACCTAATTGACTTAAGTGCAGTGTTGGCTGATTTATCCACAATGACCTTTCCTGCATAAGAAATGACTTGGCAGAATAAAACACTTATTCAATTTATTCTTCGTGATTCATATTACCTCTCAGGCAATACACATTACAAACATGGGAGTAGGAATGATTTGAAATATCTCCGCAATAGGCGTTGTAAACATTGGCGTAGGAATGATTTGAAATATCTCTGCAATAAACACTGCAAACACTGGAGTAGGAATGTTTTGAAATATCTCTGCAATGAACATTGCAAACATGGGAATAGGAATGATCTGAAATATCTCTGCAATAAGCATTGCAAACATTGGAGTAGGAATGCTTTGAAATATCTCTGCTGTCAAGGCTGGAGAAATATTCACAGTCATAAATAAGTTTTCTTGACAGAAAATATTGTAGCTTTTGATTCATAATCTCAGTATACATAGTTGTGAATTTTTTTATATATATATATATATATATATATATATATATATATATATATATATATATATATATATATATATATATATATATATATATATATATATATTATATATATATATATATATATATATATATATATATTATATATATATATATATTCTGTAGTGAGAAAGTTACGATTTTTGGGAAGTCCGAAATCTAATAATTTTATTTACGATAACGTTTCCCCAAATACCTCGAGAGCCGGTCTCCAGAGAAGAAAATAAACTTACAGACACTTTCCTGCTTTAATAAATTAGACATGAAAGGATGCTGTGTATAATGTTTATAATATTAGCAGCTTCATACACCTACACAAAAGGCTCTTTATAATAAAATGTTATTATTTCATAACCATATTTTAGCGTCACTTTCCTTGTTTGATCAATTTGCCATACCGATATCCTTTATAAAACTAGGTAAAGACATTATGACGTATATAAACAAAATGCAATGTCATCATAGGATGTGAAATATCAAAATTTGGCCAATACTTTGTAACTTGTTGAATGTTTATTTACGGTTATAAGATAAAATACATAGCCAATATTTATTCCACAAGAAGTAGAAAAGTGGCAGGAGTTGAGTATCTCTCTCTCTCTCTCTCTCTCTCTCTCTCTCTCTCGTGTCATCAGATATCCCCTAAAATAAAAGGTTTTCCATGTAGGGTTCTCGCCCAGATATTGACAAACGGTGGAAGGGATTCGGAAGAACAATGAAACTGACATCAACAGTTGTCATGAAATGTGGTAAGACTGACAACACATTCAAATAATGATTAAAAAAGGGGGAAAAATGGACGTAATCACTTGGCCATGAATTCATTCATTAGCTGGTGCTAAGCCATCACCGCCCCCGCCCCACCCCAACGCTCCCCTGGCCCCCCGAAAAACTCCAACTATTGAAAAGTAGATCTAATTAAGCAAGTTAATTATTTTCTGTACCGCCGATTGTCGAGTTCAGCCTCGTTTTCAATTCTGGAGGTTAGTGAGTGAGATACTATTGTCGACGGGGATTTAAAAAAGTCGAATTAAATTTTCAATTTTCATTAAGGCGAAAGACAAAGGAATCTGTCCGATCAATAATGAAAGATAGATGCACTGCCTGCCTTGATGTTATCGAATTAATGATTACTCGAACACTTGACGTAATAAGTACAAATGTATGTAATATATACACACACACGCATTGTGTATATATATATATATATATATATATATATATATATATATATATATATATATATATATATATATATATATATATATATATATATATATATATATATATATATATATATATATATATATATATATATATATATATATATATATATATATATATATATATATATATATATATATATATATAACTAACTCGCACACAACGTAAATATGCTTTCAAATATTAAGTTCTAAATGCACTTACTATCTAATTCGCTTTACCCTGGAAAAGAATTACACGTAAAGGGAATAGTACTTGATAAATACAGATGCATTTATCACCAAGCTCTTTCATGGTGACATTTTTGGCCCCGTTTAGAAACTTTCTGCGTATTCAGTGGCCTCGACAACTCTTTCAAAGAGATATTTTCGGCCAAAAACTGAAACTTATCGTAAACAACAGCGGGCTAGCCGGACTCTTCTATGGAGATATTTTTAGAATGTATTCATGCCCTGTGATTTGATTCCAGAGTCTTTTCCAGTATTTAAAATATAACTTTTTAAGTTGTCTTTGTTATCTCTTGGATTCAAACTAAGTAAATAAAAGAATTGTTTTTCTCACTTCAAATTATTCAAGTCAAAAAGGAAACGTCTGCAGTATCTTCGTACATTTGACTATTTTTGCGCTTGTGATTTTAATAACCTAACGGGGAACTCATAACAAATATGACGATAAACTCTATTTTACGAGAGGGTAATATTTAGCATTTTTTATGACAATTTCCCGGATTTTAATAAAGAAACGATTCATAAATATCGCACATCAAACATTTCTGGATTCATGAAATCGGGTTTTTTGCATATTTTATTGAAATTTTACGGGTGATATTAGGATATCAAACCAATATGTAGCTGTTTTTTTTTAGTCATTTTGCTCTGAAATATTTTAGACCTAATTTTAGATTAAAGAATTTGTTTATTCCATTTCTTTTCAACGAACCCAAAGACTAATAAAATTAATTTTATTTTACCTTACTTTTTCAGTGTTTAAATTCATGTAGGTAAACAAGGTTTTCTACCTATGTCATCGGGTAATCTGTACTTCGTGTTTTTCATAGTATCCTACTAAGAAAATTGTTTTTAAGAAGCGTAAATAATATAATATACTAATTTTATAGTATAATCATCGCCACAGTCATTCCCAATTGCTGTATTGCTAATATTCTTGAAATACTGCAGTATCATAATTTCAAAATAGTTTTTCATTCTTTATCTTACTGTGGATGTGTATGAAATTCAGCACCTTTGCTTTCACATAATTATTATTATTATTATTATTATTATTATTATTATTATTAGTTAGTATAGTATTAGTAGTAGTAGTAGTAGTAGTAGTAGTAGTAGTAGCAGTAGCAGTAGGGGACCTTCTCTGATGGCAGTACCATTAAACATAATGACTGTTTCTACGGCATAAACATATAAAGTTTTCCTATTTTCTTAGTTATTTTTCCCTCTGACATTTCGACAAACGCGCCCTGGCGGTCATTTGCAGTGCATGTCAACCATTCGCTCTTTGTAAATGACCGCCAGAGCGCCCTTGTCGAAACGTCGGAGGTAATAAAACCAAGACAACAGGGAAACTTTGTATGTCCTTAGGAAACTTGATACACCAGCTATACTCTGATGAACAGAAGATTGTAAGAAGAATAGAGAAGACTCTATATAAATTCAAAGCCGTAAAAAGAACTTCTGTTATTATTATTATTATTATTATTATTATTATTATTATTATTATTATTATTATTATTATTATTATTATTATTATTATTATTACTGAAGATCATCAGTTATTATTAATTTCTATATTGCTACAATTATTGAACCTCGATGAAGAGCTATATTTAAGTGTTAAAAGATGACCTTAAAATTCCAACGCTATTTCTATTATCATTTTCCTATGCTTACATAGGTGACAGAGGAAGAGAGCCCATTTACAACCTGACCAAACAGGACTCGAACCTTCGTATATGAAGTCGTGATACAATGAGAGAGAAATTTGGTCTTTCTCAATAAATGAACAACCATACATCACGTAAATCATTTTCCAGTATTCAAATTTACATGAAGCTGAAAACATGTGTCAAATGATTGAGTTCATTAGAAACAACTCAATGTTAGAACCAACTGAAATTATATAAATGTGAATATCTGAAGGTAAATATAAATCAGTTTTTCGACATAAATTTTATTCATTATTTTACTTTTTAACTTTTTATTAATTACTATTACTGTATATAATACATGCTCCATGTACACAAGGGAAAGTACTTGGTGTCACTTAGTTGCTTAATTTCTGTTAACCGCTGGTGTAATTTCATCTCTCTCTCTCTCTCTCTCTCTCTCTCTCTCTCTCTCTCTCTCTCTCTCTCTCTCTTTTCTGGTGTAATTTCATCTCTCTCTCTCTCTCTCTCTCTCTTTCTCTGTGAGACATCATATACATATGCAAATTTAATTAAAATTTTTATCATCCTCATAACATCACCACCATACCTCGAAAAGTCACTAAACCAACTTTGCGACTCGGCAAGAAGCACTAAAACTGCGCCTCAGATGAAATAAGGAGGTTGTTATCACTCTTCCCAATTTTCCACCGCGAACCCGGACAATCCTCTCTTCATTTTCTGGCGAGGGACTTCCCTACTCTCTGTGACAGTCCGCCTCAGATTAGGATGGAATGCAATGAGAGGATGTTTGTGCATTAGGCTGGTTTCAGTGTACATACACACGTAATGATTTAATATGGAAAGGTGTTTTATTTTTTATAAGGGTTGGTTAATGCTGGTTAATCTCTAATCTCTCGCTCTCTTTCTCTCTCTCTTTTATATATATATATATATATATATATATATATATATATATATATATATATATATATATATATATATATATATATATATATATATATATATATATATATATATATATATATATATATATATATATATATATATATATATATATATATATATATATATATATATATATATATATATATATATATATATATATTCATATATATATATGTTCTATATGGGTGTAAAACTCTGTGTCTGTTCTAAGAAAACTCTGAAACGCCTTGAACATTTTCAACCAAAATTGGTATACATATGACTATCTGGAAAAGAATACTGTTTGGGTAAGACATCACTGGCACCGAAGTGGGGTGTATGGGAAGGGGTTGACATGTAAAAATAACCGAAGACGAGAGATATCAGTTTCTAATCCATAGTTTTCGAGGTCGCTGAGATGAATAATGACATCCTGTTGCCCTTTAAGTCCAAGTTCAGCCCCGATATGAAAGGGGGGTGAGAAGGGATGAAAAATAAAATGTCAAAAATGACCGATATTAATGTCTAATCCACAGTTTTCGAGGTCACTGAGATAAACAGTGAAACTCCCGATGCTCTTCAAGTCAAAGTTCAGCCCCGATAGGAATGTGGGGTGAGAAGGGGTGAATTATAAAATGTCAAAAATGTTGGGCAAAGTAACTGAAGCAACTATCTTAACATTAAAGAGAGAGAGAGAGAGAGAGAGAGAGAGAGAGAGAGAGAGAGAGAGAGGGGAAGTTAGAGAGAGAGAGAATTTATTGGTTGTCATTCAGAGTTTTCCCAGGCAGTACCGGGTTGGTCAGCTGGTGTATATGTATATATATACTGTATATGTATATATATATACTGTATATATATATATATATTATATTATATTTATTTATATATAATATTATATATATATATATATATATATATATATATATATATATATATATATATATATATATATATATATATATATATATATATATATATATATATATATATATATATATATATATATATATATTAACTCTCATACAACGTAAATATAATCTCAAATATTAAGTCCTAAATGCCCATAATATCTAATTCTCTTTACCCTGGAAAAAACTTACACTTAAAGGGAACTGTCCATGATAAATACAAAGGCAATCATTTCCAAGCTCTTTCATGGTGATAATTTTGGCGCCGTTTAGAAGCTTTTTGCATATTCAGCGGCCTCGACAATTCTTTCAAAGAGATATTTTCGGCCAAAAACTGAAAGTTATCGTAAACAACAGCGGGCTATTCCGACTCTTCTATGGAGATATTTTTAGAATTTATTCATGTCCTGTGATTCGATGCCAAAGAGTTTTCCAATATTTAAAAATATAACTTTTTAAGTTCTATTTGTTATTTTCTTGGATTCAAACTAAATAAAGAAAAGAATTGTCTTTCCCACTTTAATTATCTAAGTCAAAAGGAAATGACTGCAGTGTCTTCCTACATTTGACTATTTTTGTGTGTGTGATTTTAATAGCGTGACGTGGAACTCATAACATGCATGGCGAGAAACTTCATTTTATGGAGGGTAATATTTAGCATTTTTTATGACGTTCATTTCCGGGATTTTAATAAAGAAACAATTCATAAATATCGCACATCAAACATTTCAGGGTTCATGAAATCGGGTTTTCTGCAAATTTTATTGAAATTTTACGGGTGATATTAGGATACCGCACCAATATGTAGCTGTTTTTTGAGTCATATTGCTCTTAAATATTTTAGACCTAATTTTAGATCAAAGAATTTTATTTATTCAAAATTCCAGAGCTATTTCTATTATAATTTTCCTGTGCTTACACAGGTGACAGAGAAAGAGATCCCATTGAAAACCTGAATAAACAGGACACGAACCTTCGTATATGAAGGTGAGCCACTGTATTTGGTCTTTCTAAATAAATGAACAACCATAAACAACGTAAATCGTTCTCCAGTGTTCAAATTTACTTGAAGCTGAAAACATGTATCAAATGATTGAGTTCATTGGAATTCATTGGAAACTCATGTTAGAACAACTGAACTTATATAAATGTGAATATCCGAAGGTAAATATAAATCACTCTGTTTTTCAACATAAAATTTATTCATTATTTTACTTTTTAACTTTGTTTTAATTACTATTACTGTATATAATACGTGCTCCATGTACACAAGGGAAAGTACTTGGTGTCACTTAATTGCTTAATTTCTGTTAACCGAGGATGTAATTTCATGTCCCTCTCTCTCTCTCTCTCTCTCTCTCTCTCTCTCTCTCTCTCTCTCTCTCTCTCTCTCTCTCTCTCTGAGACATCATATACATATGCAAATTTAATTAAAATTTTTATCATCCTCATAACATCACCACCATACCTCGAGAAGTCACTAAACCAACTTTGCGACTCTGCAGAAGCACTAAAACTGCGCCTCAGATGAAATAAGGAGGTTGTTATCATTCTTCCCAATTTTCCACCGCGACCCCGGAAAATCCTCCCTTCATTTTCTGGCGAGGGACTTCTCTACTCTCTGTGACAGTCCGCCTCAGATTAGCATGGAATGCAATGAGAGGAAGTTTGTGCAGTAGGCTGGTTTCAGTGTACATACACTTGTAATGATTTAATATGGAAAGGTGTTTTATTTCTAATAAGAGTTGGTTAATGCTGGTTCTCTCTCTCTCTCTCTCTCTCTCTCTTTCTTTCTCTCTCTCTCTTATATATATATATATATATATATATATATATATATATATATATATATATATATATATATATATATATATATATATATATGTGTATGTTCAAGATAAGTCTGAAACGCATTGAGCATTTTCAAGACATTTATATATATTCAACATATGACTTTCAGGAAAAAGAATACAATGTGTTGGGTAAGACACCAACTGGCACAAAGAAAGGTAGGGGTTTGGGAAATTGACATATAAAGCCAGCCGAGCAGACAGGGATTTCAAGGTGTAATAATCCATAGTTTACAGTCACTGTGGCAAATATGAAAATCACAATATAAGTTACATTAAAACAAGCAAGTTAAAGCCCTGAATAGGGAATGTGGGGTGAGGAAGGACTGAAATACATAAACATGATCAAAATGTTGGTGTTCAATGAAATTTTTTAATAAACAATCTCCATTAATTGTTAAAGGGAGAGAGTGCCCACCCTCTTTAAAGTCATTGTACTGAGATAGAGAGATTTGAATTTATTGGGATGTTGGGAGGAGGAGAGAAAGTTTAGAGGAGTTCTAAAGCTGAGAGCGTGAGCTCTATGACTGTCGGTTCGGAAAGAGAACCTATGTGTTGTCATTCAATTTAGTTTTCTTGATTACAGGCAGTACCAGGTTATATAGCTGGTGTATATGTATATATATATATATATATATATATATATATTATATATATATATACATATATCTATATATATATATATATAATATGTATTCTATATATATATATATGTTCCAAGATAATTCTGATATATTGAGCATTTACCAAAATATACATATATATATCAGGTAAATATATAAGACATCGCTGGCACCAATGTATGCATGGTAATAGTGACATGTAAATATATATATATAGATATATATATAATATATTTATATGTATGTAGGTATAGTACATCCTGTTATATAGTATATCATGATATAGGATATATATGAAAAAATAAAATGTCAAAATATACAAATATATAATATATAGTTTTCAAGGTCACTGATATATATATATATATAAATATATATAATTCTTTATATCCAAGTTCATATATATAGGTATATATATATATATAAAATGTAAAAATGTTGTGCAATGTATATATATATATATATATAGATATAGAATTTATGTATGTATTAGTTTATATATATATATATGGTATATATATATATATATATATATATATATATATATATATATATATATATATATATATATATATATATATATATATAAGATAATATATAAATTATGATAATAAAGTATTTGACGATTATTTGTAATACAGTAATTGTAAGTAACCGCGACGGTGATAATACTGCAAGTTACATTATATTGTTAACACGAATATTAATGTTTTATGGAAAATAATAAACAAAATCTAGGAGATAGGCAGAAAAACCTGTTTACCCATTAAAACGTAAACGCTAAAAAAATAATGCATAAAAAAATATATATATATTTTATCAAAGTCCTTGAGTTTGCATGAGAGAAAATAAAATGAGCAAATTCCTTTATCTAAAATTATGCCCAAAATATTTAGGAGCAATTGGACTAAAAAAACAGCTACATATTGATTTGATGACCTAATATATCCCGTAAAATTTCAATTAAATTTGCAGAAAACCCGATTTCATGAATCCTGAAATGTTTGATGTGCGATATTTATAAATCGTTTCTTTATTAAAATCCCGGAAATAAATGCCATAAAAAATGCTAAATATTACCCTCTCATAAAATGGAGCTTCTCACCATATTTGTTATGAGTTCCCCGTCTGGTTATTAAAATCACAAACACAAAACTAGTCAAATGTATAAAGATACTGCAGACGTTTCCTCTTTGACTTGGATAATTAGAAGTGGGAAAGACAATTCTTTTCTTTACTTAGTTTGAATCCAAGAAATTAACAAAAAGAACTTAAAAAGTTATATTTTTAAATATTGGAAAAGACTCTGGAATCAAATCACAGGACATGAATACATTTAAAAAAATATCTCCATAGAAGAGTCCGGCTAGCCCGCTGTTGTTTACGATAACTTACAGATTTTGACCGAAAATATCTCTTTGAAGAATTGTCGAGGCCACTGAATATGCAGAAAGTTTCTAATATAGGGCCAAAAATATCACCATGAAAGAACTTGGGATAATTGCATTTGTGTTTATCATGGACAGTTCCCTTTAAGTGTACGTTTTACTAGGGTAAAATTGGATAATAGGTATTAGGGTATTTAGGACTTAATATTTGAGAGCATATTTATGTTGTGTGAGAGTTAATTATATATATATATATATATATATATATATATATATATATATATATATATATATATATATATATATGTAATTAACTGTCACACAACGTAAATATAATCTCAAATATTAAGTCCTCAATGCCCCTAATATCTAATTCTCTTTACCCTGGAAAAAACTTACACTTAAAGGGAACTGTCCATGATAAATACAAATGTAATTATTACCAAGCTCTTTCATGGTGATATTTTTGGCCCCGTTTAGAAGCTTTTGCATATTCAGTGGCCTCGACAATTCTTTTCAAATTGATATTTACGGCCAAAAACTGAAAGTTATCAAACAATCTGGGCTATTCTGACTCTTCTATGGAGATATTTTAGAATTTATTCATGTCCTGTGATTCGATGCCAAAGAGTTTTCCAATATTTAAAAATATAACTTTTTAAGTTAAATTTGTTATTTTCTTGGATTCAAACTAAATAAAGAAAAGAATTGTCTTTCCCACTTCTAATTATCTAAGTCAAAAAGGAAATGACTGCAGTGTCTTCCTACATTTGACTATTTTTGTGTGTGATTTTAATAACGTGACATGGAACTCATAACATGTATGGCGAGAAACTTCATTTTATGGAGGGTAATATTTAGCATTTTTTATGACATTCATTTCCGGGATTTTAATAAAGAAACGATTCATAAATATCGCACATCAAACATTTCAGGATTCATGAAATCGGGTTTTCTGCAAATTTTATTGAAATTTTTACTTGTGATATTAGGATACCGCACCAATATGTAGCTGTTTTTTTAATCATATTGCTCTTAAATATTTTAGACCTAATTTTAGATCAAAGAATTTTATTTATTAAAAATTCCAGAGCTATTTCTATTATAATTTTCCTATGCTTACACAGGTGACAGAGAAAGAGATCCCATTGAAAACCTGAATAAACAGGACACGAACCTTCGTATATGAAGGTGAGCCATTGTATTTGGTCTTTGTAAATAAATGAACAACTATAAACAACGTAAATCGTTCTCCAGTGTTCAAATTTACTTGAAGCTGAAAACATGTATCAAATGATTGAGTTCATTGGAAACTCATGTTAGAACAACTGAACTTATATAAATGTGAATATCTGAAGGTAAATATAAATCACTTTTTCAACATAAAATTTATTCATTATTTTACTTTTTAACTTTATTTTAATTACTATTAGTGTATATAATACATGCTCTATGTACACAAGGGAAAGTACTTGGTGTCACTTAATTGCTTAATTTCTGTTAACCGCGGATGTAATTTCATTCTCTCTCTCTCTCTCTCTCTCTCTCTCTCTCTCTCTCTCTCTCTCTCTCTCTCTCTCTGAGACATCATATACATATGCAAATTTAATTAAAATTTTTATCATCCTCATAACATCACCATCATACCTCGAAAAGTCACTAAACCAACTTTGCGACTCGGCAGAAGCACTAAAACTGCGCCTCAGATGAAATAAGGAGGTTGTTATCACTCTTACCAATTTTCCACCGCGACCCCGGAAAATCCTCCCTTCATTTTCTGGCGAGGGACTTCCCTACTCTCTGTGACAGTCTGCCTCAGATTAAGATGGAATGCAATGAGAGGATGTTTGTGCATTAGGCTGGTTTCAGTGTACATACACTTGTAATGATTTAATATGGAAAGGTGTTTTATTTCTTGTAAGAGCTGGTTAATCTAATCTCTCTCTCTCTCTCTCTCTCTCTATATATATATTTATATATATATATATATATATATATATATATATATATATATATATATATATATATACATATAAATATATATATATGTATATATATATATATATATATATATATATATAATATATATATATGTATATATACATGTATATACATGTTCATACACACATTTATAAATATTCAGCAGGCGGAGGTTTCTCGAAACCCAGCAATACAATGAAGTTAGGGGAAGCACACCAACAGGTCAAGAAAGTCATATTTATACAATTGCAACGTTTCGAGGCCAACCAGCAGGCATCATTTTCAAGCTACAAGTAATAATACCTAATTAATACAGTAAAATTAAGTGACAAATATTAAAATACACAATATAAATTACATTAAAACAAGCAAAGTTAAAAATACGAATAAGGACCAACCGTTGAGTGTGGAGGCAGAGGAAGGACTGACCAAAAAAGTAAACATTTCACTAGAGATAAAGAGGTGTTGACGTGGCATGGGTGTTCAGTGGGGGGACCAATTTTTTAATAAACAATGATCCATTAATTGTTAAAAGTTTGTGATTAAAGGCTCTGCCCAAAACTTTAAAGTCACTGTATTGAATAGAATATTTGAATTTATCGGCATGATCCCTTATGTTGGAAAATTCGGGACTTGAAAGTTTAGTGTCAGTTCTATAGCTGACAGCTCTATGACTGTCGATTTGGACCTTGAGTAACCTATGTGTTGATCCAATGTAGGTTCCACGATTGGATAAGTTTAATATATATATATATATATATATATATATATATATATATATATATATATATATATATATATATATATATCTTCTTCTTTTAACGTGCTTTTTTCCCATTTTTGTAAACGATGCCTTCCTTGAAGGACTTATGATTTGGCTTTGGGGTAGACCGTAGTCTCGATCGGCTGCCCTGCCTGACATCGTTAGACCCCGGTAGCGTATGTTACATGTATCATACCAGAGTAGCGAGAAGTTGTTGACGGGTAGGTCGAGAGTTCGAGATGTGTGGATGTTTGTTATGTTTTTAGAAGAACTTTGTTTTGTGTGTGTATTTAGTCTGTAACACCCATTTGCTTTTAAGCAAACCTATCCGTTGATTACATACATAATCCGGAGGTGTCTACACGGATAGCAAAGTGTCGCCTCTCTGATCAGTCGGCTGCGGATTTACAGATCTATGAAGTCCGAAGCTGTTGCTGTAACCGACTGTGCCATCGAGGCTCCTATATATATATATATATATATATATATATATATATATATATATATATATATATATATATATATATATATATATATATATATATATATATATATATATATATATATATATATATATATATATATATATATATATATATATATATATATATATATATATATATACATATATAACATATATATATTATATATGTATATATATGTAGTATATCTCTATATGTACATGGGTGTATGTATTCTGTACATGTATGTGTGTATGTACCAAGATAAATCTGAAATACATTGAGCATTTCCAACCAAAATTGGTATACATATGACCATCAGGTAAATGCTGTGTGGGTAAGACATCGCTGGCACCAAAGGTGGGGGTGCATGGGAAGGGGGTGACATGTAAAAATAACCGAAGACGAGAGATATCAGTGTCTAATCCATAGTTTTCAAGGTTGCTGAGATGAGTACTGACATCCTGTTGCCCTTTAAGTCCAAGTTCAGCCCTGATAGGAAAGGAGGGGTGAGAAGGGGTGAAAAATAAAATGTCAAAAATGACAATATTAGTGTCTAATCCATAGTTTTCAAGGTCACTGAGATAAATAGTGAAACTCCCGATGTTCTTTAAGTCCAAGTTCAGCCCTGATAGGAATGGGGGTGAGAAGGGGTGAAATATAAAATGTCAAAAATGTTGTGCAATGTAACTGAGAGAGAGAGAGAGAGAGAGAGAGAGAGAGAGAGAGAGAGAGAGAGAG
>NC_089794.1:11527817-11542817 GCF_040412425.1 Macrobrachium rosenbergii | reverse complement strand
TAACTTTCATTAAAGCCAGTAAAGGTCGCTTTCTTGACGTCCATGCCATTTGTGCAGACGCCAACTTTACTGAATGAAACATGGCCGGACTCTGACGATTATAGACCAGTTTTAAAACGCATCTTCTCTGCGCAGCTGCTAAAAACGTCCGTACTCAGTACACATTTGGAAAAGAGGAGAAAAAAAAATTTATTCCCCGAGGTCGTATGTTTTTAGACTAGTAGAAACAGAGGGGGAAAGATATTTCCTTGTTAGGGCTACTTCCTACCACAATTGCACCCTGAGGCCTCATTCTTCCCGTTTCACTCTACATACAACTGAACAGTAACGTAGTTGGTCTGAATAGATGGGACTGTAATGGTTATATATTCTTACGGTAAAAAGCTGCCGTGTTCTTTCATTGATTTAGGATTACGGTTTCTTACGTATTGACTTTTCAGTGTTGAAATGTAGGTTTTTGTAGGATATTCTAGGAAACAAGGTAAAATACATTGGACTATTTCGGGATTTTATCACTCAAATGTCGACAATTTCAGAACAGTTAGAACTGACAGTTATCTATTGCATCCAGACAGTTAGTCTTTTTCTTAAAACTTCCAAAACATTCATGCCTTATTAAAAAAAAATCCATTATAAAATGGATGACAGCAACATCTCTCTCTCTCTCTCTCTCTCTCTCTCTCTCTCTCTCTCTCTCTCTCTCTCTCTCTTTCAATGTATAACCCTGAATAAAATTCATCTTCAAGCATGCCTCTATCTGTATTGACCTTCATCCATTTTCCACTGAAAAACTCTCGCTGAAGCTGACTTTTGTTTAGAACAAGTATGCGAAATAATATTCCTCTATCACTGAATAAAAATAAAAGACAAATAAATAGGAACCTTCGAGATAAAGCTTTTATTTTGGTGAGAAATTATTGAGTCATATTGGGGAATCGAAATTCAATTCTTTTCCAAATACCCTCGGGTATCAAGACAAGACAGATTTTCCATTGTTTCTGAAGAGTCTCACCAGTCTAGATTTTACTGTTGCCTTTGGATGGGAGAGGAAAGATTTCAGAGTTGGTGCAACTCCATTGATACGAAATAAAAGTAATTTTATTTTGATGCGCTTATGCTCGTCTCTATAAGTAAGAAAATGATGTACAAAGTGAAATAAAGGATTAATTTTTCTTTAATCTACTGGTTCCGTTGCGGAAATAATCATTCGAAATATTGATTAATAAAAATGCATGAAAGATATATTTAACAGCATACTAGAAATTTGATTACCATATTAATCGTCGGAGATAATCCACGAACAATATCCGATTAGTTTTCCTTTGATGAAAGTAATGTCAATTATCCATTTTTACTCTAATGTATGAAAACAACTGCTGAAATGACCTCATTGAACTGTTATAACGTCGCGCAAATGACAGTTTCCAATTACAGCGATGCAATAAAATTGCCAATTAAAATTAGTAATTGTTCGTTAATGAAGCGCCTAAATAATTAAATCAATTAAGACAAAGTTATTTCATCGTTTCCCAATAACAAATACACCGACGATTCTGTTCGGTGTATTATAGATTTTCCATTACGCCATATGAAAACGAAAGGACAGTTAGCATTTAACTTGAGCTTTCGGCAATAAGAATCTGTTCGCAATTGACTTTGCGTGCGCTCTCTCTCTCTCTCTCTCTCTCTCTCTCTCTCTCTCTCTCTCTCTCTCTCTCAATATATATTTTCGTAAAGATGTGTTTATATGTATAAATTATATACATAAATATACATACATACATATATATATATATATATATATATATATATATACATATATATATAGTACATATATATTTCAATATATATAATATATCTGTCTATCTATATGTATATATATATATATATACACACACACATACACGCACACACACACACACACACACAAACACACACATATATATATATATATACATACATACATATACACATATATTAGTTGAAAGCAATTATTTAAGTGGCAGCAATAATTTACTTACAGGAATCTCCAATTCACCGAAGTTTTTTTTTTTTTTATTCCCATGCGAAAAATTTCATGTGAAGAATACGCAAACTTCTTTCTTTCGTTTATAGTTCTCTGTCACGACAGCCGTTTCGCCTACAGTCGCTTACAATCTGTTCTTGTTGTTTATAAACGAGCTGGGTTTATGCCAGCACTGGCTAGGTTTAATAAGAACCTGAGGCTTATCATGCGGTAAACCTATCCCAGTATCAGCCCTAATAATGAAAAGTCAAAAATGCGCCTAAGTTTCTTCAGCCCAATCGAGTTTTCTATACGGCGTATAGTGATGTACGAAACTATCAGCCACGGCCTATGAAACTCGCAGTCGCGGGCCCTGTGTTGTTGGCACCCGTAGCGGTGTCAGACGCACGATCATGGCAAACTTTAACCTTAAGTCAAATAAAAAACTACCGAGGCTAGAGAGCTGCAATTTGGTACGGTTGATGATTGGAGGGTGGATGATCAACATACCAATTTGCAGCGGTTTAGCCTTAGTAGTTTTTAAGATCTGAGGGCAGACAAAAAAAAGTGCTGGCGGACAAACAAATATCCACCTCGCTAGTTTTCGTTTACGGAAAACAAAGAACGGCACCGCTCCTTTGGACCGAAGGAGATTATTAAAAATGTATGGTATATAATTCAAATGTCCTGAGGTGTAAGTTTCAAAACGACAACTACATCGGACACTGCTATGATCCTTCCGAGGGTATGTGGGGCTATAGAAACGAGGGGACCAGAGAAGAAGTATATCTTAGTTTAACCAGACCACTGAGCTGATTAACAGCTCTCCTTGAGAGGGCTGGCCCGGAAGGATTAGACTTATTTTACGTGGCTAAGAACCAGTTGGTTACCAATAAGTATATCTTAGTTTAACCAGACCACTGAGCTGATTAACAGCTCTCCTAGGGCTGGCCGGAAGGATTAGACTTATTTTACGTGGCTAAGAACCAATTGGTTACCTAGCAACGGGACCGACAGCTTATTGTGGAATACGAACCACGGGACCTACAGGAGACATGAATTTCTATCACCAGAAATAAATTCCTCTAATTCTTATTGGCCGGTCGGAGAGTCGAACGCTGGGCCAACAGCGTGTTAGCCGAGAGCTCTACCCACCCCTCCAGTGAAGAACTGCATCAGGGGGCCAAACATCGGCATTTTATAGACAATCATGATAGGAAGCCATTCTTACTAAGTTACTAGGGCCGTCTTTATGCTTGATAGCAATCTTAAACGAACAGATTATGTAAGCAGGTTACACTGAGAGAGAGAGAGAGAGAGAGAGAGAGGGAACATGTACTTAGCATTGACTTTATGGAAGCTTCATTAATGAACATTCACTAATGGTGCAGCCCGACGTGACTGGTTATCATTATAAATGAAAATCATTATATTTATTCATTAATGGTAGGAGATTCGTTATTCAGGAACAGATAATTAACATGTCTTCCTAGTGATAGTCATCTAGTCTGTCCGTGATTAACGAACACGTAAATTATCATACATTAAGTTTTTAAACATTATTTTAAATAATTTTCTTCTATACTTAACAAAAGGTCACGTATTTTATCTCTCTCTCTCTCTCTCTCTCTCTCTCTCTCTCTCTCTCTCTCTCTCTCTCTCTCTCTCTTCTATTGTACACTTTGATCTGTCGGTATAGCGGACAGATCTCTGCAAATACTTTGGTTTCTTCTCCGTCTACTTTCTTTAAGAAAAGTACCATCAACGCCATTATACTGAAGTGAGTACATTTCTTAACAAACACTTTTACTGTAGACACACAGTAAAAGTCTTGTAAAATAATAATAATAAAAAAATGCAGGTTTTATAATTAGGATTATTCTAAATGATCCCTAGTAATTTCGGCATCAAATAATATTCACTAGTATGTATATTCTTATCAACCAACCCAACCAGCGTACAAAAATTATGTCAAAACATCTTCTCAATAACCATCCGTTTTGCTGAGAAGTTAGTTCGTTGCAACAGAGAGAAGCCTCAAAGAATGAAAATGTTCGTGTTTAATTGTACAGATATCTTTTTCGATTCCATTACCGGCTTCACAAACTAACAACTATCACTAAGATGTGGACGTTATTGAGCAATAACATCCCCTGTATTATGTTCTGGAAGGTAAAATAACTCCCTTAAGTTAATGTGGATTCGTTGTTTCAGGAATTTTATGGACACGGGCCTCGTTTTGTAAAGGTTATTGGCGTCCACTTTTTATAAAATAATTTTGGTACGTGCCTCACGCTGAGTGCCCTGGACAACCTGAGAGGAAGGAATTCTACAAAACTTCTACATCTACTTATAGAAGAGGAAAGAAGTAACCCACGCAACATAAAGGAGAATTAGATCCGCTGGAGTTTACCCGGCCAAGTTGAATTTAACCAGTTCACTTTAAATGCAAACTGAACTTGAACGTAAAACGCTGAAGTGTTTTCACCCAGTTTCCCCTGGAATTCGTCATTGGCAACTCGCTGAGCGCTAAGCACTCGGTCCCCTGATGCGAGTTACACACACGTGTAAGTGTTCTTAAACGAAAATGTTTCCCCTGCAGGTTTAATCTTACTTTATTACATGAAAAATATTTCACTATGTCTGAAAATGGATATTTAGTCATATTATTGAAAGTCGTTAACATAAAATGAGAGACGCGCTTGTCAGGATGCTAATACTATTTATTTGAAAAAGGATTTTACTGTATCTAAGAATGAATGCGTTTATTCATAGGATTTGAAACCGGAACAAAAATGAAGTCAAAGAAAAGCGATGATGCAAGCAGAAATGGCTTTGTTGAAATATACAAGTTACTCTACTTATACAGTTATATGTCGCCTGTAATTTGTTTTACTTTGTATTGCTAATTTCATCAAAGATATGAGCGATATTCAACCGTCAGATAATATCAAATACGACAGAAAGAAAAATGAAATCGCTGCTGTTTTATATGACTTGAAATAAATTTATACCTGTTTTACGCAACACCGTCATCACAAATGAAGATGATAACTTCCATTAGCATTACGTTTTGTGTTACATTTTGTTCTGAGGAAAACTTGTGTAATCATGGAAATAATCTGCGCCTGCGTGCATTCTGTGTTAGGGCTGTACCACTTCCTTGCCATTATTTCGTAATGCGGCACTGCAATCATAATTTCTAAACGTCCGATTGCTACGATGAATTACAGAGAACGGTCCCAACAAACACTGGCGCCCGGAACTCCGAGCTCCAGCAGCATTAGCGTTGACGATTATAGGTGAAGGAAAAGTTACTGAACGAAGCGGAATTTACAGTTTCAAATCCTCTAATTTTCCTCTGTTGTTATTTCACAAGATATAATAGCTGGTTCGGTTCAAAGTCCAAATTCATTTCAGATGATAAAGCCCTTTCTCCTCGGAATGAGAGTTTAAATGTTTTCGGAGAGAGCGGATGCATGACGGGAGTGGAATCAGAGGAAAGTGGAAATTAATTTTCATTATCTGCATTATTTTCGATAAGGGGAGGGGAGGATATCTTTGTGGTGTCGAGCACATAATTGCGAGTATATGTTTAACGGTTTTTTACTTATAATTTGCATATTTCAGTTTGATAAAATAATAATATTTGCAGATTGTGGTGTAATTCTTCACATTTGTGAATGCAGTTCTAGTTGTATAACTGAATTTTATAATTATCGAAATACATAAAGAGAAAAAAATATGTCTTGTAAAAACAATATAAGAAAGAAATGTTTCGACAGATATGAAATTAATTAAACGTTACTTGAGGGGATGAATTTTTTATATCCAGATATTTATACTAAATTCTCAGATCGGGGCAGAATTCAGCTTGATCTTTTTCCTGAATTTAATTCTCTTTTTGCGTTCTGCATGGGAATGGTGACCTTATTTAACTGACAAACAAGGAAGTCAGCTTGTTATTTAGTCCGTCCTTCATCCCGGCCTGCCTCCACAAGTCGACTCAGCTGTAAATGCGAACTACTAGTAGATTCTTCTAGGCGTCCAAGACAGGGCAGTTAAGAAATAGTCGCCATACTGCTTCCTACTGCACAACGTGTTCCAAGCTTCTGGTCGCTGACATTGGCACCGCGAAGCTATTCCTCTCTACTTGTTAGTAAGACCAAAAATATTACGAGAGTCATCGTGTGTAATTTGTGGTCAAAAGAGAAAACATTTGTCGGATCTATCCTAGATCCCCACTGGCTTTAACCCGGTATGTATCCACCTTTGCGGCGTGTTTAGTACAAGCCTGTTGGGGATTACCCTTAAAACATAAACAAAAGACTGTAAATATCATAAAACTAATGACCCCCAAGAAATATTAGTCCTAGATAACGACCCCCGAAAACCCTTGTGGATTGCTGTCTAGGAAAGATCCCATTTGTCATCAACGTAAAGGTTCACTTAAGATAGATATATGTCAGAATGGTATAATCGGTTTTCACGAAAGGTAAGAACTAATATCTAAGCTGAAAATATAACTAACCTTTCGTTGATTTAAGTTTAATATCTTTGCATTTATCTCTCGCGAATAAACTGTCGTTACCAAGACAACATATATAGTATTACGATTACTGTCATTGTCATGGACTTTGTGGAAGAAACTAAACACTTTACTGTCATCCCGTATGATCTTTGAAACTAAGCACCGAGCGATTAGAACGAGAAAAGTTGACATCATCTATCTCCACCTTGATCCCCGTAAGGGGGTAGTGCCGTCAGTGCACCTCGTGCGGTGCACTGTATGCATTACTTAAGGTTCTTTGCAGGGTGCCTTCGACCCCTAGCTGCAACCCCTTTCGTTCCTTTTACTGTACCTCCTTTCATATTCTCTTTTTTCCATCTAACTTTCCACCCTCTCCTAACAACTGATTCATAGTGCAACTGCGAGGTTTTCCTCCTGTTACACCTTTCAAACTTTTACTGTCAGTTTCCGTTTCAGGGCTGAATGACCACATTGTTCCCAGTGCTTGACCTTTGGCCTAAATTCTATATTCAATTCAATTCCACCTTGATGTGTTTGTTCATGTATTTAGTCGTATAAGAACTACTTGCTATGCATAAGGTTCCTATTTGTTCCTTGTGTATGCAACAGTGAATTATAAACCGTATTCGTTAAAGGAAAATTCGTTATTCTGGAAGAGACAATTAACAGGTCTTCCTAATGATAATCCTCTAGCAGTTGATAAAATGGACCATTTTTATGTGTGTATATTTATTCATAATATGAATATTAATTCACGCAATATTTCGCTGATTAATGAACACGTAAAAAATAATGCTTTAATTTTTTAATATTATTGTAAATCCTTTTCTTCAATACTTCGCAAAAGGTCACGTACTTCCAGGCATAATTCTCTCTCTCTCTCTCTCTCTCTCTCTCTCTCTCTCTCTCTCTCTCTCTCTCTCTGCGGTCTGTCTGTCTGTCTGTCTGTTCTGTTCCAGAACTCAGTCTGGTGATATTTTGTTCTTTTATCTGCATCATTGGCAGATCACTACAAGTCATTTAGAGCCTTCAGATGAGAGAAACAGTATACTTTGCATTGACACTTTAACTGTAGACACAGTAATTATAGAATATTCTAAATGATCAACAGTAATTTAGGTATCAGCTGATGTTCATCAGCTTATAGATTCTTTATAACCGACCCAAAGAACCATATATAAATTATATCACATACCTCCTCAAGATCCATTCCTTGTGCTGAGAAATCATTTTGTAACTGTATCATTTCCCTGAGAGAGAAAACTTAAAGCTGTAGAATCACTATTTTTTCCTTCATTATTGACCTTTCTCTGAAATGTTAGCGTATCTTCGTCTAATTTAGGTTTTGCGTGTATCGCATGTATTACGTTTGGCTGTGAGCAAAATGCTATCTGTTATGTATTTTTGGCATTGGACCATCATGTAATTATGCCTTTGCAGTGAATGAGCTTGAATCAGCTCTGGTAAAGATTACAGACTACCATTAGACCAAATGATATTGATTATTCCATTATCAGACAACCCATAGATTATAATGAATTATATTCGGTCATAATTTTATCGATGGAATGTGCATGGAAACATTTTTCGTTTTGACTGCGAATTGGAGTAGATTTTCCCCTTGTGCAAAACTAGAAAATCTCAGTTCATTAGTAATAAGGTACTGAAAATATGGTACCTGGGGAACAACAACTACCCTTCTTTAGCCAAACAGGCCTTCATGAGTATGAGTTGTAGTGCTGAAGAAGAGCTCCATTTGCATAGCTTTTCCTATGTGAACCTACATATTAGCATTTTTTGTGTCAAATGAATATATAATTATAATGAGGCAGACCTGTAATATTTACATTCAATCATTACCTCTCAATTTGCATACAAGCTCTACTTCATAAGTAAGGAATATTGAGGACAATTTTTCGAAATGAACTCGACCATGAAACGAGGATGCTTGCAATGCAAGCAACAAATATGAACTGTGCAACATTTTATATAGTTTACCTTTATTGTCAATTTACGAGGAAGAGAGTTCATAAAACAATTCACATGCTGGCCAATATTGCAGTAGGCTAGCGCACTTTAACTTGCAACAAAGTTAGTGTCTTTTTTATTGAAACTTTCACCATTTATTGCATGTTGTAACGCCACGGTCTTTTAGGGAGGATCTAAAAATAGAGAAACAGGATATATCTGATGAATATTGAAGATATCACCGATTTTTTTTGGAGATAAATAGTTTTTATATTAAAAAAATGTGTCTCCTTAGCAAAATATTAGTGATTTATTATTCCGTTATCAAAATATAAATATGTTATTCTCATTAGCAATGTATAACTATTTTGGGCTAGCTGATATCAACTTTAGAAATATATCCACAATCTCATGATCCTATTAATTCTGTTTGAGAATATGAGAGTATTTATCCTTTTTAAATTGTATTTATTTAATTTTTAAGATATTATTTAGCTTTCAGGGGGACGTTATTCCATGAGCGCTAACTTATTTTGCAAAAATAATCACTCTGACGAAAGATTTGATCGATAAACTTAACTAATTTATAGAGAATATTTTTTTTGAAGATATCTATTTTGTGTAATTGATTGGAATAATAATTTTTTATGTCATTTATATTGACTATGAATATTTACTAAAAACTAAATATAAAACGTTTTTATGAATTACTTTCCACTTTTGAGCTCTTAATCACAAGTCATATATTTTTATCACACCACAAAGACATTTTTCACTCATAAACATGTCATTTACTATCCATTTCAGGGACCGCGGCTCATCAGTTTTCCTCAAATATTTTTCTAACTAATTACTTGATCGACATGGTACCTTGACACAGTGTACAAGACACCTCCCGCTAATTTTTGGTAATATAGCGCATTGTCAAATGGTGTTAGTTAAGCTGTTTACTCTTGACTTTTAAAGGCAAAGTCGTATGAGCCAGCAGGACTAATCTACGCAACCGAACGTCCGCTATCCCCCATAGACAGGAAAACGGGGGCGGAGATGGGGAGGCCAGGAGGGATGAGGAAGGGAAGGGGGAGGGAGGGACGGAATGGGGATAAAGGACGTTCGAATGCACAGTTTGGCGATGCTTGGCAACACCATAAAAGTCAAGAGTAAACGCCTTAACTAAAACCATTTAAACATGCACTATATTGCCAAAAATTAGTGGGAGGTGTCTTGTACACGGCGTCAAAGTACCATTTCGTTTAATATCCAGTTCGCTCTGTCTCAGAAATAATACCGAAGGGGAATTACGATTTATAAGTGAATAGTCACCAGGTGGGATCAAACCACAAACAGCAACTATCTCTGAATTCAGTGACGAGTTTAATTACAACTGGCCTGTCACAAGAAGTATCAGTTGTTACCGACTCTACCGTACATATTCCCGTCGAGTGAACGCATTTGTAATGAGATGCGTCGTCAGCCCACGTACACGGACAACCGATTGGTACGTTTGAAACACATAGTTATTTATGAATTTTTATCGTATCACCGTGAACTTTTTCATTTACAAAAATTAATTCTGAACATGCCATTTGATATCCAATTCACTCTACCTCAGAAAAGATACCGAAGAGGTTATAATTGACTAGTGACAGTCACCTGGTGGACTTGAAGTCAGAATAGTTATATTCTTGGTGGTTTGAGTTCAATGGTGACTATCGCTTATAAATCATAGTTCACTTCGGCATTGTTTCCGAAGTAGAACGAATTGGATATTGCATGACATTTGTAGCTTAATGTTTGTGAATATATATATATATATATATATATATATATATATATATATATATATATATATATAAATAATATAATATATATATATATATATATATATATATATAAATATATATAAATATATATATATATATATATATATATATATATATATAAATATATATATATATATATATATATATATATATATAAATATATATATATATATATATATATATATATATATATATATATATATAAATATATATATATATATGTATATATATATATATATGTATATATATATATGTATATATATATATATATATATATATATATATATATATATATATACTCATATATATACATATATATACACAAATTTATATACATATGTATCTGTCTGTCTGTCTATCTGTCTATCTATCTATCTATCCATCATCTATTTATCTATCTATCTATATATATATATATATATATATATATATATATATATATATATATATATATATATATATATATATACGAGGATATATATATATATATGTATATTCAGAACGATAGAAAGAGTATAAGAGAGAAAAATATCCTAAACCAATATTTCTTAGTATATAATAAATACAACAATGTGAAACCATCAATGTTTCACTGAAGAAAATAAACATTGAACAGTTTATTTAGGCTAAGTAAATCTGTCCCAAGGCAGGGTTTCACATCAAAACACTCGGAAAAAAAAAAAACACACGGGGTGACGAGATGACGATATCCTGGCGATGACCCAACAATCCAGTATGGCGAGTATCGTGATAATATTATAATAAATAGCGAAGAATTAGTGATAGGCATATCTCACCCTTCGAACTCGAGGCCTCCTGACGATTCAGGAGACAACGTGCTGCTACGTGCAATTTCAAGTGAAACAGGTTGACCCACAGCACAGCTCAAGGTGAGGGCGCGGCAGACCTCACCGGTAACCTACAGTACAGATACCGTCTGTAGGGAGTTAAAAGTATGATATTTTGACACGACCCGAAGAAAACAGAGACTTTGGATAATATTCCAGATACAGCGAGTGCACAAAATATAGCAGGTATGAGATTCCTCTCAGTGGAGCTGAAAACCAATCCTTTCTGTTAGAGCAGCAGGGTAGAATCTCAATGCTGTCAGTCGGGGAAGACGGAGAACAATAGGGGAAACTAGCGAACCAGCAAAAGACCGTAGAACAAACAGCACTCCGTCGTTGAATATGAAAGGATAAAAACAAACGGTGAAATACACTACAATACCAATATGATAACACCAAGAGGGAGCCAAAGAAAGCCCAACATCAGCTTTATAGACTTTAAAGAAAGTGAAAATTTTCGTGAAAATTTACGTTAAAAATCAATGAATAATTCAAGAGATTATGATAGTTCTCTTCATATGAAAAATAATTTATTATTTTTTTTAATAAGACTACAAAACACTATGACAACAGGACCAAAAAAAATGCATATCCCCTATTCTAAAACAAGAACAATGCTTATAAATCAGAAAATAACACATTTGAAAGAAAATATCTGAAAAAAAGAAGGTAGTTATCTTTTCACGGAGTTCTCAAAATCTTTCAGTAAAACGACCTGAAAGGACGAAATCACATTCTTAGACCCAGCAATATGCTGGGAATAGATAATCCATCTCTCCTGGAGTAATAGACTCCAGCGTAAACATGCTGGTTTTTCAAATTTATTGATGAAGACCAGCGGGTTGTGGTCTGTGTATACCTTTTACTACTACAGAGGCGACAACAGACCTCGTGCAGAATGGCCTTGACCACACAAGGCCTCCTTTTCTCACGGCCCATAGAGTATCGTCTTCTGTTGAAGAAGTTTCTGGAGTATTAGGCGATAGATGGTGTTCCGTCGACTTCTCCTCTGCAGAAGCACAGCACCCAAGCCTAAGTCGCTAGCGTCAGTGGCTAAACAAAAAGGAGAGAAAGTCGTGAACGTAAAATAGAACTATCAACGCTGACTTAACCTTGTCAAAAGAACATCGACATTCATTAGTCCACATAAATTTGATATCTTTCTTGTCAATTCAGTCAAATAGGATTAGCTAAATCTAAAAATTTTTGAATAACCTACGGTACAGCCTACCATTCGAAACGCTTCATCGTCTCTTCTATTCTTAGGTGCTGGTGCGTTGAAATGGCTTCAACGTTAACACTTTATAACTTCTCAGCCAACTTACGCCAAGATAATAACCTTTAATGAGCAAAATCGCCTTTACTCAAATTGATTACTAAACCGGCCTTCTCAGCACCTTTTTTAAATAATGTCGCACTTTAACATGAGTCGCAGTCACTGAATATATTGACCAAATCATCTATAACACACAACCTTCCAAATTGCACGCAATATAATTCATCAGTCGTTGGTGCTGGTGGCGGCTTCTGACTTCTGGGCTACCGGCATGACCTGCATTCATAAAGACCATCACCTGTTACAAAAGCGGAAATTCTTCTCTTTATTCTCAAAAGACACCCCACCTGCTAATAGCCTTAAGTAAATCAACTGATTTATAGCGTGCTGTTAATGCGGTCAATACAACTTCCACACGAGGCAAAGGAAGGAATCAGTCTTGCTATCGTGTTCACTCAAGATAGTCAATGATACAAAGTCTATGTTGACCACCTCCTTCTGACCAAGACCACAGGGGAGCTCCAAGGCTGCAGCTTCGGTTCAATGAGGTCATGCGATCCAACATACACTTTACCTCCTGATCATTTCTTTCAGGGGTTCGTTTGAGACAATTGTTTGACAGGCTGGAGCCTCAACATCAACATCATGTCTGCACACCTGTCCTTCCTGGTGCGTCCTGAAAGAGTGTCTTTATATTCATCAACAAGGTTAATTAAAGAAGAGGCTCTGATAGTGTCTTAAAATGCCGGAAATTTCAAGATCTGATTTCTTAAAAATGTTGAATTATTACACAACTCCCCGGACTTATTGTTAACCTTGGTCAATTAGAAAAGGTTCACTTTCACTATCTCACATCTACTACATCTATTGTGACATTCACTACGTCTACATCTGTACTGGTCCATCAATAAATGACTTAGAATCAGATACACGCCATGACAAATCCTAAGTCTTCCGCTCTTTTCGGGTGGGCAAGTTCTAATCAACACTGACATCATTGATTTTCTTCCAGTACCTTCCAGGGCCTGAAAATTGTGCCTCTTCACGGATCCTCTCTTTGGCACTGGAAGTAAAACCAACACTTTGTCACCTTCACTAATTGTTCTGACGAGTACCAACATCATAATTATTTCTTCATTGTAGCCTGAGCCCCAACAGGTGCTCCTGATAAAGGAACGCATTCGTTTATAAAGTTTCCTGTAAACCTTGAAAGAGAATCAACTATATTAATATTAGGGAGTATCACCTCCCAGAGTTCCTTTACAAAGTATCCAGAGTGTCCCCTTTACACTATGTCCAAAAATCAACTGAAAAGGGAGAACCAACGGACTCAGCAGAATCGAACGCATATAAAACAACGCATACAACTTTATCCTAATCACACTGACGTTATAACAAAAATCCTTCTTTTTCAACACAGATTTCAGTGAAATTGATGGAATTCTTCTACTGACCTGACTCGATATATGAGAAGACGTAACGATTAATCCCCAGATCAGACATTTGGTGAAAATATTTACTGGTGGGCCTGTCCCGCAGTCGCTTTCGCAATAACCTTTCGGGAAACCAAACTCTCGTGAAAAAAACCAAATCAAACTATCAAAATTTTCTCCGCCCTTATACTCCGCAGAGGAAGCGTTTCGGGAAACGTGACATCCATCAATGATTATAGAATATACCAGTTACTCGCCCCTCGCGTCTCGCGGTAGCGACCAACTGTATCAATAACAACTTCCTGGAACGGGTTCTCCTACGGCCGGGATCAGAATAAGAGGAGCGCTTAGGTACTTTGATCTGAAGTTTCCACGAGCGACAAGTCTTTACAGGATAATACACGATGCCAACGCCCTTACGCATACAGACCAAAAGAAAATTACTGCGCCAATTTCAAAGTTTTCCTCGTACACCAAAGTGACCAGCTAAATTATTTCTACGACCCAAATATAACAGTGCTCACGATATTTAGTGGGAATTAACAACTGTTTCTAACTCTATCTGACGGCAGGAGCTCCCACCAACCCGCTGATGTGCGGTAGCACAAACCCCTTCCTTAACGAACGCGGTTCTTGCTAAACTCATGGTCACCAAACACAATATTGGAAAAACTCTTCGTACTGGTCTCTTTCTTTGAACGCCTTCGCATCCTACTTTTATCATCATTAACATCAATTAGGCTACTACTACTACTTCATTACTACTACGCCATTACTTCCCGTCACAAAGTCGTCCTTTTGTCGATCAATTCGCCTCTAAACTTGACATTAACATCCTCAGGAGATCACCTCTCTGGCCTAAGCTGAGTCACCAGAGACGTGGGATTAATTTCAGTCATTATGACAAATTGGGAATCGACATCATTATCACTACCTAACGCCAAATCATTTCAATATCAATACTAGGGACTAGCAACCGTCCACCATTGCCAGTTTAGCAGTTCCTTTGAAAATCTCAGCCAGATACACTTCCTCCAAGGAAAAGACGAAATGACTCCGGAAATCCTCCCAGGACAACAAACTCAGAATTAGAGAAAACAAAATCTTCCTTGGCAA
>NC_089794.1:11500317-11522817 GCF_040412425.1 Macrobrachium rosenbergii | reverse complement strand
TTAAATAAAAAGTATATTGAATTTTCCTGGAACTTTTGACTTACCCTCGTATATATATATATATATATATATATATATATATATATATATATATATATATATATATATGTATATCTGCACTGAACACACACACATATATATATATATATATAGATAAACATTTATCTATATATATATATGTGTAATGTGCAGATCTACTCTATATATATATATATATATATATATATATATATATATATATATATATATACAAATTTTATTTCAGTTTTTTTTCTTTTATTTTGATTAGTCTGGGACAGTTTGCGTATAACTGGCACTCTTATGGGATACAAAGATACGTAAAGAAAAAAAAACAGTAACATTTAACATTTGCAATAAAATGACATGCTTTCTAGCAAATAGAATGACTCCATTTGAGCATTTATATTCGGCCCAGTTTAAACTAATAATACACAGACAGCTATTCTGTTCAGCAATTTCTATTTTTTTCTTTTTTAGTTTTTTTTCGGTTAAATGCTTTGTTTTCACATATTCTCACAGATAGAAAAGCAGAATTGCAGACTTTTTTGGGTAAAGTTTGCACTGAATTGCTTATGTTCATTGCAGCCTGGTGTTATTTTCCTCAATTTGGGTAGCCAGGAATTATCAAATTCTACCCGAGAGAGAGAGAGAGAGAGAGAGAGAGAGAGAGAGAGAGAGAGAGAGAGAGAGAGAGAGAGAGAGAGAGAGAGAGAGAGCTTTTCATATTAGTAATGTATAATGGATTACTTATTTGTAATTGTTCTTGACCATATCTGGTTTTCCAAGGATCCCTTTCTATATTATTTTGTTTATTAGTTTGTAGCGGTTCTCAGTTCAATATATTACATCCCAAAGCTATACAGGAACGAGAATATTAGGTTTATAGTCACTTTTCTCATTGTTCGAGATATTCTCACTGAATTTATTTGAGATAGAAAGAAGTTATCTTTGATGAATATTAATATCATCCTATATAAAACTTTTATCTATCTATATATATATATATATATATATATATATATATGCATATATATATGTATATATATGTATGTATATGTATATATATATTTATATGTATTATATACATGTATGTATACATATGATATACACACACACACATATATATATATATATATATATATATATATATATATATATATATATATATATATATATATATATATATATATATAATGTGAGTGTGGTTGATGATGAAATTTTTATTCATATTTGCAGAATTTTTATCACAAATTCATGAATAACTACGAAAGAACATTTGACAGTTACCACGACAATGGAATAAGTACTCGGAAGAAATTTAATCATATGATACACATCTGTTTGACTTTAGCTACCTTACGAGGAAAATGAAAGGCTAAAAATTTATATTATATACACTGTTCAACCCTACACTACAAAACAATAGTGTTCGACTGTTAGGAAATTATATCATTCACATGTGTAGCTCGACACTATAAGAGAACAGTGAATCGGTGATATAAAATTCTTTCATACACACCAGCCTAGCTTTACTACAAAGAGAATAGCGAAATGCTGATATAAAATTCTGTTGTGTACACATCAGTCTAGCTTCACCCTACAAGAGAAAAGTGACACAAAATTCTGTTATACACACCAGTCTAGCTCCACCCTACGAGAGAATAGTGAAATAGTGACACAAAATGCTGTTAT
Organism: Macrobrachium rosenbergii; assembly: GCF_040412425.1. NCBI lineage: Eukaryota > Metazoa > Arthropoda > Malacostraca > Decapoda > Palaemonidae > Macrobrachium > Macrobrachium rosenbergii. The sequence goes on along the minus strand of NC_089794.1, from coordinate 11,521,104 downwards.
TCACGCCAGTCCAGCGCCACCCTACAAAAGAATAGTTAAATAGTGATATAAATATCTCTTATACATTCCAGTCTAGCTCCACCCTACAAGAGAATAGTGAAATAGTGACATAAATTTCTGTTATACACTCCAGTCTAGCTCCACCCTACAAGAGATTAGTGAAATAGTGATATACAATTCTTTCATACACACCGGTCTAGCTCCACCCTACAAGAGATTAGTGAAATAGTGATATACAATTCTTTCATACACACCAGTCTAGCTCCACCCTACAAGAGAATAGTGAAATAGTGATATACAATTCTTTCACACACACCGGTCTAGCTCTACGCTACAAGAGAACAGTGAAATAGTGATATAAAATATTTTCATACACAACAGTCTAGCTCCACCCTACAAGAGAACAGTGAAATAGTGATATACAATTCTTTCATACACACTGGTTTAGCTCCACCCTACAAGAGAACAGTGAATTAGTGATATACAATTCTTTCATACACACCGGTTTAGCTCCACCCTACAGGAGAACAGTGAACTAGTGATATAAAATACAAGAGAACAGTGAAATAGTGATATAAAATTCTTCCATACACACCGGTCTAGCTCCACCCCACAAGAAAACAGTGAAATAGTGATATAAAATTCTTCCATACACTCCAGTCTAACTCCACCCTACAAGAGAACAGTGAAATAGTGATATAAAATTCTTTCATACTCACCAGTCTAGCTCCACCCTACAAGAGAATAGTGAAATAGTGATATAAAATTCTTTCATACACAATGGTCTAGCTCCACCGTACGAGAGAACAGTGAAATAGTGATATAAAATTCTTTCATACACACTAGTCTAGTTCCACCCTGCAAGAGAATAATAAAATAGGGATATAAAATTCTTTCATACACACCAGTCTAGCTCAACCCTACAAGAGAATAGTGAAATAGTGATATGAAATTCTTCCATACACAATGGTCTAGCTCCAACGTACAAGAGAACAGTGAAATAGTGATATAAAATTCTTTCATACACACCGGTCTAGCTCCACCCTACAAGAGAACAGTAAAATAGTGATATAAAACTCTTTCATACACACCGGTCTAGCTCCACCCTACAAGAGAACAGTGAAATAGTGATATAAAATTCTTTCGTGCACAATGGTCTAGCTCCACCCTACAAGAGAACAGTAAAATAGTGATATGAAATTCTCTCATACACACTGGTCTAGCTCCACCCTACAAAAGAACAGTGAAATAGTGATATAAAATTCTTTCATACACACCAATCTAGCTCCACCCTACAAGAGAATAGTGAAATAGTAACAAAATGCTGTTATACACACCAGTCTAGCTTCACCATACAAGAGAATAGTGAAATAGTGACATAAAAAGCTGTTTTACACACCAGTCTAGCTCCACGCTGCAAGAGAACAGTGAAATAGTGATATAAAATTCTTTCATACACACTAGTCTAGTTCCACCCTGCAAGAGAATAATAAAATAGTGATATAAAATTCTTTCATACACACCAGCCTAGCTGTACCCTACAAGAGAATAATGAAAGACTGATTTGAATTCATAAACAAAGCCAAGCAGAGCACTCCAAACTTCCCTTCTTCCATTTTAGTTTGTCCGAGAGGCGCTCCACTTCCAAGGACGAGAGCTCTTCAGGCCTCATCTTCAACTGGAATTAACTTTTTTCTTATTTCTTGTTGGCTCTCTTTGTACGACAGTCATTCGGAGACAGGAAGATTGGATGAAGTAGAGGGGATTCTCGCTCTTTGTGTGTTTCTATGGGGGATATTCCCTTACAGATCTCGAGTCAAGGAGGTTTCACGTTACAGAAATTGCAGTGTATTTCGTTATTATTTTTTCTGTATATTTTAGTACGGTTCTGTGTGCATCTCTCTCTCTCTCTCTCTCTCTCTCTCTCTCTCTCTCTCTCTCTCTCTCTCTCTCTCTCTCTCTCTCTCTGCCTTCGAACTGTATTCTTTATACTCGGTTAAAAATACATTAAAAACTTTATCTCTCTCTTTCTCTCTCCTAACTGTATTTTTTATACTTGCTAAAAAATTCAGTAAAACACTCTCTCTCTCTATCTCTCTCTCTCTCTCTCTCTCTCCTCTAACTGCATTCATTATACTTGCTCAAAAATTCAGTAAAACGCTCTCTCTCTCTCTCTCTCTCTCTCTCTCTCTCTCTCTCTCTCTCTCTCTCTCTCTCTCTCTCTCTCTCTCTTCTAACTGCCATCTTCGTCCTTATTCAAAACTACCGTGAATACGAAACCTAACTATATCTAAACATAGCACATCAGATATATGAAGTTATTCAGAAACTTCAAACTTCTCACTAATAAGTTACTCCCTGGCATGCAATGGTTTCAAAAAAGAAAAAAATAAGAAAAAAACAAAAGGTCACGAAAGGAAAAACAACTCAAGATATTCTTGATTGGGGGAAACGAAAAATCATACACCCAAACTTGGTCTCTTGACTTGGCCCCCGGTCCCGGAGCAATTTCTTTCCTGGACGACAAGGCTGGAGAGTTCGTTTAATATTTGCCATTTTATATTTTCTTTCGCATTTTTACTTAGTGCTTTCTTTTCTCTCACTCCCCTTCATAACTGTTTCACTTTTCACTATTTCACTTTCTATCACTGCGATGTTTTGATATTTTAATGCGTGTACATTGTTTTTTAATTATGTTTCATTCGGTTATACAGTAGTATTGAAAAAGTATTTCACGTACTGAATCTAACAGTACATACACACGAACACACACACACATACATATATATGCATAATTTATTTGCTTCCTACTTTTTTAGAATGGTTAAAAGCTGCAACATTAATTTACGAGAAAATATTACACACATATTATTTTTCAGAATTTGTATAAGGTTCTTAGACTATAAAATTGCTTCGTTTATTATTTCATTGCCCGAGGATCTAAGATTCCGTCGCGTCGTGTTTCCCAGGTAGCACTGGTTCCGTCATTCAAAGAGTAATGCCTGAAGAAAAATGTAATTTAACAATGTTATTCATAATCATTGTTTTCCTTAACAACCAGGCTAGATTGTCTTGGCTGGGTTTTCATATGAGACAAGAAACAAAAACAAAGAGAATAATGTTTTTATATAAAGCTTAAATTGCTTCCGTTATTTGAAATTTAACTTCTCTCTCAGGTTTTAAGTATGTAAAAACAATTTCGCCTTCAGTGCAGTTTTAATCAAATCTGGGGATGATGGGCGACTTGGTGACAGTATTACAAGCACAAAAGTTGAAACAAAGCCAGTAACTAGCGAGACACGACTATCACTTGAGAAACACGCTGGCGAAATGAGCTATTCTTCTCCTTGCCAGAAAGAAGCCGAATTTTTGGCGTCGTTTTGAATATTATTTTCCGGGGGTAGATTATGGATTGGCTGTGGGGAGAAAGGTTTTCTTTAATTTATAGAGGACAAGTAGAATAAGTAGGCTATGGTTTGGATAAATTTTTGGGACACTATCGAGTTATTAAGTTAAGTATCGCCTTAGTTTAACCAGACCACTGAACTGATTAACAGCTCTCCTAGGGCTGGCCCGAAGGATTAGATTTATTTTACGTGGCTAAGAACCAATTGGTTACCTAGCAACGGGACCTACAGCTTATTGTGGAATCCGAACCACACTATAACGAGAAATGAATTTCTATCACCAGAAATAAATTCATCATATTCTTTATTGGCCGATCGGAGATTCGAACTCGCGGCCAGCAGAGTGCTAGCTGAGAGCGGAATCCACTCGCCCAACGAGGAACCGTATCGAGTTATTGCAAAGATAAGTACGTTTTTGGGGCGGGCTTCTGTGAGAAGCCCTCGATACCTAGTACGAGGGAGACGATTGGGCTTCTCCCAGAAGCCCCAAGACCGGAGAGGGTTAAATTAAAGACTTAATTTTTTCTTTATAATACACGACATAATCTCTATTCAGAGCTTATTACACATTTTCCTCTTCTACCAGATGAATACTACCCACTAATCTTTTCTCCAAACCCAGTAATCTGTTGTGGAGATACCTGAAAATCCTTCAAGAACTGATCTTCAGGCAGATAATAAGTTCCTGTCGTAGGAAGAAGATACTGTATCTTTCTCTTAGCTGAACTTAACACATGTTCTTCTCAAACTTCTTCCCACAGTTAGTGGGTATCAGCTTATCGAACCCCCAGAAGTTTGTTTTAGATACGATACTTCTTTCGCGCAGAGATAAAAGTTGGGAATGGGTGGTAAATGGTGCAAAGAAAAGAAGGCGAAGGCGAAAAACGATAGGGAGACTTAGCAATTTTTAAGTAAGGTGGGGAATAATGAAGAATGAAAAGTATGCGAAATGATAACTGACACAAACTAGTTTTAAGTTCTTATCTCTTTGGCTAAAGTATGCAGCATCGAACTTCCAAGCTGTGAAGTAATATCTGCTTATGTTGTTTGGATACAACATGAAAACGCTATATCATATGAGGGTAATAATTTCTGTAATTTAAACTTAGCTATACTTTAATATGAAATTTCTTGAAAAAGTCTAAGATTTTAAAATATACCTTATTTTAGTGCGCCGTATGGTAACACTGTCTTATTTATTTTCAGTGGTACACGACTTTATGTTCCTATATACTTAGGATGGGAGGTTTGGGAGTGCTCATGGGTCTAGCTGGTGAGAAATCATGAGCCATTTCCTTATTCCTTCAGGTCTTCCGTGGATTGAGAGGGGACTTAAAAGATGATCCTATATTTATGCAGATTCTATCTCTAACCTGTCTCCAGTCTTATGAAAAAAGAGCCCTTGCTTATAGATCTCTTATTTATATGTAAGATATAAATAAACAAGGGCTCTTTTTCATAAGGCTAGAGACAAGATAGAGATAGAATCTACATAAATACTGGATCGTCTCTTAAGTCCCCTCTCAACCCACGGGGGACCTGAAGGGATAACGAATTGGCTGCTGATTTCTCATCAGCTAGACCCATGAGCACCCCCAAACCTCCCATCCTAAGTATATAGGAACATAAAGTCGTGTACCACTGAAAATCTATCATGTAATGAGCCATTCTTGCGCTCGGGACCTATGAAGTGCGAGTTGCCGCAGAGACCACTGTGCTACCATCAAAAATGCACATTGATTACATAATGTGAATGAATGTTTAGAACCAATGTTGAAATGTACCAGTACATTCAGGCCAGCAAGTCTTTTATAACGTGAAAGATTTTGGGCTTTGAGACCAAAGGGAAAGATTAACGGCTCACATCAATGCAGTTTCCAATCCCTAATCGCGTTCACGAACATCAAAGGCATATCCCTCCCTGCACTGGAGGATTCCGAAGAGATCAATGGAAATTGAGCGACGCCGAATATAATTAAGCACGGAATAGATAATACAAATAAACCACCGGAGTATTGCGGAGCAAGCGCATGGGAGATTACATTAATTAAAATGACAATAAATAACAGGCAACTGTAAATAGCGACGAAGATTCCATTACGGATGGTAGGCGGCTCTAAGCCTTTAATAAAGTGAGATTTGATTTCGATATTCAAACGGAATATAGATCAAGGGAGAAGAATTTCAATAATGGTCGGTTAACGAAGTAATTCCCTCCTGGAGAGCAATGGTGTTCCAACACTTAATAGCCTTTTCTTTCCCTCTTTTGTTTTGATTGCTTTAGGCCTTTGCTCCTTTAGGTTTCATTCCAGGATCCTCGCTTCGATACCGATGTGAGGTAGAAGTTAATACTAATAAGAATGCGCAATAGAAGTATATATATGTATTATCTAGATAGAGTTATTGGTTTCAAAGCTGTAAGGATAAGGAAAACACATGCATAACGAATAATATATTCAAAATAAGATATTTTAGAGCTCATTTGTTATAAAATTAGAGTGAGTCTTTGAAACTCACGGTCTTTTGGATAATGATAATTCTGCATGTACGAAGCAGCAGGATTATGAAAAAAAAAAAATAGCCGAGGCCGAAGGGTATTAAAAAAAACAAACGAAAAGGAAAACAACTTCCAGGAAAAGAAAGCCATTCAGAATTTAAAATGTAATGGAAGGATTATCTCTCAAAATTGCTTCGGTTTTTGGCAGAGAACGTTTGCGAGTTTGGGGTATATCTATTTGTGTCTCGTAACTTCATTGATGACATTTTCATTTATTTTCATTGACACTGGCTTTGTTTCATACCATTGATAGTTTTAAATACTGTTTGAAAGAAAAGTTATTTCGTATATGCAATATTATATATTGAAAGTATTCCTTTGTTAGTTTTCTGTAAAAGGAAACTATTGTGCCGGCTTTGTCTGTTAGTCAGCGCTTTACTCTGTCAGCACTTTTTTTCTCTCCGCACTTTTTCTGTCCTCCCTCAGATCTTAAAAACTACTGAGGCTAGAGGGCAGCAAATTGGTATTTTGATCATCCACCCTCCAATCATCAACTTTACCAAATTGCAGCCCTCTGACCTCAGTACTTTTGATTTTATTGAGGGTTAAAGTTAGCCATGATCGTGCTTTTGGCATCGATATAGGATAGGCCACCACCGGGCCGTGGTTAAAGTTTCATGGACCGCGGCTTATACAGCATCATACAGAGACCACTTAAAGATAGATATATTTTCGATGGGCTTGATTATACCGTATAGCGGCTGTACAAAAAACTCGATTGCACCGAAGAAACTTCGGCGCATTTTTTACTTGTTTACAGTCGCCTTCAGGCACAAAACCGGATAATTTCCTGTTTTCTCAGTTATTGAATCATCTTATCGAATTACCTCTGGAAATTGCAATGACTTACAAACGGTATATCGAGAAAAAGTAAGAACAATATTAAATGCGTTAGAGCATTTCCTCCAAAGAAATGTTTTTCTTTTCCTTGTAGTCTTGAGCCAGGTCTATAGGCCTTGGTCTTGAGGTGTAACATTCATATTAATCGAGTATTTTGCCCACGAAAGGTGAAGATACAGATAAGGTTGTACATTATGTTGTAGGATCCCACAAGGACCCACACACACACTGTTCATCTCACCTGGACAGCTAATCTCCCCACAACGAGATCTCAGCGCTCCAAGCGCACGCGTGCAAGAAACACAGCAGATGTCACGCATCCTTTGTACATATATTCGTGTTCATATCTTAAATGTACCATTCTTAGCGTAAGCATTACAATGCCAGCATTCCAGCTATATGTGTCATATATTCACTCATGTTTGTATATCGATTTATTAATGTCTTTCCATCCTCCAACAAACACAGTTGGTTGTACTCTGACCTCATTTTTGTTCACCTCGTGTCAGGCACTACATTTCCGCTCGCAAGAGCTATTGACCTGTGTGTTTGTTGTTTGAATAAATCAGTAAGTTTGTAGACGCAGCCTTCGCTACGATCTCATTTCGGATATTAAATCTGTTAGTCAAAGCGGTGGATTTTGGTAAAAACCTGGAAAAAAAGGCAATTTTGGAGATGAGTCATTCGACGGTAATCCGGGCCAACAGGAAAAAATATCAAAATTTCATAGGAATTGACAATTACATGCAAATGAAGCAGCGATTAACTCAGTGACATACGTCACCACAAGCTTTGAATATTTAATCACCTTGCAAACGGCCCGAGGGAAAATCCTTCATAAGCTTACCTTAGTCAATGTTTGCACATTACTTAACAGGTGGAAAAGGTAAATTCCTTGAGAGGGTCTGATTGCAGCCTTCCAGACCTCACCACGGGAGCCAAATAGTTTAAATTCAAGGCGTCTCCTTTTTTTTCAATCTGCTGCTCATTATCATATTTTACGAAGGTTATAAGAGGTTAATCTGTTTAATTAGGCAAGCTGGAAAGATCTGACAAGAAGGTGAGCATAAAGTGATACTGACAGGATTTGCCACTCAGGGAAATTTCTCAAATTTGTTAGTTATAAAGATCACAATTTTACTTTGTCGATAAAAGATGCCGACTACCTTATAATTCACGACCTCTGAGGGCTAATTTCTCTCTGGAGAGAGGGAGGGAGAGAGAGCGAGTTTTACAGCCTCCCATTTTACTCTATATTCAAAATATCGCCGGGAATAATAAAATAGCTGGAAGTGAAAAATTTATGGCAGCAATTGTACTCAATACTTCTAAAATACCGCATCAGAATATCAATTCACTTATGCTTTTTCTTCCTTTTTATTTTGTGTATTTTTCTGTGTATTCGGTTGCTCAGAATAATTGAATTAGAGCAATAACGAAGAAAAAAATAAGAAAGAAGAGAAAAATAAGTAGAACGGCCCTCGAGCTAAGATAAAGGAAGTTCCAGATGTGGATTAGTAGCCCAGAAGGACGTCTTTATTTCGTAGATGTCAACCTTGACTCCTGTAATCCTTTACACTTTCTTTGCTTCAGAAACTTTATTTAATAATTGAGTGATTTACTCGTTTGGTTTTTAACACAAACACACACCCATACACACACACACACATATATACATATTGTTTTTTGGGCAGTTTTTCTCTTTCACAATTTTTGTTGTAGGCGATCGCCTTTCTGGGTTGGCTTCTATGGTACAGACTTTTCATATTTTCTCACTTGTACTTCCAGTCTTTCTTCAAAATTCTAGGGAAGGAAGAATACACACAGTCTAGGTGTGGTTTCCATTTATTTCACTTGCTACGGTCCGTTTCGCCTGTGTTGCAGGCTTTATCAAGCAAGAGCTATGGTACTATAACATCCTCCATTCCATTTATAGCTCCAAGAGGACGTCAGTTCGGGTTCGGGGATGGTGGGGGTGGTTGCTTTTACTTTTATTTATAATGTTTAGTTTCATATGGGAATGGCTAATAATTAACCACCCCCTAGAAAACTAAGCATTATAAATAAAAGTAATAGCAACTCCCAACCCAAACTGCCGTCCTCTTGGAGCTATAAATAGAATGGGGAATGTTACTGTAACTCAGTTCTTGCTTGATAAAGCCTGTGACAAGGCGGAACGGACCATAGCAATGAAATATATGGAAACCACTCCCCAACTGTGTGTCCTTATCCAGAATTCTGAAGAAAGATTGAAAGCAGAAGTGAGATGAGAAAATATTAAAATATATATATATATATATATATATATATATATATATATATATATATATATATATATATATATATATATATATATATATATATATATATTACTCTATATTCAAAATATCATGCCGGAATAATAAAATAGCTGGAAGTGAAAAATTTATGGCAGCAATTGTACTCAATACTTCTAAAATACCGCATCAGAATATCAATTCACTTATGCTTTTTCTTCCTTTTTATTTTGTGTTTTTTTCTGTGTATTCAGTTGCTCAGAATAAATGAATTAGAGCAATAACGAAGAAAAAAATAAGAAAGAAGAGAAAAACAAGTAGAACGGCCCTCGAGCTAAGATAAAGGAAGTTCCAGATGTGGATTAGTAGCCCAGAAGGACGTCTTTATTTCGTAGATGTCAACCTTGACTCCTGTAATCCTTTACACTTTCTTTGCTTCAGAAACTTTATTGAATAATTGAGTGATTTACTCGTTTGATTTTTAACACAAACACACACCCATACACACACACACATATATACATATTGTTTTTTGGGCAGTTTTTCTCTTTCACAATTTTTGTTGTAGGCGATCGCCCTTCTGGATTGGCTTCTATGGTACAGACTTTTCATATTTTCTCACTCGTACTTCCAGTCTTTCTTCAAAATTCTAGGGAAGGAAGAATACACACAGTCTAGGTGTGGTTTCCATTTATTTCACTTGCTACGGTCCGTTTCGCCTGTGTTGCAGGCTTTATTCGCCCTTTGTTGGCCGAGTCGGTTGAGCTTCAGACTGTCACTCGATGGGCCGGAGTTCAATTCCCGCGGCCGGCTGATGAAGAGTTAGAGGAATTTATTTCTGGTGATAGAAATTCATTTCTCGCTATAATGTGGTTCGGATTCCACAATAAGCTGTAGGTCCCGTTGCTAAGTAACCAGTTGGTTCTTTGCCACGTAAAATAAGTCTAATCCTTCGGGCCAGCCCTAGGAGAGCTGTTAATCAGCTCAGTGGTCTGGTAAAACTAAAGTATACTTAACTTTTTTTGCAGGCTTTATCAAGCAAGAGCTATGGTACTATAACATCCTCCATTCCATTTACAGCTCCAAGGGGACGTCAGTTCGGGTTCGGGGATGGTGGGGGTGGTTGCATTTACTTTTATTTATAATGTTTAGTTTCATATTGGAATGGCTAATAATTAACCACCCCCCTAGAAAACTAAGCATTATAAATAAAAGTAGTAGCAACTCCCCAACCCAAACTGCCGTCCTCTTGGAGCTATAAATAGAATGGGGAATGTTACTGTAACTCAGTTCTTGCTTGATAAACCCTGTGACAAGGCGGAACGGACCATAGCAAGTGAAATAAATGGAAACCACTCCCCAACTGTGTGTCCTTATCCAGAATTCTGAAGAAAGATTGAAAGCAGAAGTGAGATGAGAAAATATTAAAAAGTCATTATCAAAGAGGTCATGCCACAAGGACGATTGGTAACACACACACACATATATATATATATATATATATATATATATATATATATATATATATATATATATATATATATATATATATATATATATATATTCAATATATATAATCATATATATATATATATATATATATATATATATATATATATATATATATATATATATATATATATATATATATTCAACACACAATCACTTGTGGAACAGAAATGAATTTCTGACTCACATCAGGATCGAACCCAGGTCTTTCAATTGAAAGGTAAAGCCGCTACCGACTGAGCCATACAAGTCATCAAAGAAGTTGGAACCTAAGTACCACTGTACCTAAAACGTTACCTGGTCAGGCTAACTGCCAAGCATATCAGCCTGTTTTCCCCACTTCCCGACTCAGCAGTGACCCAATTGACAGCATTTCATTCTAATTATCCTTTCATCCTTTTTGAGTGGATATGATAGAGACAATCAACACACAATCACGTATGGAACAGAAATAAATTTCTGACTCACATCAGGATTTGACCTTGGTTCCAACTTCTTTTATGATTGGTTCCAACTTCTTTTATGACTTGTATGGCTAAGTTGGCAGCGGCCTTGACTTTCCTTTGAAAGGCCTAGGTTTGATCCTGTGTGTAAGTTAGAAATTTATGTTTATACATATATATATATTTATATATATATATATATATATATATATATATATATATATATTTATATTTATATATATATATATATATATATATATATATATATATATATATATATATATATATATATAATATATAATATATATATATATATATATATATATATATATATATATATATATATATATATATATATATATATATAATATATATATATATATATATATATATATATATATATATATATATATATATATATATATATATATATATATATATATATATATATATACTGTATATATAGTGTGTGTTTCTGTATATATTTTTGAAACTTCTATCAAATGAAAAGAAAGGTCTAATATATAGACGTTAAAATCATATATTTCCTAATTTGTATTTAAAACCTTTGTCGAACTGAGTTCCGTAGGTACCCAATAGAATTCATTATCATAATGGAAAATGTTCCTATTTTGCAAATAACCGAAGGCATATCACAATTATTATAAAAGGCCTAACCATATTATTTGGCCGTATGGGATAGGATGGATACTGAATTTAAAAGCATTAGTCCTTTCTCATTTAATGAAATTCCCTTTTATTTTGGTATATTATGAAATTATCAGATGCTAATATGATGATAGGTTGACTAATTTGTTTTTAATGTGAGACATTATTGCCGAGAGAATATTTTATAGCTATACAAGGAATAATATGTCTTTTTATAAATTACTGTAATTTCCACACATTTAGTTCTATTACGAAGATTATAACTCTTTTTCAATGAGATACCTTTCTGAAGATTTTATCCAAGGTTGCCAGACTGTGAACTGACATTTCTATAATTGGTCGTATCTTTTTCGCAAAAATAGAGAGAGAGAGAGATTTCAACTATTTTTATTTTAGTCTTTTACTTACTTGTCTCATAGTGTGAAACCCGCCATACTGACAGATTATTATGATAGCTTTCTGTTTTTCCATACAGAAATATCCTGATGCCATGGCTTGCTTGTTAAGTATCATTTACATAAAAAATGAATGACAGAGAGAGAGAGAGAGAGAGAGAGAGAGAGAGAGAGAGAGAGAGAGAGAGAGAGAGAGAGAGAGAGAGATTGGACCGTTTCTTATGGCGAAGCAGGAGATGACACTGGAAGAAATAGAGGTCTCGAGAAAATTGCATTTGTACCCAGAGTGACATACAAACAAAGAATCGTAACACTTAATTTTTTTATTTTTAGTTATACATGGATCTGATCTGGGATATGTCGTCATATAACAGTAACAATAACAACAATAACAATAACAATTATTATTATTATTATTATTATTATTATTATTATTATTATTATTATTATTATTATTATTATTATAGCTGTTTCCACGGCATTTAATTCTCAGAAATCTCTATATGTCCTTAGGAAACCAGATATACCAGCTACATGCTGATGAAAAAAGAATATAAAAAGAATAGAGAAGACTGTATAAATTAAATGCCATGGAAACGGCTATAATTTTCAATGCTGCTGTCCTCAGAGAAGGTCTCCTCCCGTATAATACATATTCATATTTTATTTATGAATTTTATTGCAAGCTAAGACAAATCCACAGTAAGATATAAAGTTCCATTATAGCATTGATATACCATTACAAAGCTATCTGACTTCCTGATTCTCTCCTATTGAAATATCAGCTCGTTCTGTATGCATAGAGAATTGCTCAAAAAACAAAAAGATAAAATTCTGTACACCAATCACCTTTTTTTATCACTATGAATAAAAAAAATATAAATCCAATCAGTAGTATCGAGAGTCTTTTTCAGTTTACAATAGATTTCAACTCAGTTTTTGAAATATTTGTAAAATATTCTTTAAAACCTACCTGATACGTACCTCGCTTTGATACCAATCAGTGAGAATCATCTATAAAGTACATAGGAGGGGCCGTCACAAACTCTGCAATTGCAACTCTGGGTAAAGAGTGATCAAAAGCCTAGCTAGATTTTCGAACTGGATGACAGATGGTAGTAAAACATTATTTTTTTTTAAATAAAATATTTCGGAATTGGATTTCATTAATTGCATAAGCAAAATTTGAGACTTCTAAGCAGGAATCTTATCACCTTTCTCTTAGATTGTCCCAAAACCCTTTAACTGGTGTAATTAAATTAACTTTCCATCGCATTTCCACTATTTCATTGAATGAATTCCCATGACAGACACTTAGAAGACGTATTAAACGTTAAATACATTATCATTTCATGGAATAATTATGGACAAAGCACATAAAAATTGCCTCAGTGACAGAACTCCCATGGGAGACAGTGGGAAGAATACGACTTATTGATCTTTTGTGTCAAAGATTTCCATAACGTCAGCGTTAGCTTTCATCCCTTGATCTGAAATGCTTCATAATCTTGTTACTTACGTCAAGGATTCTCTTGACATCAGAGGAATACACGCCTTGACATTCAAGAGGAAAGACCATTGCAGCAGCAGACGATTTCTTCCTCAGTCTTCATTGCTGTGATATTATTTTGTGGTGACATCTTCGGGTTAATCATATTAATTCTATATGTGAATGCAGTTCTATAGTCTTTTCAAGTTCAGCGACCTATTCTTTGTTTCGTCTGCTCATTTGGGACCTATAAATCTATAAATGTCTGCGGATTTTGTAAATATAACAGCTAATGATGACATATTTCTCCAGATATTTTCATTAAAAAATCATGAATTCCAATTAATACCAACAGCAACATCGAGATTTAATAAAAGTCAGCCGTAAGGTATCATTTGATCATCCAACTTGGATCTCAATGATCACTATGATTATTCCATTTCTTTTGATTACTCGGGATACAAAGAATGCTGTGATTACTATGATTATTTTGATTATAGGTATTAGGCGAGAGAGAGAGAGAGAGAGAGAGAGAGAGAGAGAGAGAGAGAGAGAGAGAGAGTCCCTCAAAGGTTACAGTTGTGTGCAATTAGTAATTTTAGAAAGCTGATAACCCTAAGGAATTATGTATGTGTCATGGGAAATGTTAGAAAGTTTATAAAACATATTTAACAGTAATATTAGAATGTTCTAAAACTGGAAAGACACAAGTAACTTAGAAAATTAACACATAGCAAATTATTAATAATTTTAGAGGGCTTATAATCCCTTGAAAATATCCTTAATCATACAAATGAATAAAATATGAAGATATTAGTAATTTTAGATCGTAACAGTAATATCATATGTAGCAAGTAGGTGTTATCAAACGTAATAGAAAGTATAACGATGTATTATTCGAGGTATCTATACTGTGAACTGTGCCACTTCAGAAATTATTGCTAACTTATCTTTTTGCACAACTTTCGGACTGTTATTCATCTTTCAAGAGCAAAGGTCGTTCTGTCATGGCCACTGGCCACTGACGGCCTCCCCACCTATACTGACCGTCAGTGCACCTCAAATTAGTTCTTCAGCGTGCCTTCGGCCGCTATCTGCAACCCCTTTCGTTGCCTTTACTGTACCTCCTTTCATATTCTCTTTCTTCCATCTTACTTTCCACCCTCGATTCATAGTGCAACTGTGAGGTTTTCCTCCTATTATACCTTTCAAATATTTCACTGTCAATTGCCGTTTCAGCGCTGAATGACCTCATAGGTCCCAGTGCTTGGCCTAAACTCTACATTCAATTCAGTTCAATTCCTCATCTATATTTCGTTCAGTATTCATATTCTGTTTCTGGGTCTGTTCCATTCCTCCTTGTTCCGCTTTAGTTTTGCTCTTCTGTCGTTCGCTCACGCAAACACTCCAGTCCCCTCCTACTCCAGAGCACGATTAAGCCTACTCTATCCATTTAAGTTGCACCGCCTCCTCAGTTGTTAGTAAGAGACTGGAGGTTATACTAAAAAAAAATTAATAGAAATAAATAACATATTCAGAATTTAATGGTTCAAGGGGCGTTCGTCGACATAAATGCTCATTTACCTTGATAGGATCTGTCATAGGATGAATACACATTGATTACAGTATTTTTGTAGCAAATAGGAAGTTCTAGCTGCAACCCCTTTCGTTCCTTTTACTGTGCCTCCTTTCACATTCTCTTTCTTCATCTTATTTTCTACCCTTTCCTAACAATTGATTCATAGTGCAACTGCGAGGTTTCCCTCCTGTTACACTTTTCAGACGTTTACTGTCAATTTCCATTTCAGCGCTGAATGACCTCATAGGTTCCAGTGCTTGGCCTTTGGCCTAAATTCTGTATTTAACTCAACTCAAACAGGAAGCCTTCTACTGTCATTTCAAATGAGTCTAAATGAAAAAAAATCTTACGAGCACTTTTCATTCATTACGAATTTGGTGCTGTTTCAGTGACTGTCATTCATAATTGTTTGCGAACTATTCCATATACCAGACGCAATTGCTCTATCCAAGCGAAGCTCTTCATCTCCCGTAATTTATGTCCTGTAGCACAAAAAAAAGGTATCTCAGTTATAAAATTGATTTCGAACAGCAGACAAAAATTCTTCTTGATTTTAGGCATATATCCAGCCTATGGAAATTTGTTTTGCCATAGCCAACATTAAGAATATCTTCACTGAAATACAAAATGAAAAATAAACGACAAAAAAAAAAGGGGGCAGAATTTACCCGAAAAGAATCATTGCGTTTAAAAACATTCAGTATGAAAACTTCCAAAGAAAACTCTTCAGGCCAAAAGAAGTGGTCTCTTACGCCAGTCCTCATTAAAAGCTGCTACGTTTCTGCCTCCCGTTCTCTGGTTTTTTCTTCTTTGCTTCGCTTTTCCCTTGATTTATTTCCGTTCTTTATTCACGTGGTTTCTCTGGGTTCTTCCTGCATTAGGAAAATTAAAACCGCCACTTCTTTTCGACGAGGACTGCTTGCGAATTGAAAAGAAATCGCCGAGAACTTCTGTTCAGTTCGGGAAAAATCGCTGAAGCCTTTAGATGAGTTCAAAATAGATCGGCAGAGTAGTTGGTGAATTGAAGAAAAAAAAAAATCATGTGAGTTGATGGAGAATTCCGGTGAAATCAGTGAGTATTAAAAGGCAGATCTGCGGAATGTTTTCGCGTATTCAGACCAAATTCTTAAGGTATGTTGATGGATGTGAAACTGATTCCAGAAAGCCAGAGTAGAATTCGGTAGGAATATTTGGCAGATGATGGTAAACCAACAAGAAATTATTTGTTACCGATTTGCAAAGCTTCCTTATGAATTATTTATTTATTACCGTTGATTATTTTACGCTGCTGTTTTAGATTTAAAGTTTCAAATTAACTTTTTTCCGATATTTTGATGAGTCAAATCCCGTTCTTAACTAATTTAGTGGGGTTTTCTGTTATCCATAGAATATGTATCAGAACAGTTATTAATGATTTATTATATGCATTATTTAACAGCAGATAATTACATTTTTGTTTAAGTACGAAAGTGTTTATTCCATAAAAAATTAACGAAACCGATATGAATATATGAATTTTTCTTATTCATTTTTTAAAATTTCTTATTCATTTATTTATTAGTATTGTGGTCTGCTTATTACCATTCTTAGCGATTAAACAGGTATTTGGAAATCACACCATTGTAAACTTAATTACCATAGGTAAACTTTTTATCTTTTTTGATCATGTGTTGTTACAATTTTACAAGTAGGTATTCAGCTGTCAGACGAAGCGCAAAAACAATAAACGAACAAATAAATAGACTATTAACGTGTGTGGAGAACATTGTGAAGCTGTTTGTGATATTAATTTATCCATGAAACATTAACTCCACTTACACAGTATCAGTTATTTATCGAATCTACCAGTTACTTTCTTACCATATGCGTATGTAATTGTAATAAGAACAATTGCCTGTTAACTTCTCGATCTTTTCACACTTTTCGGATGCGCTTGTCGTTGTAAATCCTGAGATCCAAATGAAGAACCAAATGAAATTCTAACGTCTGTGGATGATTCGAACCCTCATTCAGTATATTAGAACGAGATAACGTTAACCCACTTGAACAGTTAATATTAAAAATTAACTGAATTAAAGGAACTGATATATTCAGTGGGTGCCTCTTCTTGCATCATGAACTTTGAACCTGATCAGTGATTAGATTCTAATGAGATTTTGAATTGGAATAACATATATATTAAGAATAAGATAGAGTTATATCTCGAGGGCATATTGTATATTGCACTTTCAATGCTTCCTGGCTTATTATACAGGGGGGGTGGGGGGTGGGGGGGGGGGGAATGAGATAAGGGGTGAGGGGGAGGCAGAGATCTCTGGATGCTGCGTCGTTGGTTTAAAACTCAATGAGATTCTCTGTCCAGATATCGTAATAAACACACGGCAGGAAATAAATTGCTTCTATCTCGGGTTGCCCCGCGATAAAATTCTTAATTACCTCAGTGAAAGGGTCAAGGACGGAGAGAGAGAGAGAGAGAGAGAGAGAGAGAGAGAGAGAGAGAGAGAGAGAAGGAAACTTGAAGGGTGAAAGATCTATTTTGAGACTGTTGGGAAAAGAGGTTGCACGAAATACTTGAATGAGCAGATGGGTCTTTCACCTCTTATAATTCCTGTTGTGTTCACTGTTTCCCGTCTTTGTATTTTCTTACTATTTTCCTTAAAGGTGAACTTTTTCAGCTTCGACAAAGAAAACTTTTCGCTTAAATTGCAAAGAATTTTTCCAGTGCAATATCATCCATTTATATGTTAGTTTTTTCATTCGTCCATGAATTTATCGTTATAGTCCCATTTAAGTAAACTTTTCATTAATCACTACAAATCTCTCATGAGCTACTTTAGTCGTCATGTTTCGTACGATTTCACAGAACCTAAAACAAATTGGAATTTCCATTTTCTAAGATTGTTTTGAATGGAATAGGGGAAAGGACAACGGAATTATAGAGAGGTAACAGCGTCTTGTGTTTGGAAAGATTTACATACAGGACCCTTTTCAACCCACTAGGGTTAACCGTTGATCGAATATTTATTCAAGCATTTATAATTCGAAGCCCACTGTCTCTTTTCGCAGGCTTTATCCATATTGCATGTCATTCTAGTTTATTCATTTATGTCCACTAGATTTTTAATGGTGGCTCAGGTATGAATTTTCAGTAGAGCGGTAGAATTCTTTCATTGTTTTCCATTAATGTTAATAAAAATGAAAAATTAGGTAACCCCTATTTTTTACAAGTAACCCACCTGGCTGTATTCATTTAATTAATTTTCTTTTTTTATCCTATTTTATCAAATATTCATTGGTTTCCTTTAGAATACCATAATTTTTAGTACTCTTCCCTGTGAATATGCAGTAAAGAAATTTAGAAATTGCATATCTCCTTACGTTCCTTTTCTTTAAATGCGCAAAGTCATGTAGGAGTTTTCTATGTTTTTTAAGCTTTCGTAACAAGTATTATTATTATTATTATTATTATTATTATTATTATTATTATTATTATTATTATTATTATTATATGACGACATATCCCAGATCAGATCCATGTACAACCAAAAAATAAAATTAGTGTTACGATTCTTTGTTTGTGTGTCACTGGGATGCAAACACAATTTTCTCGAGGCCGCTATTTCTTCCAGTGTTACCTCCTGCTTCGTGTTTCGTGATGCCTTAACCCAACAACAGCGGCATAATCACCACTCTGCAGCCGGCATATGCAATGTAGTTCTTGAGCTACATATACGTATTAACGATTTTTACATTGTCTGGGCAACTACAGATACCGACTACAACTACCAACGTTTTTACAAAAAAAAAATGTGACACAACAACAGTTAATGTAATACTGCGGCCGTTTCAGATTGTGATGCCAGGTATTGCTTTAATGTGAAACTGAAAGCGGAAATTAAATTGTTTATCAATGACATAAAAGATTGCCTATGTGCGCAGCAAATACTGATTAATTCAAGATGCAAAACGGGATCCTCTTGCAATATCTGGTATCTGTTTCATAAAGTGACAATGTATTGATCGCATAATGAATAAAAGTAATAAAGTTTTGGTTTAGCTTCAGTTGATGAAGACTAAATCCCTGGCTATTTGCTCTTGATGGCTTATAAGCGAGTGAATTAAGGATTAACTGGAGGATTTAAATCTATAAGTGGAGGTGTTAGAAGGTGAAGCTATTGAACTAGGATAAATGAATTGTAATTACAATTTCTCTCTTATAATCACACTATCATTTAGAATACTAAGTCATTTGACAGGTACCATCATATTTTAGGCTTTTGATGATGGATAGTACACACACACACACACACACGTATATACATACCAATACACACACACGTATTCATACAAACACACACACACTATATGTATGTATATATATATATATATATATATATATATATATATATATATATATATATATACATATATATACATACATATACATACATATATATACATATATATATATATATATATATATATATATATATATATATATATATATATATATATATATATATATATATATATATATATATTTGAATTTATAAATGTGTGTAGGTATATTTACATATGTACGTGTGTGCACGTGCGCTGATACGTTAACCCCAAAATATCCCATCCACGCGTTCACAAACAACGCATTCCAAACAAAGAAACCGTACTGGCTTCCATTTTCCCCTCTACAGTCAATTTTCCCTTCAAGAGACCCACATTCACAATATTCGTATCACAGAATATTTCAAAACGATGCCAGAGGGTCT
This sequence comes from Macrobrachium rosenbergii, assembly GCF_040412425.1. Lineage (NCBI taxonomy): Eukaryota > Metazoa > Arthropoda > Malacostraca > Decapoda > Palaemonidae > Macrobrachium > Macrobrachium rosenbergii. The sequence goes on along the minus strand of NC_089794.1, from coordinate 11,501,174 downwards.
GTGCCTCGACTTGCCAGGCCCACAGTAAGATCTGATTCTTCAAGCGGTGGAAATTTCATTTCAACTCCGACGGATCGGAGCATTCCGCCATGAAATTAGACTCCATGTTGCTGATCCGAGATCCTGAGATGACGCTGATGGAATAGACGAGGGGGTTCGGCAGACCTGGAGACGCCTGGAAGAAAAATTGGATGAAAGCAAAGTAGGGAAGAAGTTGGGAAGAAGAAGAAGAAGGAAGACAGGACCTGTGAAGGAGAATGTGAATATAGAAGAGTACCAACGGGGAGAATATGAATAGCTACATTTTTTTTAAACTGAAATGAAGACAAAACAAGATACATGAAGATAATCTCAAGAGAAGAAATAATCAGAATTCGGAATATGAGCTACGCAACCAAACACAAAGGATAGAGCACAAGAAGAGAAAAGAATAAGAATTTAACCTAAATGTATTAATCTTAAAATGTAATCAAATGGAATTAGTATTCAGGTTATTGCACAAGATGCTAATTTTTGTGACAGAAATCTAACAAGTTCATTTTGTTTGATGAGTGACAGTGTATTCTAGAGTTTCCAGTGAGCCCACATTCCAATCAGTGTCACGACGTGAAATGACAGAGGTTACCAGGTCGCCTTTAATTACGTCTTGCATCCAGAAGATTCCTGCAGGGATGAGATTACAATTTCTCAGACGTTAATTCTGACGTGACCTTTGAACGGAATTTCCTGTGCTTCGTTTCGTGACAAAAACAGCCAACGAGTTCCTGAATTCCAGATGATCAGTCACCTTCTATCATCATTTCAACATTTCCAATTTTGATTTTGCGTTTTAGGGTACATAGATGTATGTAAAGACA
>NC_089794.1:11490317-11495317 GCF_040412425.1 Macrobrachium rosenbergii | reverse complement strand
TGTAACATCGGGTTTAACGTAAGAGAACGAAAGCTTTATAGGTATGGATTAGTTATTGATAAATGGGGTTTGCTGGATTTTTTAATCGACCACAACATAATGTTCAGTCATTGAGAATATCTTGGAATATAGGGGGCTGCAGGATCAAATTAGAAAAGAAGAATGTTGAGGCGTTTCTGTTACAGTGCTAAGTAGTAGCATTGAACGAGGTCAAAACGTCTTTGCCAGTGTTTGCTGGGGTATGTATCGTATATGATATATAACAAGGATTGTTCCCACCATGGTGGGACCGCTTTTATGTTGAAAATACTCATTTCAGGAAGTGACTGAGATGGACACACGCGATCCTAATCAGGTCTGGAGGAACTGGCATCCATGCAGGAGAGATTTGTTGATAATAACAAGCAATACAAATATCTGGTATTGGGTGATGCGAATGCAAGGTTTGGAAGAGAGTACACAAAACCACGAATGATACTTACACCTACCCACATATTCCTGATGACGTAACTACGCCTAATGATAACGCTTCTGCTTTGTTAACAGTTTGTACTGATAACCATTTAATTGTTATTAATAACTCGAAAGCTTTTGATAAATACAAGACTCATAAATAGAGGAGTAGATGAGCGTTCGAGTCGGATGTATGCGAAGGATCACCAGATTTGGTTGTAGATATAAACTTGTTTCAGGCGCACCAGATGCTGAGTTTGCCATCTAACAATGCTCCAATATCCCTGCAACCCGGTAGGTGGGTAGTGTCGTCAGTGCACATGACGTGCAGTGCACTGTAGGCATTACTTAAGGTTCTTTGCAGCGTCAGCGGCCCTTCGGCCCACAGCTGCAACCCCTTTCATTCCTTTTACTGTGCATCCATTCGCATTCTCTTTCTTCCACCGTACTTTCCACTGTCTCCTAACAGCTGTTTCACAGTACAACTGCGAGGTTTTCCTCCTGTTACACTTTTAAAACCTTTTACTCTCAATTTTCCTTTCAGCTCTGAATGGTCTTATTGGTCCCAGTGCTTGGGCTTGGGCCTAAATTGTATAATATCCCTGCAAATGAGTATAAGCAATGTTATTTTGGATTATGGGCTGAAACATGCCTCCAGCTTTGGTGACCATGCATCACTGATCGGGTTTGAGAAACTGGGAAAGTTGGTGAATAAACCGGTAAGGTTTAATGGGATTACCTTGATATGTTTTCCAGTGTCATTTTAGAGAGATACTTGTATTTTAATAATCGCAATAACAACATAAATGACATTGCCTCAAATATATTGAAATATTGTGCCGTAGCTCTGAGGTGTATGTTGTAGAGCACTAAGAAAAAAAATTAAGTATACCTTAGTTTAACCAAACCACTGAGCTGATTAACAGCTCTCCTAGGGCTGGCCCGAAGGATTAGACTTATTGTACGTGGCTAAGAACCAATTAGTTACCTAGCAATGGAACCTGCAGCTTATTGTGGAATCCGAACAACATTATAACGAGAAATGAATTTCTATCACCAGAAATAAAATTCTCTAATTCTTCATTAGCCGATCGGAGAATCGAACGCGGGTCCAGCAGAGTGCTAGCCGAGAACGATACCAACCCGTCCAGTGAGGAACTAGAGAACTAAGAAATTCTAATGAAAATGTAGAGGAGGGGTACACAGACCACTGGGAGGGTTCCCTTAGGGACCATGATGATTCACAGGTTTGGAAGGCTATGGACGAACAAATAGCCGCAGATGTTCAGTCCAGAATTAAAAAATATTAAATCAGACAAGGCTTGTGGTCTCGATGGTGTCTCTCCTAGCATTCTGAAATTGTTCCTGATGTAGTAGTTGTTCCCAGTGGATGTTCACTCTTGCTACATTGTTAAATGCAGCATATATACCTACCTTGTATCGTAGATTATGGTCCTTTGTCAGAATGTACGGTATAGAATTTTTAAGAAAGGTTGTACAGAATAACCAAACAGTTACAGCGGCGTGACAGTGATCAGTTACAGAGGCGTGACAGTGATCAGTTACAGAGGCGTGACAGTGATCAGTCGTTTGTCAAAATTATATATGACTGTGTGCTTGCGACTTGAGAGATGATTTAACCCATACAAGGAACAAGCAGTTGCACAGAGGAGTTCGGTTATACAGAAGGCTTATTTATTTAGGTGCGTTTAAAGTTTTATTGCAAAAGGTAAAATGTTGACACTGTTATACAGTGTGATTTTAAGTGTCATGGTTCTAGATATTTTTTTCGTCCTGAATATTTGCACGGGTATTTTTAAGAATTTAATTAATGTGATTTTCGGCGAAGGATTAGATCTAGAGTGAGAGATAGACACGTACGCCTAGATAGAGAGAGAGAGAGAGAGAGAGAGACTCTCTCTCTCTCTCTCTCTCTCTCTCTCTATCTATCTATCTATCTATCTATCTAGGCGTACGTGTCTGTCTCTCACTCTAGATCTAATCCTTCGCCGAAAATCACATTAATTAAATTCTTGATGTAGATCATATTTTATTTACTTCTATACAGTTTACGGTGAAAATGTGAGAAAAATGCAGTTCTGTTTCCTAACTGCGTTTTTATTACCATTTTTTTAGTTTCTGACATGAGGGATAATAAATTACAGTACGATAATATTGTTTCTCTACCAAGAACTCAAATGCAATATTCCAAGATATCTTTTTCAAAATATTTTCGTCTTCATCATCATCATCATCAATCTACTATTATGGTGGAGAAAAATCCGATCCTCGGAAGTCTTGTTATTCTAATGTTTTTCTTCTTTAACTTATTCCTAACTAATCAACTTTTCCAGAATTTCTCAGAGTTTAATAGTTTTCTTTGGGCAGGAACTTTAAAATAAGGTAATAGCAGCAACAAAAGCAATATTTTCTTGGCTTATGATAAATTAATTTATAAAGCAACTACGACTTTATTTCAAGAACACCTTGATTTATTAGCAAAAAAAAAAAAAAAAATCAGAAACTACGTAAAATAAAATCCATAGAGATCAAATAAAAACGAACGCACCAAACACTTCTAGGTAGTGGCACTGAACTCACCAACGACTCCTGCTGATATTAAATTTGAGAAGTATTTTACACGAATGGGTCTTTTAGTTTGAAGACTATATACACTGCGGAGAGAGAGAGAGAGAGAGAGAGAGAGAGAGTTGCAGCGTCCCTTGATGAAGAGAGAGAGAGAGCTGTAATTGCAAAAGGATTCGGCGTCTCTTGAGAGAGAGAGAGAGAGAGAGAGAGAGAGAGAGAGAGAGAGAGAGAGAGAGAGAGCCATAATTGCAGAGGATGCAGGGTCTCGAGAGAGAGAGAGAGAGTTACCGTAATTGCAAGAGTGTGCAGCATCTCTTGACGAAGAGAGAGAGAGAGAGAGAGAGAGAGAGAGAGAGAGAGAGAGAGAGAGTTACTGTAATTGCAAGAGTGTGCAGCATCTCTTGACGATGAGAGAGAGAGATAGAGAGAGAGAGTTACCGTAATTGCAAGAGTATGCAATATATCTTGACGAAGAGAGAGAGAGAGAGAGAGAGAGAGAGAGAGAGTTACCGTAATTGCAAGAGTGTACAGCATCTCTTGACGAAGAGAGAGAGAGAGAGAGTTACCGTAATTGCAAGAGTATGCAATATATCTTGACGAGGAGAGAGAGAGAGAGAGAGAGAGTTACCGTAATTGCAAGAGTGTACAGCATCTCTTGACGAAGAGAGAGAAGAGAGAGAGAGTTACCGTAATTGCAAGAGTATGCAATATATCTTGAGAGAGAGAGAGAGAGAGAGAGAGAGAGAGAGAGAGAGAGAGAAACTGAGTCGATATAACTCGTTTGCACAGCCTGTGAATCTCTTTGACTTTTCTGACGCCAGAGAGGATTGATTTTTCGTACCGGAAGTGGTTAAAGTCCGTATGGTCTTTTAGCACCCCGCTTTAATGTTTCTTTTTTATTATTTTTTGCTTTTCATGGTCTTTTGATCTCTTTAGGCTACAAAACTCCACCAAATTTTTGTTCTCGAATTTCGCACTATATTGAAAGCATAGTAGGATGTACTAAGTGCCTACAAGATATTTTTATCTTTAGTTTGTGTTCTCAGTATTTTGGATACGAAGATACTTAAAAGTTCTTTTGTACCGTATTTGCATATATAAGTCGTTATAATTTTTAGTTACCGTCATTTAAAAAACATAGACTGTTGGGGTTATTAGTTAGCCACTTTTTTGCAATTGGGTCCCCCTTACTTATGATATATACTCAGAATTTTCTCTTTACATTTTGACTTACTTTTTAAGGTAATTTTCTTCATAATTATATATATACATATATATAATTATTCATGTACTATATATAATATTATAATATATATATATATATATATATATATATATATATATATATATATATATATATATATATATATATATATATATATATATATATATATATGTATATATATATCCATAACATATACAGTATAGTTCTTTATTTCTATTATATTTTTCTATGTCTTTCATTTATTCCCAAATTAATTTGCTTCATGAATGTAACATTTTAACATTTTCCAGAGAGAGGTTCTAAGAGGTTTCCTACCCTGGAGCGGGTGATAAAGCTGTGTACATGTAACTCGAAGTCTCTTAGATGCGAGTTCAGATGCCCTGGGTGGTTGAAAAATATTCTCACATTTAATTGACAAATACACTAATTTTCTTATATTCCACATACAGGTGATTTAATGAAAGAATGTGTTATTTATAACTTACTCTTGCTTGACATAAATTATTCCTTATTGTCTACTAACCTGTATTCATCGTAAGTCATCTTTCGTCATTATCGGTATTGTTTAGCTACTAGTCTCCTAATTTAACTTGAGTTTTTCCAGTACTCATTTATAAGTTAATGTTAGTTCTTAACATTTGAAACACAAACACACACACACACACACACACACACACACACATATATATATATATATATATATATATATATATATATATATATATATATATAC
>NC_089794.1:11400317-11485317 GCF_040412425.1 Macrobrachium rosenbergii | reverse complement strand
TCCTTATGTATATATATAATATAGTATGCATACATATGCATATGTATGTGTATATATGTATATTTATATATGTATACATATGTATCTATCTGTCTATATATATGTGTATATATACACACACATATACACGCGCACACACACACACACGCATACCTTGATCCCTTCTGTACATCTAACCCAGGAATTACAATTTCCGCCTGACCTGAAAATTTATAGAAGTGATTTGCCTCTAACGACCTCGCTTTGTTCGTGCCCAGCAATTAATCGTTTCGGTAAATACGAAGAGGTGGGATAATTTATTTTTCCTCAGAACTTAATGCAGGTTCATTGTTTATGCTGCTGTCAGTCGAGCGCTTGTGCCGTCGTTTGTTACAGGAATTCTTTTGTTTATCGTAAATTCTTTGCGGAATTTTAATTAACCATTGCCTAGCGAGATGCTTTAGAATATTAACATCATACTGATAGACGTGTGTAATATTTATCTAGAATATCAACATCATATTCACATATTTGTTCAGTATATTTTTTCTTTCAAATAAATCTGAAACATAAATTTAATTTTTGCCTAATATATCACGTTTACTTTTTGACTTATACAGAGTTGAATCAGAATGTCAATGGGACAGGGAGTTATTTTATGAAAAATATATCAACCAATCAGGAGGAATCAAGGACGTTGACGTAGCTGGTGTCATCATAAAGGATGACGTCCGTAATTGGCTATCAGAGCGCTTTTATTTTATCGTTTGATACTGCCTTAAATGTAACACAAACTTGAAAAATAAATAAGCAAAATGTGCAATAGGGTATATTTCTTTCAAACTCGTCATGGTTGCGATACAAAGATATTGTGAAACAAAAAAAAAAAAAATAATATCTTTCTGATTTTCAGAGTGCTTTCGTAATTATTATCGTTGAAAAATGATGTATAAATGCTTCAGTTACAATTGACGTTTTTTAATGCTGGATTAATAACTAATTCCTTTGGATCTGAACTGTTCCAGGGATACATTACATTCACTTCTAGACGTTATGAAACATTGACTTTTCTCCTAATCTGGTACGTTATCACTTAAGTGTTTTATATTTTGGCTTTTGTATACCATTAAGGAATTCAGTTTTGAAATACAATAATCTCTCTCTCTCTCTCTCTCTCTCTCTCTCTCTCTCTCTCTCTCTCTCTCTCTCTCTCTCTCTCTCGGGGTTGAAACCGATCTCGGGTAATCTGCAGGTGATAATCTTCATTAAAAATATTGTTTAACTTGTTTATGAGTGTATATGTGCGCGCGCGTGCGTGTGCGTATGTGCGTGTGAGTTTGAGAGAGAGAGAGAGAGAGAGAGAGAGAGAGAGAGAGAGAGAGAGAGAAATTCAAATGCTACGAAAATGGAGCCATTTCACCTCAGTAATTAGAACTCATTAAAATCATCATCAGATTTACACATCCTTTCATACAGTAGTTGTTCACTAATCCCATCTCAACAAAGAAAGTCTTCCATGCATTATATCCTTCAAAACTCGAGTATCAAAAAAGAAAATATACTGGGGAAAAATGATGGAGTTCAAAACGCGCATAATCTTCTTCATCATCCGTAATATAAACATCTAAGTTCTCGGAAGTAATGTGATAATGAGTTTAATTAGGGTGGGCGGATATGAGTTGATACCAGCACAGAAAACTACTCGAAAAGACAAAGGTAATTAAGAGCTTTGTGTGTTTATTTCCAAGTTAATTTTCTTTACTCTTAAGTTTGTTTTCACATTGCTTCACCCTTTTAGGTATCGGTAGTTACGACTGTTTAGTTGAAAGTGTAAACGAGAGTATTTTGCTACAATAATTATTCAGGCAAAATGGAGTTCACTGTGTGTTATTGTACTTGCCTGTTGAAACATGGATGAATGATAAAATATTTGTTTTATTGAGTTCATGGAGTAACATTCAAAGAAGCCTTTTTCTAATCAAGTTGATATAATATCCATGCAATTTTCTTTTTATCTTTAATAACTAAATTCCTGGAAATTTAAATTAAAAAAATCATTATTATTCATCAATCAATATCGTATTAGCGTAGCTCTTCTGGTGTTGTTTTTTGTTATGGATCCCTAACCAGGCTGATATGCATGATATATAAAGTAATAATTTATGATATTCTCTAATTTCTTCATTGGTAACTGACAGCAGAACAAGAAAACTTTTGGAAAGTCAAATAAAGACGAACAGGAAAACGTAAGATTTGAAACATAGAAAGTTATTGTAAAGAAAAAAAATTGAAATCAGTAAGATAACAAAATCAAATTAAGCGTCTCAGAACAAAATGAATACATGTACTCTGTGTGTGTGTATATGTATATATATATATATATATACATATATACAGTATATATATATAACATATATATATATATATATATATATATATATATATATATATATGTATATGTATATATATATATATATATATATATATATATATATATATATATATATATATATATATATATATATATATATATATATATATATATATATATATATATAATAAATTTTTATCACATCACCATGATTCAAATACAAGCATTAAGCTACAAACGTCCTTTAATATCCAATTCGCTCTACCACGGAAATAATATATTTTCATATATGTTACCGAAGCGGAATTTTTTAGTTGATAATAAGTTCGTCGTCCCGTGGGCTAGAACCAACGAAAGACAAGAACTCAGGACTACAGTGATGCTTTTACCCACACGGCCAACAAGTGAGGTATAAGTTGATACCGACCCTCACCCACAAATCACCGTCGAACTCAGGTATTTGTATTTAGAATCAATATCAACCCACCTCTGCCATACTGACCATGTAGTGCGTTTGTCGCACGTAGCCATATTATAAATGATTGGATTGATATCGATTCTAAATACAAATACCTGAGTTCGACGGTGATTTGTAGGTGAGGGTTGGTATCAACTTATACCTCACTTGTTGGCCGTGTGGTAAAGGTGAGTCCTGAGTTCTTGTCTTTCGTTGGTCCGAGCCCATGGGACGACGAACTTACTATCAACTAAAAAATTCCCCTTCAGTAACATATATGAAAATATATTATTTCCCAGGTAGAGAGAATTGGGTATTAAAGGACGTTTGTAGCTTAATATATAATCTTCTTTGTTTAATGTGCTTTTTCCCATTTTTCATATGGGGTAAGCACGATGCCTTCTTTTGAAGGACTTTGATTTGGCGTTGGGGTAGGCCGTAGCCTCGATCGGCTGCCCTGCCTGACATCGCTTAGACCCCGGTAGCACATGTGTATATGTATTGTGTCAAATCGCCAGCTCCCTTTCCCCTAGTAGCGAGGAGACGTGAGCGGTTTAGGCCGACAGTTCGAGACGTGTAAGGCGTCTGTTATGTTTTTAGAAGATGTTGGAGTGGCTTTGTTTGTGTGTGTATTAGTCTGTAACACCCATTTGCTTTCAGCAAACCTATCCGTTGATTACATACATAATCCCTACACGGATAGCAAAGTGTCCGCCCTCTGACCGGCCAGCTGCGGATTTGAACACATGGCACAAACTTCTTATGAAGAAGTCCGAGTCTGCTGCTCTACCGAAGAGCCATCGAGGCTCCATAATATATGTATATATATACATATATATATATATATATATATATATATATATATATATATATATATATATATATATATATATATATATATATATATATATATATATATATATATATATATATATATATATATATATATATATATATATATATATATATATATATATATATATTCTGAGTTTACCAGTTGGCAGTAAGTTTTCTCCATCCGTAAAAGAATTTTCAGCAAACCGGAAGGGTAAGGGCATCATTAGCATTCCAGTAACCAATAACAACATAAAAGTAAAAAGAAAAATCTGAAATTGAAAAAAAAAAAAAATGCGAAGTTTCTTCGGCGCAATCGTTTCTGTACAGCGTATAATGCTGTATGAGCCGCGGCCTATGAATCTTTCATCTACGGCTCGGTGGTGGCCTGTCATATAGCGTTGCCAGACGCAAGATTATGGCTAACTTTAACCTTAAATAAAATAAAAACTTCTGATGCTAGAAAGCTGCAATTTTGTGCTTGATGGTTGGAGGGTGGACGATCAACATACCAATTTGCAGCTCTCTCCTTGGTAGTTTTTAAGATCTGAGGGCGGACAGAAAAAGGGCGTGACAGACAGACAAAGCCATCTCAGTAGTTTTCTTTTATAGGAACCTAAAACTAATTTATTCTGTTATTTACTTATAACTCATAATGTTAGAAACAACGCACAAATCCTAATTTCCAAACGGAGACCCTGTTCCCAGAACATTCATTAAACCAACGCCAATATCTATGTCCGTTCAGACAACAGCTGACAACGCGAATTCTCATTGGTTGGCGCTGCTATTCCGGTACCGCGGGAGAGCCAACACGTCTGAAAGATTTAAGCGTGAAAATTGACGTCGCTCCTGGTATCATTTGCCTCCCTCGGTCATTCAGTGTCAGGGAACAGAGCCATTAATTCATCACCAGCTAAAAGTCAACAGGGGGGCCGCGGGGTTTCATTTTAAAGCCCACATTTAGTATACGGGTGTGCGTCATCCGCCATCAGAGCTGGGAGCGTTTGGGCTCGTCTGTTCCAGCACGCGATTTTTATGGTGATTAATCTTTCGGCGTCGTTGTTAATTGGTGATCATAGATGTTGTCATGGCTAAGGGAAAATAATGACAGCTTGAAATAGAGATCATATGCTAGCTATGACGGTGAAGGGATTAAAAATTGATATAATTATATATATATATATATATATATATATATATTTATTTATATATATATATATATATATATATATATATATATATATATATATATATATATATAGATATATATATATATATATATATATACACACATATACAGTACACACACACATATATATATATATGTATGTATATATATAATTTGTGTATGTATATACAGTATGTGTGTATATATATATACACAGACATATACATACATATATATAATATATATACATAAATATATATACATATATATATATATATATATATATATATATATATATATATATATATATATATATATATATATATATATATATATATATATATATATATATATTCAGTTCTGGTACAGTTGAATGCATAAATTACTCACTATTAAGGTTCCTGAAATTGCAATAATGATTTGAGTACGCTTCAGGATAAGTGGTACGACTCCCTCTTTCATGAATTTTGTATGGTTTGATTGTTTGTACTTGACCACATTGAGGTAGATTAAAACAAAGTATAATATAAAAATTTCGTCTCTGGAGGGAGAACGATACTTGAATGATACTGGTAGCATTCGAAATATTTGCAATAACGAATCACAGCTTTCTATCAATATTTTACATCTTACCAATTGTAATCAGGGTAATCAATTTCAGCGTTTAGAAACTATCATTCCGTTTACTAGTTTGATTTATTTAAAGAAATAAAAAGACTCACTGATTACTGTCTTCTCGCTCGGGTGACCTTTAAAATCAACTCAGTTTGCAAACTCCAGAGCCGTTCTCAAATATTATTCAGGATTTACAAAAGTTCTAATTGAATAATTGATGGAAACGTTTCGTCGTAGGAACAGTGATTGAAAAGTCTTAAGAGCGTTTGATTATATATATATATATATATATATATATATATATTCTGAGTTGAGTACCAGTTGGCAGTAAGCGTAGCTCGCAGCCTCATCCGTAAAGAATTTTCAGCAAACCGGAAGGGTAAGGGCATCATTAGCATTCCAGTAACCAATAACAACATAAAAGTAAAAAAGAAAAATCGAATGAAATTAAAAAAAAAAAGTAAAAAATGCGCAGAAGTTTCTTCGGCGCAATCGAGTTTTCTGTACAGCGTATAATGCTGTATGAGCCGCGGCCTATGAATCTTTCATCTACGGCTCGGTGGTGGCCTGTCATATAGCGTTGCCAGACGCAAGATTATGGCTAACTTTAACCTTAAATAAAATAAAAACTTCTGATGCTAGAAAGCTGCAATTTTGTGTTTGATGGTTGGAGGGTGGACGATCAACATACCAATTTGCAGCTCTCTAGCCTTGGTAGTTTTTAAGATCTGAGGGCGGACAGAAAAAGGGCGTGACAGACAGACAAAGCCATCTCAGTAGTTTTCTTTTATAGGAACCTAAAAACTAATTTATTCTGTTATTTGCTTATAACTCATAATGTTAGAAACAACGCACAAATCCTAATTTCCAAACGGAGACCCCTGGGAATCCCAGAACATTCATTAAACCAACGCCAATATCTATGTCCGTTCAGACAACAGCTGACAACGCGAATTCTCATTAGGTTGGCGCTGCTACTCCGGTACCGCGGGAGAGCCAACACGTCTGAAAGATTTAAGCGTGAAAATTGACGTCGCTCCTGGTATCATTTGCCTCCCTCGGTCATTCAGTGTCAGGGAACAGAGCCATTAATTCATCACCAGCTAAAAGTCAACAGGGGGGCGCGGGGTTTCATTTTAAAGCCCACATTTAGTATACGGGTGTGCGTCATCCGCCATCAGAGCTGGGAGCGTTTGGGCTCGTCTGTTCCAGCACGCGATTTTTATGGTGATTAATCTTTCGGCGTCGTTGTTAATTGGTGATCATAGATGTTGTCATGGCTAAGGAAAATAATGACAGCTTGAAATAGAGATCATATGCTAGCTATGACGGTGAAGGGATTAAAAATTGGATTAAATATATATATATATATATATATATATATATATATATATATATATATATATATATATATATATATATATATATATATATATATATATATATATATATACATATATATATATATATATATATATATATACACACACACATTTATGTATGTATATATAGTATTTGTGTATGTATATATATATGTGTATATATATACATAGACATATACATATATATATATATATATACATAAATATGCGTATATATACATATGTTATATATATATATATATATATATATATATATATATATATATATATATATATATATATATATATATATATATATATATATATATATTCAGTTCTGGTACAGTTGAATACATAAATTACTCACTATTAAGGTTCCTGAAATTGCAATAATGATTTGAGTACGCTTCAGGATAAGTGGTACGACTCCCCTCTTTCATGAATTTTGTATGGTTTGATTGTTTGTACTTGACCACATTGAGATAGATTAAAACAAAGTATAATAGTATAAGAATTTCGTCTCTGGAGGGAGAACGATACTTGAATGATACTGGTAGCATTCGAAATATTTGTAATAACGAATCACAGCTTTCTATGAATATTTTAAATCTTACCAATTGCAATCAGGGTAATCAATTTCAGCGTTTAGAAACTATCATTCCGTTTACTAGTTTGATTTATTTAAAGAAATAAAAGACTCACTGATTACTGTCTTCTCGCTCGGGTGACCTTTAAAATCAACTCAGTTTGCAAACTCCAGAGTCGTTCTCAAAAATTATTCAGGTTTTACAAAAGTTCTAATTGAATAATTGATGGAAACGTTTCGTCGTAGGAACAGTGATTGAAAGTCTTAAGAGCGTTTGATTATATATATATATATATATATATATATATATATATATATATATATATATATATATATATATATATATATATATATATATATATATATATATATAAATATATATGTATATATATATATACATATATATTATATATATATATATATATATATATATATATATATATATATATACATATATATATATATATATATATATATATATATATATATATATATATATATATATATATTGTATTTGTATTATTTCAAGAGATCATAATCATATAACTGAAATCTGTTCAGAAACTACTTACAGGTTTCTTTGGGTTATGTATGTAAATGCAATTGCACACGTCTTCTTCCATTATTATACAGTATATACAATGACTTAGTGAAATAATGTCAATAATTGCTATGAAAGATTTTGAACAAAACGGTCGCCAGTATATCAAGATTATTACTATTTATTTTTTGGCAAAAAGGTTGCAATTCCCATTTCAATTACCGTCCTTGACTATTGTTAACAATGGCAAGCCTGTTATGGTCCTTTGCAGACAAAGAAATACCTACACAATTATCTATGAATGAAATAGTTGGTCCTTTCATGCACATTATGAAAAGACAGCCGATATCGAAGTACAATTTCTGACAATGGCTACTTTTGTTTATTCATCACAACCTCAAGCGCGTATTAGTAAGATAACTGTATTATAATTAGTACGAGGAGTATGAGGAAACAACATTACAAAATTATGAAATATAGTAAATAAACCTGCCCTCTCTTCCTTCTGATCCCAGAGTATTAACATCCAAATTTCAGAATAGTGGAATTTTATTTCTGTTTCGTCCGACTTAAGCTGACGTAAGCAGCGTGAAAGACAATTTCACATGGACTACTGATGTAACCCTTTCCCATGTTTAGATATGCTAATCACATTGTCAGGATCTAAGCATTGTATTCTTCTAATTGAAATTCATTCGGAAATTCAGAAACACAAGTCTTATCCGTCTGGGAAAGACGCTCGGGAAAACTGTTTGTTTAATACCAACTCAGAAAAAAATTGTGTTCTTCTAATCGAAATTCACTCGGAAATTCAGAAACAAGTCTTGTCCGTCTGGGAAAGACGCTTGGGAAAACTGTTTGCTTAAAACCAACTCGGAAAAAAGGATATAATCAAGCAACGTTTGTTCTGGCAATAACAACAAATTTCGTTACTTATTATATGCGGAAACAAGCTCGAATTTACGTCGAGAATTCTATTACGCGAGAATAAAACGGGATAAACCGTGAAAATTTAAAAGCGGAGTGGGGGAACAAACGCGGGAATCAAGAGTGTGAGAAATATTTTAAAATGGGGAGAAAGCGCTGTCGGCATTTTAAATGAGATTCTCGGCAAAACAAATGAATGTTTTTCGTGTGAGAAGCAAATACTGCATGGAAAAAGCTGAGAGAGTTTTGAATAATAAAAGACAGCTCTGCAAGTCAACTGTTTCTTATTTTAGAAAGGACAAATGGCGCTGATGTCATGACAGCACATGTCCTACATTTTAGATCTCAGGGTAGATAAGAGAGTGGGTGATTACACAAAAGTGAGTTGCTAGAATTGCCTCATAATTGCCTCATGGAAAGTAAAAAAAAAAGTATCAGTCAAGGAAAATGGAGGGAGCAGGAGAATTCCAAAGTTTGGCAAGAGGAGGAAGGAAGATGGAGGAAGCAGGAGAATTCCAAAGTTTGGCAGGAGGAGGAAGGAAGATGGAGGAAGCAGGAGAATTCCAAAGTTTGGCGGAAGGAGGAAGGAAGATGGAGGGAGGAGGAGAATTCCAAAGTTTGGCTGAAGGAGGAAGGAAAATGGAGGAACAGGATAATTCCAAAATTTTGCAGAAGGAGGAAGGAAAATGGAGGAAGCAGGAGCATTCAAAAGTTTGGCAGAAGGAGGAAGGAAAATGGAGGAAGCAGGAGAATTCCAAAGTTTGGCAGAAGGAGGAAGGAAAATGGAGGAAGCAGGAGAATTCCAAAGTTTAGCAGAAGGAGGAAGGAAAATTGAGGAAGCAGGAGAATTCCAAAGTTTAGCAGAAGGAGGAAGGAAAATGGAGGAAGCAGAATTCCAAAATTTTGCAGGGGGAGGAAGGAAAATTGAGGAAGCAGGAGAATTCCAAAGTTTAGCAGAAGGAGGAAGGAAAATGGAGGAAGCAGAATTCCAAAATTTTGCAGGGGGAGGAAGGAAAATTGAGGAAGCAGGAGAATTCCAAAGTTTGGCAGAAGGAGGAAGGAAAATGGAGGAAGCAGGAGAATTCCAAAGTTTGACAGAAGGAGGAAGGAAAATGGAGGAAGCAGGAGAATTCCAAAATTTGGCAGGAGGAGGAAGGAAAATGGAGGAAGCAGGAAAATTCCAAAGTTTGGCAGAAGGAGGAAGGAAAATGGAGGAAGCAGGAGAATTCCAAAGTTTGGCAGAAGGAGGAAGGAAACTGATACCGAACAGAGCAGTTTGTTTATTAATTCCCAGATGGTATAAGTGAGAAGAGGTGGTCTTAAAGGAAATTAGATTTTTTTTTAATAACAACTTTAACAAAATCATGGGAGTTTTTCGGAAAGTGCTTTTTGAAAATTTACTGCCCTAAGAGCATTGGGAAATAAATCATGAACTAGTCAGTGAAATCCTTCACTAATCAAATTTCCCCGATAATATGCCCTCAGTTTCAACGAAATTAATTGAAGGGTTTTTATTAACCCTGTGCATTTTTGCTTGTTGGTAATAACGTACTGATTTGGTATCATTACTACTATTTTTGGCTCCTAATTCCTGTTGTAACCTTCCATTTACAGAATAGAAGAAGAGGAAGAAGAAGAAGGGAGGAGGAGGAGGAGGAGGAGGAGGAGGAGGAGGAGGAGGGATAAAGTACTGAAAAAGACAAAGGATCAACCATTTTCAACTATTGTCTTCAAACATCGAGAATATAAAATCAATCCTACTGTGGCCTTATGCAACACACAGACATTTAAGGGGTTTAGGATGGGTTAAGAATCCCATGTGGACCCCTGGACTCTGCAACAGAGACGAACTCGCGTCCCTTCTAGAAAGTGAACACCATCCGCAGACATTTTACGGCAGCGGACCAAAATCTCATCTTTAGTGTTTAGACTTCTAATCGCAGTGTTGGGGATTCCTGCGCCGACTGAGAATTCTTGCTCCAGTTGGGAATTCTTGCGCAATTAGGCAACAAGCGAAGAAAAGTGCTCTGTCAATATTATCATCTTAAAAAGCCCTTATCAAGAGGATATACTTTGCTCCAGTTTTCTCTTCTTCTTTCCATCCTGAGCCGGAGAAAAGGTCAACAAAGTATAACTTGGAAATCAAATATTGACAAGAGGATCTTAGAGCTGACCTTTTTCTAGCTGCTTCTAAGAAATGAGAAAGGTCTTGGCGAGGTGAGTTGGAAGAAGAGAGACTTTTTAGCTCGCCTGAGGAGCTCGAAAGGTATTCTTGCTGCCGATCTTGTAACCCTTTGTTGAATACGCGTTGCGAGATGAAAAGCGAGGAAGGAAACACAAATGATGCTAAACACTGTAGGTGGGATTTTATTTGGTGGAAACTAAAAAAATCTTGAAAAATTAAACCAATCTTCGAACTCCATATCCATACTGGTATTATCCTTTGCACTTTAAAAAGAGATTTTAAGAACAAATGAAAACGACAGTTTAATCTATTGTGAAAAACAAGTGAAAACGACAGTTTAATATATTGTGAGAACACATGAAAACGACAGTTTAATCTACTGTGGAAAACAAATGAAAACGACAGTTTAACCTATTGTGAAAAACAAATGAAAAAGACAGTTTAATCTATTATGAAAACAAATGAAAACGACATTTTAATCTATTGTGAAAAACAAATGAAAACGACAGTTTAATCTATTGTGGAAAACAAATGAAAACGACATTTTAATCTATTGTGAGAACACATGAAAACGACAGTTTAATCTATTGTGAAAAACAAATAAAAACGACATTTTAATCTACTGTGAAAACTAAGTGAAAACAACATTTTATTCTATTGTGAAAAACAAGTGAAAACAACATTTTAATCTATTGTCAAAAGCAAGCGATAATGACAGTTTAATCTATTGGGAAAAACAAGTGACAACGACAGTTTAATCTATTGTGAAAAAGAAATGAAAACGACATTTTAATCTATTGAAAAAAACAAGTGAAAACGACAGTTTAAACTATTGTGAAAAACAAATAAAAACGACAGTTTAATGTATTGTGAAAAACAAATGAAAACGACATTTTAATCTGTTGTGAAAAACAAATGAAAACGACATTTTAATCTATTGTGAAAAACAATTGAAAACGACGGTTTAATCTATTGCGAAAACAAATGAAAACGATATTTTAAAATATTTTGAAAAACAAATGAAAACGACAGTTTAATCTATTGTGAAAAACAAGTGAAAACGACAGTTTAATCTATTGTGAAAAACAAGTGAAAACGACAGTTTAATCTATTGTGAAAAACAAGTGAAAACGACAGTTTAATCAATTGTGAAAAACAATTGAAAACAACAGTTTAATCTATTGTGAAAAACAAACGAAAATGACCATTTAATCTATTGAGAAAAACAAATGAAAATAACAGTTTAATCTATTGTGAAAAACAAATGAAAACGACCGTTTAACCTATTGTGAAAAACAAATGAAAACGACTGTTTAACCTATTGTAAAAAAAAAATGAAAACGACAGTTTAATCTATTGTGAAAAACAAGTGAAAACGACAGTTTAATCGATTGAGAAAAACAAGTGAAAACGACAGTTTAATCTATTGTGAAAAACAAATGAAAACGACAGTGTAATCTATTGTGAAAAACAAATGAAACGACAGTTTGATCTATTGTGGAAAACAAATGAAAACAAAAGTTGAATCTAAAGAGAAAACGTCATAAAAATCTTTATGTTATCACAGTATTTAGTTACTGAAATCCGTTAACCACAGTGGAGTCCTCTGGAAATCGCTAAGAATGATAAAATCTAAAAACAATAAAATCTGTCTCAGTCCAAGATGGAATCTCCCTAGATTCGGTCATAAACTTAAAAGCCCTTTCCAGACGATTATTTACGAACAAAACAAGCGTTTGTGTGAGTGCAGTCATTACTATTATGCTTCGCAGGAGGTATGTAAACTAAAGTTTAAATCCAGACGTAGTGTGGCACTACAGTGAGTAAACACAGGCAAGGCCAAGAGAGACAAGATCTATCCAATTGGGTGAGGTCGCCTCCTACCTGGGGTAACTACGTAGGCGATGACGTATCTCAGAGGTACCTGCTCATTACGGCAATTCACCTGCTGACGCAATAAGGAGGTAGACAAAGCTCCGCCTACATGATGGATTTTGGGGCGAAGTGAGCTGACCTTCTCTTTCTCTTGGCCTTGAACACAGGGAGTATTATGAATATGATTGGGGTCAGTGACCTTAGTAGTTCTGACGCCAGAAAAATCACAATAATTAATTAACTAAAAATATGAACAAATGGTTGAAGAACCGAAACACTGCATTTTGAAAGACATAACAAGTGTAGAGAAGGAAACATTTTAAGATTATGATGAATTGCAGAAAGATATGCAGCTGTTCCAAGGACACGTCAAATAAAACAAAAACCGGAAAAGATAAAACTGAAATACACACGTGGAAGTGTACAAATTAAAACGATTCATAGAGCATGAAATACGATAATGAGTAGAAAGATCATTCTAATGGACTGCACATAACTAAGAATCAATGACTGAGCATGGCGTTTAAAACGTTTCGTATTACTGAGCACGACAGGGTTGCTCTAAAATTCGGCAATAATTGTAGGTGTATATGTAATGACGTCTTTCAAAGCAGTCTTGTGCGCTATTTAAAACGCGTTGACGTTTTTTCCACCCTGCTACTTTCATGTTATTCTCTCTCTCTCTCTCTCTCTCTCTCTCTCTCTCTCTCTCTCTCTCTCTCTCTCTCTCTCTCTCTATATTGAACTGTGAAGTACTTGATCATAATGCATATAAAATTAACGGCTGAAATAAAATCATATTAAAAAATGGTGAAATTTCAAATAGAAATAATTTCAGCATTGTTTCACACAATAACAGGAATATATAAATTATATAATACTATATATATATATATATATATATATATATATATATATATATATATATATATATATATATATATATATATATATATATATATATATATAAAATTTAAAGAAACCCTATAAATATATATAATATATATATGTATATATATATATATATATATATGTATATATATATATATATATATATATATATATATATATATATATATATATATATATATATATACTTTATATATAAAATTCAAAGAATTCCTAAAACCCATTTTCCTCCGTGAAAGCAGACGCCCAGATATGAGCGCGTTCCATGAAGTTGAGCGATGGACTCCACTCTCCAAACGCTGGATAAAATTATCTTTATTTCTCTCCAAAAAAACATTTCGTTCTCGTCCCATCGAGAGATAAAGAAGCCTATTGAAGATCGGCATTGCTTTTGATGTCGGATTCATATTATTCTTGAAAAAAGGGAGAACGATTTTTCAGCTTCGGTTCAAACATCTGTCATGGAGGCGGCTCTCGGAAAGGGTTTCATATCTTCGCTTCTCTTTTTCTATATTTCATTTTATTCTGTTTATATACTCATATCTTCTTATTTGGCTTTACGTTTTAGCAGTAATGGTATTTTTGGTAGGATAACTATAGATTTGTAGCGAAGTGACGTTCATACCCATACTCATCGGTGCAATATATATATATATATATATATATATATATATATATATATATATATATATATATATATATATATATATGTATGTATGTATGTATGTATGTATACATATAATATATATGTAATATATATATATATATACTATATATATATATAATCACTAATAGCCTGTGACAGTAAATTCAGCTAAGGACTCAAAAATGTGTTGAAAGTAATACTCAGTCCTAAATCACTTAATAGCTTCTTTCTTTAATTTTTCCTGTGGTCTTAGCTGAATATATATAAAGCATGTATCTTTATTTATATTTTCCTGTATATATATATATATATATATATATATATATATATATATATATATATATATATATATATATATGTATATACATTATATATATATATATATATATATATATATATATATATATATATATGTGTGTATGTGTGTATATATATATATATATATATATATATATATATATATATATATATATATATATATATATATATATATATATATATATATAGAAGATAGATAGATAGACAGATAGAGGATAGTTATACAAAGCTATTAATACCATGGAACTTTTTTACATACAGGGCTCATTCACCATTCAGCAGTTTAAATGTGAATGGGACCTTGATCTTTGTCCTAACTTTTTTAAGAGATCCATCCTTATTATGGGAAACTGCTTAATTTTGAAAGAAAAAAAGCTGTTCAGAACGGTTACTTAAAAAAAATCTCCAGATTCCACCCGGATCAAGACAGTTCTGAATCACCAATAAGGTTTCATAATCTCCTGATCCTCATTCTGGGGAAGAATACTCCCTTTATATGATATCATCACTTTCTCGTGATCTGAAATGGAATGATAAAGTCTGCAGTAGTATGTATGTATGTATATTGCTATATACAGGAAGCTTTCGCCAACTTGATCAGTTGGCCTCCTCAGCCTGAATAAACATAGAAATAATATTACATATATGACCACATCTTTGAAAATGGAAGTTATAAAACAGCTCATTATTCTTTCAGGTAACTCCAGAATTGCTCAATAGTCTAGTAGCAACTCTCTGGGAACGTCATGGCACTGTAGAGGCTGCATATTGGTCGTTTGTTTTCCTGCTTGTTGGGTCTCCAAAACTGGTGAATTTGATGGTTCTTCGGTTGTTCCGGAAATTGCTCTTCAGCACCCCCTTTATTTATGCCTCAAACGGATGGATCTGGTCAAAGACCCTTTAGAGGTCGAAGACCCTTATTCCACTCGAAGCTCAGTCTAGGTCTTCCAGTCGTTAATGATATTTCCCTTTCCAGTGCCTCAGCAGAGAATCGGCATCACCAGCCCATTGAGCGTAGAATTAATTGGAGTCATTGAACCCTCTTCTCCAAGGAGGAAGCCTGGCATTCAGGTAGTAAATCTCTCGAGGTTTGTATTAATTCTGATCAACCACTTGGATTTCGGTGCTGTTATTCAGCGCCTTATGAGGATTTATAGTCGGGAGTAATTCGGTTCCATCCACACGGTTGTGTGGGTTTGATATTTCTGAAAATGAATTAGGGTGTCATCATTTCTCGAAGATAAGGTTCTCTCAGTTTTTCACTTGGTAGGCAATAAAGCGCAACCACCCCTTTTTTTCTGTCACCGTCTCCTTTCAATTATCCGTTAACTGAAAGCAGTATGTAACTCTAATACCTGCTCCCAACAAGGTTAGCTATAAAAAAAGTAACTAAAATAATGCAATATTTTACCAGATAATATTATTATTTAATTAAATATGAAGAAACAGTGTAGACTCTAATCTTGTGTAAAGAGACTCTTAATTCACGTGGAACAAAATAGGAAAAAGAAAAGTCCCGAGTCCAAAGAACTTCGTCGGATTGAGCACATAAATACGCTCTATCTCATCGTAAGATACTAGAGTATATACAAAGAGAGAGAGAGAGAGAGAGAGAGAGAGAGAGAGAGAGAGAGAGAGGAACATTGGGGGAGGGGACGAAGAAGGAAGGAAAGTCCTGGACCCAGCACCGTGTTCGTTAAAGCACTTTGAGGAGGTCTGTCGATATGGCGTCACAAGAAAACAGCAGAAAATAAATTGTTTTTGTTTCGGGATCCCAGGTGATACAATTCTTAATGACTTCGGTCAAAGAACGGACGAAGAGAGAGAGAAAGAGAGACAGAGAGATAAAAAGAGGATTATTTTCAATTGTACCATCCCCGTAAAGAGAGAAAAAAAAAAACTTGCTCACAAGATGGAATATTTTCCTTTCAATGTTTTTCTTTTGTTGTTTTATACTAGTTTTTGTTGTTATGTCTTTACGTTTTTAACAAACCTTTGTAAGGGACGATTTGTTTCCTTAAAATATATACATCATTTTTCCAAGCCAGCGTTGACAGAACGGTTCAACTTCAGCCTTGCGTTGACAATATAGTCAAGTTCACACGATTCGGCAGAATAGCCCTCTGCGCCTGATATTTAAAATTTCTACCTCCAATGAAAAATTGCCTCATGCGAGAGAGAGAGAGAGAGAGAGAGAGAGAGAGAGAGAGAGAGAGAGAGAGAGAGAGAGAGAGAGAGAGAGAAGTTTCCTAATGACAGCGAATGCACCGTCCCTACGGACACAACTTTTTGCATCGCGGAATGTTGCTTGAATACGTATTTTTTCCCCAAAAAGTTTTTGGGGCTGTGCAGTTTACTAAAAAATTCGCGTAATATTTGCTGGAAAGTTTCCCGGTGTATTTGTCTTTAACTATCTCATCTCCGCTTTAGATATAAAGATATATCAAAAAGTCTTTTGAATTAAAATATCTGTTTCGTTAATTGCTGCTGGAACTTGACTTGAGAGTTATGCAAGTTTTTGTTTACTCTTCTTGAAGCTTTATACATTTTGTAAGACTTTCCTCCTGAAATGAAAAATACTCAGCTCAGTATCAGTCGACAAAATAGCTTAATTTATTTTGTGAATAGTTATGGAGTTACTAGTCAATAAATTATTTCTCTGCTTTTTTTTTATTACTTTTCATTTCGTAAGTGAACTAATTAAAACCCAGCACAAAATCTTTTTGATAAGAGTCTGTGTTTTGTATTAATCCTTCTTTTTATCTTACAGCAATAAAATAAAGGGCAATATTACCCCATATAAGCGTGCGGTAACAAAGAGATTAGCTCCAATGATCAGAGTGAAAAGAAAACTTTTGTTTTATATATCAGTAAATTTAATTTTCAAAATATCACAGAAACCCGATCTATGAAATTAAAATTGATCTCCCATATCTCGACCGCTGGTATGGTCACTAGTGTCGTGACATGCTTTTCAGATGTCGCCAGTTCGCTCCTCCCCCAATGGCTCTGTATCATGATCAGTTACTGCCGCAGTGTGGAGTGTATACGGTGGGAGGTTGAAACCAACATTCTTTGGAGGCTTGAATTTCAAGTCAATGGCCCCTGTGTGCTTGCTCCATGTGGATAGGTTTGAATAGGTTTCATCTACCGAAATAATAATAATAATAATATATGAAGGGAGTAGACCCTCTTTTAAACAGGTCTTATTTAAAAGGATGGCTGTATTATGCGAATTTATCTTATATAGTGTCTTTTCTATCTTCTTTATGCTTCGCTTTTCAGGCTCAGCGATGTTAGCCAGCAACTGGCCGATATTCATGTTGGAAAAGGATAATGTGCGGAATATGGGAAGTCTTTTATTAAAATATCCAATCAGAAATCGTTCGTCTGGATTCAGGTTCTATTTTAGGTACCATCGACATGTTTCGACCATGTCGACGGTACCTAAAATAGAACCTGAATCCAGACGAACGATTTCTGATTGATATTTTAATGCAAGGCTTCCCATATTCCGCACACTATCCTTTTCCAACATGAATATCGGCCAGTTGCTGACTAACATCGCTGAGCCTGAAAAGCGAATCATAAGGAAGATAGAAAAGACAATATATAAGATAAATTCGCATAATACAGCCATCCTAATAATAATAATAATAATAATAATAATAATAATAATAATAATAATAAATAATAATAATAATAATAATAATAATAATAATAATACAAAGAAATATGGCAGACAGAATGGTAAATTGTATTTGTTTTCAGATCTGTGCCCGAGCCGATTCCAGGAAGAGTAGAAAGGAGGAGAATAAGGAGGAATTATTTTCCACTGCTCGGAAACAGAAGGTAATTTACATATCATGTTATATTCAAAAGGAAGTATTCGTGATGACACACACAGCCAAACGATTTTGTGTTATATAGATTTGTCGAGGTTCGTACAAGATATAGAGAGAAAACAGTTATTTTATCTGATCCGTTAATTGCATTTAACTTATCCCCATCACATACAGATGCATGCACACACATATCTATTGTAGATTAAGCTGGCCTTATACCTGCACGGGCTCTGTACTTACATATATATATATATATATATATATATATATATATATATATATATATATATATATATATATATATATACATATATATATATATATATATATATATATATATATATATATATATATATATATTTATATATATATATATATATATATATATATATATATATATATATATATATATATATATATATATATATATATATATATATATATATATACTGTATATATATATATATATATATATATATATATATATATATATATATAATAAATATATATATATATATATATATATATATATATATATATATATATATATATATATATATATATATATATATATATACTTAAATTTAATCATTAATATGTGCATTTACACAGCTTTGTCTTTATGCTTACAGGCATATGAAAATGAGTTACCTAACTCACCCCGAATTCCTTCAGTTTGGAATTGTCCAAAATCTTTGATCCATATAATAGGAAGTCAGGATGAGACTGATTCTAATGAGAAAGAAACTTAGACTCCACAGAAATTTGCCGAGTCTGGTTGACCTTCGTTTTTTCGAAAATCATCTCCATACAGAACGTTCACAGATTGATGTCATCTTAGTAAAATTCATTTTGCATTCATTATCTAGACAAGAAGCCACTCTTTATATATATACAGTATATATATATATATATATATATATATATATATATATATATATATATATATATATATATATATATATATATATATATATTGCCAAGAATCCCAGCCATCAAATGCTTCATTTAAAGCTGGAAATTACAACAGTGCATTTTGGGCACTGCCTGACAAGGAAAGGCGAAAGGAACCTAGGACCCTCCCTTAATCCGTTAACCACACTCCCTTAATCGCCTTTCAACTTTCTCTTCTTGAACATATGACTGTGGGAGACTGCTTTCAAAATCCTAAGCCTGGCCAGGGGCAGGAATAGCGCTGGGGAGGCAGATTAAGAGAGGACAGCTGGCAGAAACACCTGGACTGAGTCATATATGACACCAACCCCAATCTGCCTGTGGATAACCTCCTGACCCCTGACCGAAGTCATATAAGGGTCTCACCGAAGGAACAAGAGAGAGAGATACTGCTGGGCGCGAGCAAGACACATCTCCCCCTTTCATTCACGCCTCCTTCAGAGAGCCATGCCCTACCACGTGGTCCTATCGTGTAGAGACCTTTAGTCTTCTTACCAGTGAAGCCCTTAGCCCTTCCTCCACCACCATTACCGTCGCTGAAGCCACCTCTTCTACAAGGTAAAGTGATCTGTTGCAAAGGGTCTTCCTGTAAGTCACACTGTTTTAATCCTAGCACTAAACTTCCTATTTCCATTTCTAAGTGCCAGTGTTTCCATATCAATCTTGCCTTGTTAGGGCAGTGCTACGTAAATGCCTGTGTTTAAATAATTACATAAAATAGTGTGTTCAAGGCTTCTTGGCACCCTCTGTGCTCGCCTTGTCCTATATATATATATTTTTTACTGCGCCCTTACTGGCTTTTAATTCGTGAATCTCTCCGTTTACAGAGGGTTTGTTAGCCGTGGAAATCTCTCTTGACTGTGCCGTGTATCAGCTTCGTCACACCGACGGATATACTTTCAAGTTTTCCCAGTTACAATTAACCTCTCAGGCCTTGCATGCCTGATTAGTCCATTTCATCTTCTGATATTTCATTTCGTGTAAGTACACATAATTTTAAACTTACCCTAACGTGTTTACATACAAATACCTTGTAAGTAGAACCCTCAGCTCAGATAAATTCCCCCTTTTCCTTGTTTTTTATGATTTCCGGAATCAACAGAAGTCAGATTTTATACAAAAATTGAGGTAAGTAACGAAATCATTCATTTAGAGTCTATAACTGGCTCATGGTAAGCATTTCCCCAGGTAAAATCGTAAATATATATATATATATATATATATATATATATATATATATATATATATATATATATATATATATATATATATATATATATATATATATATATATATATATATATATATATATATATATATATATATATATATATATATATATATATATATATATATATATATATATATATATATATATATATATATATATATATAAATATATATATTTATATTTACATATGTGTATATCATATACATACATACATACATACATATATATATATATATATATATATATATATATATATATATATATATATATATAACTAAGGTGAAGTATCTGAGTAGAGTCTTAAAGATACAGAGTAATAAATCTTGTTATATTAATAAGTAAAAAATTCATATTCATGATCAACCACACTGCGTAATTCTTCATTGATTTTTATCATTTCATTCCACTGGTTCTGTTTTTTGCACATTTGTAACTACGGCATTATTTAATTTTTTCGGTGTCAACGGGAGAAAATGAATAATTCCTGTCAGTCAGAGTTATAAAAAGGCATTTTCTAATTTTTTACCGCTCGGAAACTAGCGGCCTAAACTTCTTTTTTTTATTTTGAAACTTGGAAATATAACCTATTTTTCCCTTTCTGATTAAAACAAAAATTCACTGTTTAACTTATTTACCATTTACATACATATAATGACTGCTCTGTCATCGTTGATTTCAATTAGCTAGGTTTTGAGAAAAGAGTTATTTCGAATGTTACGAAACCAGTATATATATTTTCAATTTAAAAATTGGTGATTAAATAGTTACTAATAATTCCCTTTGTGATGAAACTCAGGCTGTTTAATATTCATATAGAATGGGCAAAAAAAAGAAAAGAAAAGAATGGAAAACAAGGACAGGAGTTCGGAGTTCCTGGAAATATCGGACAGACATTTTTGAAGTGCTTTTGAAGAACTCTAACCAGCGGAAGGAACCGGTTAACGAAACTGACAAAGCAACAACGGTTTCGCAGACAGAGTATCCTGAAAGGAAGACAAATCTATTTTAAACTGAGTCTTAAAGAATATATATATATATATATATATATATATATATATATATATATATATATATATATATATATATATATATATATATATATATATATATATATATATATATATATATATATGTGTGGTTCTAGGACAATTGCGTATTGGACAATTGCCTCCCGGACTTTTGCGTATCCGGACATTTGCGTATCTGTATTTTTGCATCATTTTAGATATACCTTTATCCATACTGAATATTGCTTGAATATATATATATATATATATATATATATATATATATATATATATATATATATATATATATATATACATACATATATATATATATATATATATATATATATATATATATATATATATATATATATATATATATATATATATAGTTCTAGGACAATTGCGTATTGGACAATTGCCTGCCCGGACTTTTTTTGTATCCGGACATTTGCTTATCTGTATTTTTGCATCATTTTAGATATACCTTTATCCATACTGAATATTGCTTTAATATATATATATATATATATATATATATATATATATATATATATATATATATATATATATATATATATATATATATATACGTACATTCCTTTATGCAGTGCATATGTTTCATATCTTCAAAAATTTAAAATTTTTACTTTACATTTGCTAAATGTAATTCCATTTATACCTTTATCCATGCTGAATACCAAAGGACATAAATATATAGTCATCAATATTCTATTATTTTATTCGCTTGTCTTGTACATTTTAAAAACTGATATTTCATTTTATACTTTTTAAAATGTATAAACATATAGTTATGTTTCTTCTAAAAATCTAATAAGATTAAGATATACTTTTTAATGATTTAAAGTCACTTTTAATCATACATTTAAAAGGTATGCATATTATAAGCTATCCCTCGTAAGAATGACAATTTGTTTTGATGGTTATATAGATTAATCAATGACTTGAGGCGTATATTTACCTTTTTATTTCTTGGCTGAACGGGAACTCCTCTTTGATATCAGTTTTCTTTTTCTTTGCCATAGCTGCTTCTTTCTTTAAAGCATCAGTTAATTTCCAGATGGAAGGGTGATGACATGTTATAGTATTTTGAATTGCATTATGCCACTCTTCTAAACTGTTATTGGACCTTGGTAAGTCGTTGACGGTTCGGTCATGAAAATTCCATGATGCAATGGAGAACGTTGGTTGAATCTTATGTCCCATTCGACCTCTTGCTTGCCCTATGTATGTAACTTCAAAATAGGCGATGAATTCTGGCGTTAGGTCACCATCGTCACTTAATGCTAAGAAGCCTTCTATCACATCTACTACTGGCAAAACTGCTAGTGCAGAGAAACATTTTGTCTTCAAATTAAACTCCTGATCTTCGTGGTAAAGCTGTCTTAACCGAAGGTCCCATATCTTCTTAAAAATTGATTTTGACGAATGGAAAAGACAGGAGGTAATTGTTGCATTAAGAGAAACTTCTGCAATACTCTTTCTTGACCCTAGTTCAAAATCCGTTAGTAATTATGCTAACAATACTTGTGATTGAAATTCTACAGTTACGTAGATGTCCGGGTACGCAATTGCCCGGGACGCAATAGTCCGGAACGCAATTGTCCTACCACCACACACACACACACACACATATATATATATACACATACATACATATATATATACATATATATATATATATATATATATATATATATATATATATATATATATATATATATATATATATATATATATGCATATATTATATATATATATATATATATATAAATATATATGTATATATATATACATATACATATATATATAATATATATATATATATATATATATATATATATATATATATATATATATATATATATATATATACATATAAATATATATGTATATATATATATATATATATATATATATATATATATATATATATATATATATATATATATATATATATATATATATATATATATATATATATATATATATATATATATATATATATATATTATCATGTTTTCTTGTTTTCTGATAGTTTATTTTTAAACTACCGTGGTTGAATTGTTTACCTGCTCTCCAGTATTTTGTGTGGGGGAGGCAAGGTGTCGTTCGTCTCTGTTTTTTCAGAAGGCAGTCAGATTTCAGGCAGCACACTGTCTAGTTCTCAGAGGAGAACACAGCAGCAGTGGATTTCAAGTATCACCTTGTGGTTGGTGATGGCAGTAGCAATAGAGGTTGTTTGCCACTGATGATGGTTTTGGAAGCAGCTGGCGATGGTTTTCTGTGGGTAGGGGAGGAGGACCTTGACCTAGTTCCCGAGGAGGTGGTATCGGCGTGGCAGTGTGCGATGGTGGCTCCTGAGGATTTTGTTCCTGAAGAGGAGTGGGAGTCTCATGTGTTGTCCCCGGTTTTTTTCCAGAAGGTGTTCTTCTGTGGCAGCTGAAAAGCTGTGGTCGGTATGGAAGTGTTCGATAGTCGTCCTCGTGGTTCTTAGTGTCTCTCTCTCCGTGCATCTCAAGAGTGGATCTTTTACGATTCTTATGGTTGTCATTAATATATGACAAGGTGTATGACTGCTGCTTATTTATGATTGTTGTTATTAATGAAGCAAGTGTGGCTCATGTTATTATTATATAATGTGATGCATGTCTATTATTATTGACTGTTTTACTGCTGCTTTGAATTTTTTATTTATGGGTTATTATTATTGTGCAATGTTATATTTGTCTATTATTATTGACTGTTTAATCACTGCTATGAATTTTATTGAAGGGTTATTGAGCCATTATTGTGCTGTTTATAGTTATTGTTGATTATTTTTGCTTTGCTGTGGTGTCTGAAATCTGGGCTCAGGTGTACTCAGTTGTAAATATGTACATTTATATATAAATAAATTAGTTTTAAGGTAATTTGAGTAATTTCTTTGGCACCCTTTTCCTTGAGATTATCACAGTCCTTCAGACCTCCTCTAGTCCCCAATACTTAAGATCTTACCTGATGGCCCCACAGAAATTGGGGTTCGTTACATATATATATATATATATATATATATATATATATATATATATATATATATATATATATATATATATATATATATATATATATATATATATATATATATATATATATATATATATATATATATATAATATATATATATGTATAGATATATATTATTATATATATAATATATATATGAATATATATATATATATATATATATATATATATATATATATATATATATATATATATATATATATATATATATATATATATCTTCTTTTAGACACTAAAACTTCTCACTTCACAGGAGTACTCCACTGCAATTAACCTTTTCAAAAGCTGTATGGATCAATATGGCAGAACATTTCACAAATTTCGAGTTCTAAAAGATCATATAAACCCAGACACAAGCCTATAAAAAGAAAAGATTGCTATTGGATCGTTGAGACTAAAGGACGAATATAAATGGAGGAAAATCATGCTAATAACCCAAGAGTCCCCAGACTCGTAATTGCTATTTGTTTATGACGAAGGTTGTCGACCTAAAGTGAAGGATCATTAGCCTTGATTGCCTTGTGTACAGGTGCCAGTCTGCCGAGCAAATACCATTGTTTACTTTTCATTTACGATATTTTAGTTATCAGATTGCCCTGGGGGAAAAATATGCCCCTTAACATTGTTTGAAATTTGCGCAGAAAATAAAATCCATGTTTAAATGATTTCATCTTTAGAAGATATAAAAAGTGACTCGGGTAGCCTTTCGATTTTTGTGTACCGATTTTTTCACTTGTTGTTTGACACACACATGCGTATATGCATTTACTGGTAGGCGCGCGGTATTAAATGCACACACACACACACACACACACACACACACACACACACACACACATATATATATATATATATATATATATATATATATATATATATATATATATATATATATATATATATATATATATATATATGTGTGTGTGTGTGTGTGTGTGTGTATATATATATATATATATATATATATATATATATATATATATATATATATATATATATATATATATATATATATATAAAACTTTAGAAGTAGCCTGCGTGGCAGGAAATCGCAGTTTCAATATAAATCGAAAATTTTATAAAACCACTAATATTAAAACGTCAAAGGAAGCTGGACGAGTCCACATTTAGAGCTGGTTTTAATTTTCTTACATACAGAGATTCTGCTAATCTAACATCATTTTCAACTATACCTCTAAATATGATATTAAAATCTTCAACATTTACATTAATATTGTAGACCTCATGGCAGTAGTCCATTGTGGCTGAATGTGAAGGTTTTGCCAACGTCTCCCAGTCCTAAAACTCACCCCCTTATGATCAAGAGAGATAAGTCCATTATTGTGAGTAATCTAGACAAGGGCCGTGGAATTGTTATATTAGATAAAAGTGATTACGTCTCAAAAATGGAAGAAATTCTTAATGACCCTGCCAACTTTAGAAAATTAAATCACGTGGCTGTGCTCAAGAGCATGTTATTAAGTATGTATATCTTAGTTTAACCAGACCACTGAGCTAATTAACAGCTCTCCTATGGCTGGCCCGAAGGATAAGATTTATTTTACGTGGCTAAGAACCAATTGGTTACCTAGCAACGGGACCTACAGCTTATTGTGGAATCCGAACCACATTATAACGGGAAATGAATTTCTATCACCAGAAATAAATTCCTCTACTTCTTCATTGGCCGGTCGGGGAATCGAACGCGGGGCCAGCAGAGTCCTAGCTGACAACGATACCCACCTGTCCATTGAGGAACTGCAACATGTTATTAGAAGACAAACTAAACCGGTACATAAGGAAGCTTAAAAATGAAAACAAAATATGCGAATCACAAAACAAAGACTTATATGCTACAGGGTCAAACTTGGGCGTAATGTACGGTTCGCCAAAAGTACATAAACTTGGTATACCTCTAAGACCTGTCCTTTCTGCATATAAAACTCATAATTATAGACTAGCTAAGTATCTCATTCCTTATATTAATAAATATGCTAGGAATGACTTTACATAATTCATATGACTTTTTGGCAAACCAAAAGGTATGAAATTCCAGGGAAACAATTTAATGGTCATTTTGGACACTTCCTCTCTTTTACCAACTTTCCGAAAAGTGAAACCATCAATATTTTAACGTCCAAAATCTATGATAACGACGAAAGTGTTGGTAACTTCACAAGGAACGAGTTTAAAAGATTGATTGAGTTGGCTATAAACTACACTTACTTTTTATTCAGTGGGCAATATTATGAACAAATAGACGGAGTAGCCATGGGATCTCTGCCATACGAAAGAGAATGGTTAGAACAATGGCCCATTGACTTTGAACCTAAATTACGCCGACGTTACGTGGATGACACCTTTTTGATATTCGAGAGCGAGCAGCAAGCTAACATGTTTCTAAACTACATAAATACAAAGCAGAATAACATCAAGTTCACCATTGAATTAGAGCAAAACAGCCAGTTACCTTTTTTTAGATTTACAGTACTCGTTTTTCTCGACAAAGTATTTACCTTTTACATGGTTCTCAACTAATTACCACGTTTTGGTCCTTCGACAAAGCCCCCTACTGATTCCAATATTACGATCTATAGGAAACCAACATTTGCTGGTCTAGGGGTGAATTTCTCAGTGCTTGTTATAAGACATTAGAATTTAATACTTTTAACACTATTTTTTCGAGCCTTTAGACTTACCAATTCATATGAATTATTTCAAAAAGAACTGTTGTTCTTAAAGAGTTTTTTTTTTAATGATAGTGGTTTTACCGATAAGTTGTTCTTTAACAAATTAAGAGTCTTTTTAAACAGAATGTACACACCATCCCCAAAACCTCTTGGTCCCAGAAAGATGACTTTCTATTTCAAAATGCCATTCTTGAACGACAAAACGCACAAAGTTTTCAAGAAAAATGGATTAAATTTTTAGCAAATATTTTCCACAAACCACCCCTTCAGTAATATTCTATAACAACTACAAAATTAAGAATTTTGTTAATCATAAGGAAAAATTGCCACCTTCTTATGAATCTGGAATCATATACAAATATTTATGTCTTCAGTGTCATCTAGTATACGTTGACTCATCTATTAAAACTATTTCAGATTCCATGATCATAAGTGGGTGTGTTGTAGAACTGGAAGACCGTTGGTGAAGAATTTATATTTAGCCACAAGGGACCACTGCCATGAGGTCTGCAATATTAATGTAAATGTTGAAGATTTTAATATCATATTTAGAGGTATAGCTGAAAATGTTTGATTAGCAGAATCTCTGTATATTAGAAAATTAAAACCAGCTCTAAATGTGGACTCGTCCAGCATCCCTTTGAAGTTTTAGTATTAGTGGTTTTATAAAATTCTCGATTTTTATTGTAAGTGTTTTATAAATGTATACTCATTAATAACTTTTCGACATTTTATATTTTCAGGACTTGAAAATGAACGAAGTATTGTTTTAAACGTTGTTTTCAGATTACAGAACACAATAAAAATTTTATAATATTAGAAGATGCTTTGCCTATATATATATATATATATATATATTTATATATATATATATATATATATATATATATATATATATATATATATATATATATATATATATATATATATATATATATATATATATATATATATATATATATATATATATATATATATATATATATATATATATATATATATATATATATATATATATATATATATATATATATATATATATATATATGTATGTATGTATGTATATATATATACACACACAACACACATACACACACACACACACACACACATATATATACACATATATATATATATATATATATATATATATATATATATATATACTGTATATATGCTCAATCAGTTTAATAATATATTCATTCGATTTAAATCTTGAAATCTTTTGGTGTAGATAGTTGTACAAAAGAGTGTTATACATTTATTAATCAAACTGAGGCTTTTAATACTCGGGTGTTTTCCATTATTTAATTGGAAACAAACTTCCTTGCTTGAGGGATTTGAATATAAGCGATATTCTGACAGAGCTAAAACCGTTTAGAAAGAACAGGTCTTTTTATAATATGAACTTTCCTAAATGCAAGAAACAGAAGACGTCATATTTTATCTAATTTACTTGAAAAAAGGTAGAAAACATACCAAAAGATTTATGTAGAAACTGTTGCATATGCCAGTGTAATGAATAATTGATAATCTCTATGACAAATGATAGTCGAAGGCTTCCAGCAAAGAGTAACTTACCAGTACAGCATCATACCACCATATTCATTCCTTTTAGAACACCTCTGATGAGGCAACTATCAAGCCCAAAGTATGGAGGTACCTATGCTGGATTCTCCTTGAATTCCCAGTGAGGTACGTACCATGTTCACTCCCAGTCACTCTTGGCTTGACAGATGTCACTGGGAAAACAAACTTTTACCTTCTTTGGTTCCCCTGGTCATCGCTAGAGCGGATACGGAGCCAGAATACTCTGTTGTCATAGGTTGTGTAGGGGTGGGCCCAAGGTTCTCCCTGGTCATAGGTTGAGTGGGGATGAGGCCAGGGTACTTCCTGGTCATAGGTTGAGTGGGGATGGGCCAGGGTGCTCGCTGGTCATAGGTTGAGTAGGGATGGGCCAGGGTGCTCCGTGGTCATAGGTTGAATAGGGATGGGGCAAGGGTGCTCCCTGGTCATAGGTTGAGTGGGGATGGGGCAAGGGTGCTCTCTGGCCATAGACAGGTGATCCCTGGCTATATAGGCTGAGTGGGGATGGGGCCAGGATACTCCCTGGTCATAGGTTGGATGGGGATGGAACAAGGGCGCTCCCTGGTCATAGGTGAGTGGGGATGGGGCCAGGGTGCTCCCTGGTCATAGGTTGAGTGGGGATGGGGCCAGGGTACTCCTAGTGATAGGTTTAGTGGGGATGGGGCAAGGTGCTTCCTGGTCAGAGTTGAGTGATGATGGGGGCAAGGGTGCTCCTTGGTCATAGGTTGAGTGAGGATGGGGCAAGGGTGCTCCCTGGTCATAGGTTGAATGGGGATGGGGCAAGGGTGCTTCCTGGTCATAGGTTGAGTGATGATGGGGCAAGGGTGCTCCCTGGTCATAAGTGCTCCCTGGTCATAAGTTGAGTGGGGATGGGGCCAGGGTGCGTGGGGGGATGGGGCCAGGGTGCTCCCTGGTCATAGGTTGAGTGGGGATGGGGCCAGGGTGCTCCCTGGTCATAGGTTGAATGGGGATGGGGCCAGGGTGCTCCCTGGTCATAGGTTGAGTGGTGATGTGGCAAGGGTGCTCCCTGGTCATAGGTTGAGTGGAGATGGGGCAAGGGTGCTCCCTGGTCATAGGTTGAGTGGGGATGGGGTCAGGGTCCTTCCTGGTCATAGGTTGAGTGGGGATGGGGCCAGGGTGCTCCCTGGTCATAAGTTGTGTGGGGATGGGGCCAGGATGCTCCCTGGTCATAGGTTGAGTGGGGATGTGGCCAGGGTGCTCCCTGGTCATAGGTTGAATGGGGATGGGCCAGGGTGTTCCCTGGTCATAGGTTGAGTGGGGATGTGGCAAGGGTGCTCCCTGGTCGTAGGTTGAATGGGGATGGGGCCAGAGTGCTCCCTGGTCAAAGGCTGAGTGGGGATGGGACAAAGTTACTGCCTGGACATAGGTTGAGTGGGGATTTGGCCAGGGTGCTCCCTGGTCATAGGTTGAATGGGGATGGGGCCAAAGTGAGTGAGGATGGGGCTTCCTGTTCATAGGTTGATTGGGGATGGGGCCAGGGTGCTCCTGGTCATAGGTTGAGATGGGGATGGGTCATAAGTTGCGTCAGGTATGGTACTCCCTGGTTATAGGTTGAATGGGGATGGGGCAAGGGTGCTCCCTGGTCATAGGTTGAGTGGGGATGGGTCCAGAGTACTCCCTGTTCATAGGTTGATTGTGGATGGGGCAAGGGTGCTCCCTGGTCATAGGTTGAGTGGGGATGGGGCAAGGATCCTCACTGTGCATAGGTTGATTGTGGATGGGGCAAGGGTCCTCCCTTGTCATAGGTTGAGTGGGGATGGGGCAATGGTGCTCCCTGGTCATAGTTTGAGTGGGGATTGGGCCAGGGTGCTCGCTGGTCATAGGTTGAGTGGGGATGGGGCCAGGGTGCTCCCTGGTCATAGGTTGAGTGGGGATGGGACCAGGTCATAGGTTGAATGGGGATGGGGCAAGGGTGCTCCTGGTCATAGGTTTAATGGGGATTGGTCATAGGTTGAGGTGCTCCTTGGTCATAGGTTGAGTGTGGATGGCCTGTGCATAGGTTGATTGTGATGGGGCAATGGTCCTCCCTGACATAGGTTGAGTGGGGGGCTCCCTGGTCATAGGTTGAGTGGTGATGGGGCCAGGGTGCTCTCTGGTCATAGGTTGAGTGGGGATGGGGCAAGAGTGCTCCTTGGTCATAGGTTGAGTGGGGATAGGGTCAGGGTGCTCCCTGGTCATAGGTTGAGTGCTGATGGGGCCATGATGCTGATCGTATGCACATACATTCAGTCTCAGGATACGTTTCTTCTGTGTAGTGGCCTATCCCTTACGTTTACCGCACGAGAGTAACCTCTGAAACGTTTAAGGAATAGGAATTTCGACATGGGCCTAGAACAGAGTACTTAGAAAATGAAGACGAAGCATCCAGCTTTATCACCTCCATCACCACTAGGGAAAAACGCCACTTTTCTTCCTCGCTTCCGTCTGTTGTGTTGAAAGGGCTGTTATCAGTGTAGGAGAAAGGTAATCGATTTGCATTCAAAGAGATTTCTTTTTGTATAAGGAATGAGTGATGTTGAAGTCATGTTTGAAGCATGTGTTTTACATGTAGGTTTCACACCCCCTTCTCTCTCTCTCTCTCTCTCTCTCTCTCTAACTATATATATATATATATATATATATATATATATATATATATATATATATATATATATATATATATATATATATATATATATGTGTGTGTGTGTGTGTGTGTGTGTGTGTGTGTGTGTGTTAGAGAGAGAGACAGAGACTAGAGACAGAGACAGAGAGAGAGAGAGAGAGAGAATAAAAGATTTATGGACAGTGTTTGGCATCGACTTCAATAGAATACTCTTCATTCCTTATCGTCAAGTGAATCTCTTTGAATAGAAAGTGAAAATTATGAAAGATAAAAGATGAAAGTTATTTCACCGATGGAGGTGATAGATCAAGGTATAAGATCTGATCAGGACTCTGGAAAAGAATCACATCAAGAATGATAATATGGAAAGTACGTCACGTTCATTATTATATTCTGTCTTAGGAAATTGGATTTTTGCTTGTCTACAGATGAAGTTTTATTATTTACCTGTTAATTCTGGTTCAGGAATGTGTTTTTGTGTAGTTTGTACCTCTCTATTTCGAGGACACTTCTTTGATAAATATGTGTCAAATGAAGACCATTAAAAATTTGAATTAACTCTCTTTGAATCCGGATTTCACATCATTAATGAAAGCCAGATTTATTGGGCAGTAGATCAGCCATTCAGATAAAGCAGTGTCGCCTAGTGGGCTTACCTGAAGCTGAGTTTGGAATAAGAATGAAAGAGTTATGGATATTATCATAGCTAGATTATGCTATGCTGGGAGCGGTTCAAAGGAGTGATATGTCATAGGTGTGACATAACAGAGTGACACCTCAAATATAAATTTCAAAGGAGTGACAACCACCCAACCAGTATTTAAAATATGTTAACAATTCAGTGGTTCTAGTTTTTTAATGAAATCTTAATAATTTAATAAGTTTTTTAATTTTTGGTGACTTTGTCATTTCATCGTTATGTCACTCCAATAAAATGTCACTCCTTTAATATGGTATTTATGTCACTCCTTTGTTATGTCACTCCTCTGTTATGTCAGCCTATGAAATGTCACTCTTTCGAGACAGACCCGCTCTGATAATTGACTATTTGTAGTTGTCCACAGAGCTGACGGTAAATATCCACAGCCGACATCATTGCAACCTATGCTGGACATGAGCTTCCGCCAATCACGATTAGCCTCGATGACATTGGCTGCTGATGTTTATCGACGGCTAAATTTAATATGAATAAGCAAACAAACTAAACTATTCCATTTAAAATAAACAGTGAACTGGTTTCATTACAGGTCAAGTAAGCCAGCTTCTCCGAACACACCCGTAACAAAAACACTGTCAATGTTTCAATTGAAAGATTTCTGTGCAGTGGAAAACTGACATTACAAAAGGTCGCTCTGGATTCCATGACTAGAGCCGAAGCTGAATCTCTTTCCAGGAATTTCATTAAGGAGAGATCTGGAAGCAACTTCATTAAAAAGAGGGCGCGGGAGTTGACGGGAATTTTAAGGGGTTTTCCCCGAAGAAAATGAAAACAATTCCATTAGGGGACATATAATATTGTAGAAATGAAAGCTTTATGTTGGATTAATTTCGTAAATGAGGTTTATACGATAAAAAGACGAAAATACTATTTTTTTTTTAAAGAAAAGAAGAATAGAATAATGCAAAAAGATTCGAAAAATATTAATACAATAATTTTTTAGGAGGGGAGGTAAAGAAAAGTCCTGATTTTGAAATAATTATCAGATTCCTTTTCTTTTCCTCTCGTGAATGTTTAGAAAAAAAATGTTTTAAGAAATTCACATCAGGAGTAAAACAACTTTGTTTCAAAAACTTTTAAAAAACGCTCTTCACATTCTGAATAGCTGGTAAAAATCTCGCATCATTAAAATCTCGTTCCTGAATTTGGGTGTTAGAACAATGTAATGATTATTTTCATTCCAGCAACAAGGAAGAATTCGAGAAAGAAAAACAGCTTGGTTTTGGGTAAGCTGTTAAGAAAATGATAAAAATGGGAGGGGAAAAATTGCAATAAATAAGAATAATTCTCTGTTAGATAGAAAAAATGGGAGGGGAATAATTGCAATAAATAAGAATAATTCTCTATTAGATAGAAAAAATAGGAGGGGAATAATTGCAATAAATAAGAATAATTCTCTATTAGATAGAAGACTCAAGAATTTCGACCTCACCCCCTCAGAAGATAAGAGAAACAAATCAAGTATTTGCCTACAGACGTAAGTTCGTTGCGTGATATGAGAAAGTTATTATATTTATGAGAGAGAGAGAGAGAGAGAGAGAGAGAGAGGGAGAGAGAGAGGGAGAGAGAGAGAGAGAGAGAAATATTATTGATAATGTAAATTATTAGTGAGAAATAAAAAATATATATATATATATATATATATATATATATATATATATATATATATATATATATATATATATATATATATATATATATATATATATATATATATGTTTATAATCTACAAGCAAACTAACCGATGCTACTCACCATTTTCCATTCCGAACCACCAACATCATGTCAATAAGCAACTGTTGTGACAGGACGAGAAAT
The DNA here is from genome assembly GCF_040412425.1 of Macrobrachium rosenbergii. NCBI lineage: Eukaryota > Metazoa > Arthropoda > Malacostraca > Decapoda > Palaemonidae > Macrobrachium > Macrobrachium rosenbergii. Next base: position 11,450,979 of record NC_089794.1, on the reverse strand, counting down.
CTTTCCTCTTTCATAACCTGGAAGACGTTAAATGTATTTATCATTGAGAGCCTGAATGTTAGCTTTTATGAAAATGTCTATTTCCTGCTAAAAAAAAAAAAAGCACTAGGTATACAATGGCAAGTGAAGCTTTCTGTTTACTTGGCAGCGTTCATTTCGTATCATTCTCTCCCAAAGGGAAGATAATTCCATTATTCAGCGAGGTAAACATTAAGGAACACTGGGTATGCAGACGATGGTGGTTAAAGGCCGATTCACATTATACCATCACGTCACCGACACCACGTCATATCACCGTCCCATCAGCCGTGCCTTGTATTCACATTATCCATCACAATCCCGTTCAGTTCGTGTCCAACCTCAGTGACTCACTGATTTGGCGTTAAGAAACTTGCATAAGCACCGTCACGTCACGCCAAAATATTCTTTCCAAGAAAACGTGTCGTGATGTGACGGTGGATGCAGTGTGCTTGATGGTGACGTAACTTGATGGTGTGAACATGTCCATTTGATTACATGTAAGAAATTCTCACGTACTTTGACGTGACGTGACGTGTCGCTGACATGATGTTATGATGTGAATCGGCCTTAAAAATCGTCGTTTAAAAGGCTGATGGTATGGAGAAATGATGAGTTGCGTTGGCATCAAGGAATTCGCACTGGATATCAGCAATGTGATACAATAAACTAGGTGGAAGATGTTTGTCTGTCTGAAGTCATGTGCTGTGATGCATAGTAAAATATGGCGTGTAAGTCTTGATTGCTGTAGTGTCGACTGAAATTGCATACTGTATATATCTATATCTATATCTATCTTCTATCAATCTATATATATATATATATATATATATATATATATATATATATATATATATATATATATATATATATATATATATATATATATATATATATATATATATATATATATATATATATATATATATATATATATATAATCTTCTTCTTCGTTTTAACGTGCTTTTATACCCATTTTTATATGGGGTAAGCAAGTGCCTTCTTTGAAGGACTTTGATTTGGCGGTGGGGTAGGCTGTAACCTCGACCGGCTGCCCTGCCTGACATCGCTTGGACCCCGGTACCGAACCGGTACCGAACGTACATGTATTACCGAAACCCCAGCTCCCTTTCTCCCAGCAGCACGAGGAGAACTGGTTGGGTAGTCCGACAGTTCGAGACGTGTGAGGTGTCTGTTATGTTTTTAGAAGATGTTGGAGTGGCTTTGTTTATGTGTGTATTAGTCTGTAACATCCATTTGCTTTCAGCAAACCTATCCGTTGATTACATACGTAATCCCGGGATGTCTACACGGATAGCAAAGTTTCCGCCTCTGACTGGTCGGCTGCGGGATTGAACCCTCGCCACAGGCTTCTATGAAGTCTGTGGTTGCCACTCTACCACCAACCAAGCCATCGAGGTTTCTATATATATATATATATATATATATATATATATATATATATATATATATATATATATATATATACTGTATATATATATATATGTGTGTATAAATATATATGTATATATATATATATATATATATATATATATATATATGTATATATATATACATATATATATATATATATATATATATATATATATATATATATATATATATATATATATATATATATATATATATATACATATGCATGCAACGGGGATAAGATAAAGGAGAGGTAGAAAGAATATTACGAACACCTGTTAAATGAAGAAAATCCTAAAAATTCTTTGAAGATGGATTCCAGAACCTTGGTATGACACATACTATTAGCAAGAAGGAAGTAAAGAAGCACTAAAGAAGATGAAAAATGGTAAAGCAATAGGACCAGATGGAATCCCTGCAGAGGTGTGGAAAAGCCTGGGAGAAGAAGGAATAGACATGCTGTGGGACCTAGAAAGGAAAATATACAGTCTGGAAAAGATACCAAAAGAATGGAAAGAAAGCTTTATTGTGCCTATCCCAAAAGAGAAGGGTGACAGCCAGGATTGTGCAAACTACCGGGGAATAAAGCTAATGTCTCACACCATGAAAATCTGGGAAAGAATAATGGATCAAAGAATTAGAGAAGAAAGAAGAAACATCTGTCGGTGAAGAACAGTTTGGTTTCATGCCAGGAAGAGGAACGACAGATGCGGTGTTTGTCCTCCGACAGATGACGGAAAAACACCGGGAAAAGCAGAAAGGACAGCACATAGTATTCATAGATCTGGAAAAGGCATATGATAAAGTCCCACGCCAAGAGGTTTGGATTAAAGGGAACACCGGAGAAGTATGTGAGGTTGGTCAAAGATATGTATGAAGGGGCAAAAGCGCAGGTTAGAAGCAGTGTTGGATTAACTGAATGGATACCAGTAAGAGTTGGTTTACATCAGGGATCTGCTTTAAGTCCATATCTTTTTTACCTGGTAATGGATGTGCTATCTCAAGGAATAAGAGATCAATCCCCCTGGTGCATGTCTTTTGCTGATGACATCGTGTTATGCAGCACCAACAGATGGGTAGTGGAGTCGAAACTAGAGTAATGGAGGAAGGTACTGGAAGACAGGATTAAAGATAAGTAGGAAGAAGACCGAATACCTAAGTTTTAATGAAGATCAAGACTCTGAGATTAGTATGGAAGGGACAAGATTGAACCGAGTAGAAAAATTTAGGTATCTTGGTTCAGCAGTGGCTGGTGATGGAAATTTGGATGTAGAAATAGCATGCACAGTGCAGGCTGGGTGGAAAAACTGGAGAATGATGTCAGGTGTCTTGTGCGGCCGCAGAATCAACATAAAGGTTAAAGGAAGGGTGTATAAGACAGGAGTGAGACTAGCTTAGATGTATGGAGCAGAAACATTGCCGGTAAAGAGAGTGCAAGAGAAGAAATTGGATGCGGTAGAGATGAAAATGCTCAGGTGGATGTGTGGAGTAACAAAAATGGACAGGATAAAAAATGAAAGAATATGAGGAGCTACTGAAGTCGTAGAACTATCAAAGAAGGCCCAGGAAAGAAGACTGCGGTGGTATGGCCATGTGATGAGAAGGGATGAGACATATGTAGGGAGGAGAGTGATGCAGATGGAGGTGCCTGGTGGGAGAGCAAGAGGAAGATCGAAGAAGCGAAGGTGGATGGATGTAGTTAGAGAAGACCTGAGAGACAAACAGTTGTCAGAGGACGATGTGTTTGACCGAGCCAGGTGGAGGAAAGCTGTCAGAAACGTCGACCCCACATACAAGTGGGAAAAGATGCAGAGAAAGAAGAAGAAATGTATATATATATATATATATATATATATATATATATATATATATATATATATATATATATATATATATATATATATATATATACATACTGTATATATATATATATATATATATATATATATATATATATATATATATATATATATATATATATATATATATATATATATAGTAAGATATTTCAACTTTTCCCAATAAACTTGGTTTAAGCTCTGAATAGCCCCTTCTAGTATCCTCTTAATAAGAACATAGAATTATAAGACAGATCTGTACACACAGAAGGATTTGGAATTGCATGAACACAACGAAATCGTGTTACTTCGATTGATAATAAAAATATATAGCATTGCTGCACCAAAATGATTTTGCATCCGGATTTTTGCAATATTCCAGAATACAGAAAAAATACATTTCATCACATTTTCATCGCCATATTTCAATTCCTGCAAATAAGTTTCCAAACCCACCCCTGAAAGTTAGTTCTGAAGACACTCGAGTTTGTAAATCATTTCCACATGATATCCGAGTATTTTCACAGTTTAAAACTCCTTAAAAAAAAAAACTTGTTCCTTCGTCGCACGGGCACCATTAAACCGCGCATGAAAGTCTCGACGAATTCTCCGAAATCGTTTTCAAAGATTGTCAAAGCAAACACGGCTCCTTCTGGAACCAATTTCATTTACCAAATAGTTTTTATTTGTCGGCCTGAAGTTCCCTCGTCTTCCTTTACATCCTAATGCATAGAAAATGAGAAATCAACATGGGATTCGCAAATCATTATTTGCGTATTTAAGAGAAAAATCCTTGGACGGGCATGAAGAGTCCTTTTCCTTATTTACTTTGGAAGTTATTACGCAGAAATGGCGTGGAATAGTAGCGGGTAACGATGATAAGTTGACACTCGTTTTCATTGTTTTTACTCTGCGGCTATTTGGCAGAGTTCTTGTGTATCTAAATAGGAATGAAGAAGACTTCTCATTTTCAATTGCTCACGTAATTATAATGCAATACGTTGATTCATTAATTTCCTTCTATTATCACTAGGGATATCTCCTTGTTCCTGGGGTACAGTAACTGAAATTCCTTCATTGACTTCCTGAATGCTATCTGTTATGGCTGTCCTTTCTTCTATTGGTCCTGCCTGTCCATCAACAGCTATTCGTTGCAATCATGGCTGAGAAGGCGTGCTCTTAAAATATGCTTGCTTCTACGCGGAAGCCCTCACTCTTTTTTTTTTTTTTTTTTTTTTTGAGACAGTCAGTTTCTTATAAAAGCGCGTTTTCCCTTACCCTTTATATAACAATGAAAGGTTATGCCCCTGAACTCGGTAAAAGACGGTATATTATCTTTCAGAGCCACTTTTATGGTTCTGATTCCGTTCACCAATCCTTTCAAAAGGCCATCAGGATATCAGTTACGCATCAGTGACCCAATTTTCTCATATTACTCCAATACTCATGGTAGTATTTCTTATTAATACACATGTAATCACCGAGCTAAGTTCTTTATTCTAATACGTTCATTATAATTGATCTTCACTTCTTCATCATCATACTTTTCTACGAAGTTCTTCACTGCTTCATTTGATGAACGCTTGAAGACTACTTTACCTTTGCCAGTGTTCTGCACAGTAACTTCAATTCCATAATGCATCTATTGAAAAGTGTATCACTCACTTCATTCCGTGTTACGTAAGAGCATGAAAAAAAAAAAAGCTCGTGGGAATCCTGTCTCCACAAAGAACTTGGGAAATAGTTCACTTTCCTCAAGCATCCTCCATACACAAGGGAAAACGTGCTTGGTGGTTAACAAAAATCGCCTCAGGGCATAGTTCTTTTACGACAGTGGTTCACTAGATATGCGTACTGAAACCATAAGATACTGGTTAACGAAACACTGTCACTTTTACTGTTTTTGTCCACAAGTTACTCACCTATTTATCCATGTAAATGTGTACACAAGACCTTGGATGCAAGGAAACAAAATAAGGAAGTTCCAGAAAACCGATGTATGTTTACCTTTGTCCCTCCTTCTCATTCTCATAATTATGACACCAGAGGAAGTTTATCTGCTTGCTTGAACACCAAGGACACGAAACGATATTAACCCGATGATGAAATTGATGAATACTTGAGAGAGAGAGAGAGAGAGAGAGAGAGAGAGAGAGAGAGAGAGAGAGAGAGAGAGAGAGAGGCTAAGTAATTGCAAGTAATTCTACGTGCTACACGCCTATAAGATAAAACTTTTAAGGGAATTTTATTGGTCATACCTAAATGTGTGACACTCACGGTAAAATCTGCGTAGTACCATTAATTAAAGTATAATAATTTCTGAACGCTTTTGATTGACAAATTGTTGTAGATATTAACACTGCCAAATGAATGATGAACGTTTCTGAGAAAAATGTATAATCACTATTATGGTACAATTGTGAGGCCTTACAGCTGACTTATTTCTAGATTTTCATAACCAATGTTGCATATTTGCAGCCTTTTGCTGATATAAATATAATTCTTTAATTGAATAATTTGATAGTTAATATTTTAATAGATATGAGGATTTATGTGCAAGTAATACATGAAACAGAAATTAACATACTTTTAAATAGATTGGTTTATATTGCAAACTTTATATGTAAAAATATCAAATAATGAAGAAATTTAAATGAAACCATACCCAACTAATAGGCATATATGTAAAAATATCAAATATCATAATGAAGAAACTGAAAATGAAAGAAGAAATTGAAATGAAACCATACCCAACTAATAGGCATATATGTAAAAATATCAAATAATGAAGAAACTGAAATGAAAGCATACCCAACTAATAGGCATATATGTAAAAATATCAAATAATGAAGAAATTGAAATGAAACCACACCCAACTAATAGGCAAAGGTGGGGAGAAATATAAATGATATTACTGTTTATGAGATCATATCCTTCAGTTAGATGAAAAACTTGGTTAATCAAAATAATCAAACAGCAAAGTTCTTGACATAATTGTCGTTCCTTGTATCATATACATGATCCCAATGTATTTGCAGCGTCCCTTCGGCCCCTAGCTGCAGCCCCTTTCATTCCTTTTACTGTGCCTCCATCCATATTATCTTTCCTCCTCTATTGACAATTATTGCCAAGTGCAACAACGAGGTTTTCCTCCTGTTACAAGTTCCTCGTTGGACGGGTCGATATCGTTCCCGACTAACACTTTGCTGGGCCTGCGTTCGATTCTCCAGCCGGCCAATGAAGAATTAGAGGAATTTATTTCTGGTGGCAGAAACTCATTTCTCGGTATAATGTGGTTCGGATTCCACAATAAGCTGTAGGTCCCGTTGCTAGGTAAACAGTCGGTTCTTAGCCACGTAAAATAAGTCTAATTCTTCGGGCCAGCCTTAAGAGAGCTATTAATCAGCTCAGTGTTCTGGTTAAACTAAGGTATACTATACTATCCTTCTGTTACACCTTTCAAACCTACCTACTCTCAATTTCCTTTCCAGCGCTGAATGACCTCATAGGTCCCAGTGCATGGCCTTAGGCCTAAACTCGATATTCCATTCCATTCCATTATTCCTACGACGAAAAAAAAAAAATAATTCTTTTTCCGAAATCCAAAAACACTTCACCGATAAAGTTAAGGCGAAGTTTCTTGTTCTATCAACTCAATCACGAAAGATTACTTTCATCTCTTATCTTTCATCGTTTTCCACCACTTGATTTACCTCCTAAGAGCTCTGACCTCCGTGCAAGAAAGGTATTCAGTTTATGCTCAAAGAGATCACGTCAAGATTATGAATAAGGAGTGTTCTATTGAAGTCGCGATCGAAACATGATTCATAAACCTGCTCTTCTCTCTCTCTCTCTCTCTCTCTCTCTCTCTCTCTCTCTCTCTCTCTCTCTCTCTCTCTCTCTCTATATATATATATATATATATATATATATATATATATATATATATATATATATATATATATATATATATATATATATGTGTGTATGTTAAATAGGACCTCATTCTAACTGGATGGTATCTAATGGAGTATTTATTCTGAAAAAATTACAAGTATCCATACAATCCGCACAGTCTGATTGCACGGATACTTGATAATGTGGACTGTTTGTCCAAGAAAGCTTGTAACTTTTTCTGAATAAATACTCCATTAGATACCATCCAGTTTGAATGAGGTCCTTTTAGTAATTCTACTAATGCACAGAACAATTGTGTATGTGATAAAGTTAATATTATATATATATATATATATATATATATATATATATATATATATATATATATATATATATATATATATATATATATATATAACATCTTTAAGATTCTGGCAATGGAGAGCAATATCTGGTCAGTAGTACATTCAGGACGAGTGAAGACATCACATTAACTATATAGTACATCATTATTGCATTTCTTATCATTTATACATAAATAATAATGCAATTCGCTTCGTACATGACATATAAAATATACCTGTAGTAATAATAATTCACAGGCCAGCAAAATACAAAATCGGAAAACTTAAGTGAGAGAAAAGATGAGATGTTCATTTATCACCGCGAGAAAATAAAATTAACCATCCTTTAACCTCCGTAGGGGGTTAGTGCCGTCAGTGCACCTCACGTGGTACACTGTAGGCATTACTTAAGGTTCTTTGCAGCGTCCCTTCGGCCAGTAGCTGCAACTTCTTCCATTTACTGTACCTTCGTTCATATTCTCTTTCTTCCATCTGACTTTACACCCTCTCAAACAATTGTTTCATAGTGCAACTGCGAGGTTTTCCTCCTGTTACACCTTTCAAACCTTTAACTGTCAATTTCCATTTCAGCGCCGAATGACCTCGTAGGTCCCAGCGCTTGGCCTGGGGATTAAATTCTATATTCTCTCTCTCCCTAACAATTCTCTAGCATGAGAAGATTTGGAAAGCAGAAATGAGCAACACAAACATAAACAGAAAATAATATCAGAGATAACTCCAAGCGAAGATTCTCTCGTCCCAGAACACCTCCTTCCCCCTGCGACGGCGCTGCGAAGGTTTGTATATGCAAATCGCCTGTTTGTTCAGGCTCGGGAATAAGAATTCAGTAGAATTTCGAGGAAAGTTCCCGACGAAACATCATGATACAAAGTTGGGTCTCGCGCTGAGTCTTTGTGTATCACAGTGTTGTCAGGGATACGATTAGACTTTCGGGAACGTTCGTGCGCGATGTGTCGTCTGCAGTAACAATAACAACAGATACACTAAAAAAAGTATTTCTTAGTTTAATCAGACCACTGAGCTGATTAACAGCTCTCCTAGGGCTGGCCCGAAGGATTAGATTTATTTCGCGTGGCTAAGAACCGACTGGTTGCCTAGCAACGGGACCTACAGCTTATTGTGGAATCCGAACCATATTGTGATGAGAAATGAATTTCTATCACCAGAAATAAATTCCTCTAATTCTTCATTGGCCGGTCGGAGAGTTGAACACTGGGCCAACAGTGTGCTAGCTGGGAGCGCTAACCATCCCGCCAATGAAGAACACAATAATAATAATAATAATAATAATAATAATAATAATAATAAATATAATATTATTATTATTATTATTATTATTATTATTATTATTATTATTATACTTCTACCTACATTCCTGGAACCTGCCTCCACTAAAATATTAACGATTTAAAAAAAATTCGTTAGAGAATATGAGGAAAATATCAAAGATAGCAAACTGTTAAAACTATACTACAAAATGTACCAAAATAAAAATTACCTTCATTAAACATAATTAAAATAATTAATTAAGGCGTAAGTCATTTATTACTTTGCACAGTGATGATTTATTTACAAGAAAATGGTTTCCTGTTAAGTCATATGACATTGTTTACTTAATCTTATTAAATATCATGAGCAATACGTAAGTGATAAACTGTTAACGGACAATGCTTTCAGATTAGTCTCCTTGATAACAAAATAACAGATGTTTCTCGCCCAGCTCTCAAGAAAACTAATATGGTAACAATAAACTTAACAAAAAGTACTTTCAGATTAGTCTCCTTGATAACAAAATAACAGATGTTTCTCGCCCAGCTCTCAAGAAAACTAATATGGTAACAATAAACTTAACAGCTTTCAGATTAGTCTCCTTGATAACAAAGTAACAATGTTTCTCCCCAGCTTTCTCTCAAAAAACTAATATGGTAACAATAAACTTAACAGCCCTCAGATTAGTCTCCTTGATGACAAAGTAACACATGTTTCTCACCCAGCTCTCAAGAAAACTAATATGGTAACAATAAACTTAACAGCTTTCAGATTAGTCTCTTTGATGACAAAGTAACAGATGCTTCTCGCCCAGCTCTTGAAAACTAATATGGTAACAATAAACTTAACAAAAAGTACTTTCAGATTAGTCTCCTTGAAATCAAAATAACAGATGTTTCTTGCCCAGCTCTCAAGAAAACTAATATGGTGACAATAAACTTAACAAAAGTACTTTCAGATTGGCCTCCTTGATAACAAAATGACAGATGTTTCTTGCCCCAGCTCTTAAACCGATTTATAAAACTAGGACTAAAGAATCATCATACACCAAAGCTAGCACACAGTCTGACACATGATTAAACATCCTGCAATCCTCTAAGTAAAAATTTGGCTCATTACTTGAAACTTTAATCATTTGATAAAGATTTTCTCCAATATTCCTTTCGGGTGCTCGTTAATGCCTTTGAAAGTAGCGAGACAAAGTCCACCAGACATGGATCTTCCAATAATCCCAAAGTCAACTCAAACTTTCTCCTTAATCAGCAGCTTCGATATGCTTTGATGTTTTCGAGTTTGATTATTAGCTTGGCAGGTTTCTCCAGCAAACAAGCTTTTTGCAAAAGTTGATGGGACTGATAAAAAGTAATTAAGGGGAGTTAGAGGAATGGAAGATATATATATATATATATATATATATATATATATATATATATATATATATATATATATATATATATATATATATATATATATATATATATATATATATATATATATATATATATATATATATATATTATATATATATATATATATATATATATATATATATATATATACATCATATACATACATACATACATACATACATACATACATACATACATACATACATACATATGTATATACAGTATATATATATATATATATATATATATATATATATATATATATATATATATACATATATATATCATATATCATATATAAAAGTGAATGTTTGTATGTTTTTGCGCTATAGAAATCCGAACCGCTTGACCGATCTAGACAAAATTTGGCATGTGGTCACCATCTGATCCAACTTACTTAACAAGGTAGGTTTCAAACCCGTACCCCCGTGACAGACAGATAGTTATAAAGAGGATATAAGAATTCGATTCTGAAGGAACACCTCCGACAGTCCCTGTGGAAGCCATAAACCAGTTTAGTACATCCAAAAACTTTTAAAAAATTTTTAAATGCTGTTTATCCGACGTTATTGGGGTAATGATTAGTTATTATTATATAATAAATGACATAATTGATTACGTAATTACTTATTATTGGCAGGATTGTCGGGAAATGAGACGTTATTTTCATTATGCCTCAAAGCTAACAGAAAATAAATTTGTGAAAAATAAATTGGCTTCCCTATTTAACGGCGTTATTTTCATTATTAGACGTCAATAATAAGTGGAAGAATTATTATTAGTTATAAATAATTATTATTAATTGAATAATAATATACGGGAATGTTATAAAGGGGATATAAGGATCCGGCATTCCTAAATAAAACATTACTGGAACACCGGCTCCAACCTTTGAAGTCGTAAGACGGTACGCATCGACCTTCGTCCTGCAAACCCAATATTTAGTTATTTTGATGGTTTTACACAAAGTGGAAGAGTTTAGCAAAGAGCCTAGGGCCTTCGACCATCACTCTAGCTTAGGGGTAAGTTCAAATTCGGCTATTTGCATATTCAGTGTTATTTTCATGGTTTTACAAGAAATGGAAGAGTTTAGGTAAGATCCAAGGACTTTAGGCCAGCGCTGTAGCTTAGGGTAATTTCAAACGCACTCATTTTCTTAGGCCATTTGCATATTTATTGTTATTTTCATGGTTTTACATGAAATAGAAGAGTTTAGGTAAGAGCCTAGGACCTTAGGCCAGCACCCTAACTTAGGGGTAAGTTCGAATGTGGTAATTTTTCTTTGGCCATTTGCATATTCAATTGCATTGGATTGCATGCAACATTAATGTAATTTTTTAGGGTTTTCTTATTTTTGCCTTCGAAAGTAAATTTTAAATAGGGTTTTTCTTATTTTTGCCTTTTTATTGAAGCTTAGGTTGTCATGAACCATAGTAGCCTACCACGGGCATTAGGTTAGGACAGTTTTAATATATCGATGGTAGATCTAAGCCGGCTGTCCGCGGTTAATCGACATTTTCTATAGAACTTTACTTGCTGAACAAAATTTAAAGTAATATTTTGTCGCTCGGCTGTAATTAAGCTGTAAATTACCTTGTATGCAATAATCTGGGTCCTGGGTGGGTAAAAACACTTTCGAGAATAGCTCACGGTGAGGGGACCCGTTGGGAATCCAGGGTTCTGGGTGGGGTAAATAACTTGGAAAAGGTTTGGGCAACTTATTGTTGTATTTCCAGTTATTTATGTCACTTGGAACACGAAAAACAAGCGTAAAAATAAGGGGAATAAATGGACAGCCGAGCCATTACAAAGGCACTTTTCACATATCACTACTACTGCTGATTCCAGGCCATGTCACGCATACAGGAGCTTTCGAACCAATGCCTCCAATTGAGAGAGTAGTTGGTGGGTTTTTGGCTGGCTGTTCCAATCACGTTACAGTTTTACGTTTCACCCAGGTGGAGAATTTGGGGATACATAAACTCAGTTACATGTATTCCTTTTGCTCAACTGTTTTATAACAGTTTTATACGTTGTAGCGACAACCTTCTTCCAGTTTTCTACAAATATATTGACGTCTCTTAGTTTACCATAAATAACTTACAAAATTACTTTACATTTGTCGGCAGACACCTGAAGCATGTATATGGGGAGGAGGAGAAGGGTCTTGCAGGACATTTCACCACTTTCTCTCAGTGACGTTAACAGAAACCTTTTTTTACATATTTTGTAAGCCCTGTGGTTGGCGATCTTCGCTTGCCAGAGCATAAGAGATTATTTTAAAAATGGGATAAGGCGCAGCGCGTTTCTGTTTCCAAAACTGAAAGCAGAAATACACTTTTAGCCCCCAACTTCATCCTTCCCGGAAGGTGCAGTTCAACTTCACTGTTCAACCCAGCACGATGGCGGGTGTGACTCCAACCCCTGCTCTTCTGCCTGTAACCAATGGCTTACCTGTGCAAATGTGCTTCCTAAACCTTTTGCCCTCACTGTGGCAAGGAGTGTAGGCAAAGGGACATTACCTGTTGATTTTTACATTTAACTGCAATGCAGTTTTCAAAACAAAGTAGGCTAAAATATTCCTTAAATAAGCTACCATTGGTTGTACCATTATATTTTCATTTTTGAACCCCAATTTGCTTTTTTCCCTTAAGTGGAGAAAACCATTGTTGAAAATGGATAAAAACATTTACGTTAGTGATTTCTTTAACATAGAGGACAGAACTAGGTTTATGACGAATTAATGACTGGTCATTGCAAGATATTTTTTTCAATTGAATTTTTGGTGGTTTTATCAGAAGAAGCAAATAGAGATTGACGATTTGGGAAGTATAATGTAGGCAGGGTCATTGAAGGCCAGTGGGTTTTTGGTGGTGTCTGCAGTCAAGAGTTTTGTGGTGCCAGTAGTAAGCGCGACTTTGCTTGCTGTCATCAAGGACTACATTGTACCATGACAACTATTGTATCTGATTGCTGGAGAGCTTATGACTGCCTGAAGGACGAAGGCTTACACTTAACCGTCAACCACTCCATGAACTTTGTGGACCCAGTAACTGGTGCTCCCGAAACACTATTGAGAGAGGGTGGAGGAACTTCTCGCCTAGTTGTTTACAACTTCGGCTGTGGCATATTTAAAATCCGTAACCGAAGACGAGGCTCCAAAAAAGCGGCGGCTGAGTTGTATCCTCCACCCCTTTAAGTTTCTTCTTTATTATTAGGTAGTTAGGTCACCTGTGTTTTTGGTGTTATTAGGTTTTAGTGCTTTTCATTATTATTTTTGGTAACTGTCATTTAAAACATAACAGTCCTACGCACTTTGTTTACCTTTTGTGCAGTACCCCAACTTCCCCCTACCATTATTCCCTAGTGTACGTAACCCAAGATGGCGGATTTGTTTACCGTTTTTTCGTTTCTTCGCGCCCGATCACAAGCAATGGTTAGTGTGCAGTTGAGGTAGCCTGTGGCAGTTGACGTTTTTCAGTGTTGCTTTGCTTGCTTTGCATGAGTTTAGGGTAACATTTTTGCCCGTCGGCTGCAGCTGAAAATTTACCCTTGACCCGAATGCGCTCAAATGCAGCAAGTTTTCAGCAGGTCGTTTGCATATTTAATTACATACTGGCCCGGGTTATACATTGTATGCAATGTTTATATATGCAATTTCAGATGGTTATTTTTAATTGGTTTTAAACTCCATCGAAAAATGGAAAGTTTCAGGTAAGACCACAGGACATTCCATTTGGCCGACCAACACCCAGTATCAGAACCCTAAAAGTGTAGAAAAACAGTTGAAAAGGTTAGAGGCGCAGGGTAAGTTCAAATTCTGCCAATTTTTTAGGACATTTGCCTATTCAGTGTAATGTTATTGGTTTTAACATCACGTTAATTTATGAGTTTATGTTTTAAGACCCTTGCACGTAAACGTGCGACCTTAAGCTTCAAATGCAGTTTCTTAGCATAGGTGTAATATGCAGTTTCAGTTTATTTTCAGATCTGGGAAAGTTTAGGCTATTTTGTTATCTCATTTTTGTAGGCCATTTGCCTAAGTGTAATGTTATTGGTTTTACAAAAATGAAGAGTTTATGCCCTACGACCTTATAGCATTGCATGCATTTTATCTCATTTGTTTAGCATTTGCATGCAACATTTATACATGGAATTTTAGAGGTTTTCTTATTTTTACTTTAGCTAGGTTGTCATGAACCTTGGGCTACCACTCTAGGTTAGGTTAGTATTAAGGGGGTTATATTAAATGGTATTTTAGTATTGAATTGCATAGAATTGCATGCAGTATCTGTATTTGAAGTTGCCAAATACTGGATAAAGTGTAAAAGGAAGGTATTTAGTTATTTTCATGGGTTTACTTGAAATGAGTTTAGGTAAGAGCCTACTACCTTAGGCCAGCACCCTAGCTTAGGTGTAAGTTCAAATATATACAGCCATTTTTTTAGGCCATTTGTGTATTCAATGTTATTTCATGGTTTTACATGAAATGGAAGAGTTTAGGTAAGAGCCTAGGACCTTAGGCCAACACTGCTTAGGGGTAAGTTCAAATGCAGTCATTTTCTTAGGCCATTTGCATATCCAGTTGCATTGGATTCCATGCAACATTTAGACTTGTGATTTTAATCAGGATTTTTCTAATTTTTGCCATGAAAACTAGAGTTTCGATTGGTTGTCATGAACGTTAGGCTGCCACCCTAGGCTAGGTAAGTATGAAGGTGGTCATATTAAATGCAATTTTGATATTCAGTTGCATAGAGTTGCATTCAATATCAGTATTTAATATCACCAAATCTTATAAATTAAATATGAAGATATCAAGTTATTTTCATGGTTTTACACAATATGTTTAGGGAAGAGCCTAGGACCTTAGGCCAGAACCCTAGCTTAGGGTTAAGTTCAAATGCAGTCATATTCTTAGGCCATTTGCATATTCAATGTTATTTTCATGGTTTTACACGAAATGGAAGAGTTTAGGTAAAACCCTTGGCGTATCTTAGAGGTGAGTTCAAATGTAGGATTTTATAGGTCCAGCACACAAAATGGAAGCTTTAGGTAAGACCCTTGGAGTTAGGTGGACAAGTTTAGGACAAGTTCACACAGTTATTTTCTTAAGCCATTTGTATATCAAGTGTTAGGGTATTTCTAAGTAATAGATACACAGCGGGTATTTAGCAAGAAATGGCTGTTTCTTATAGTATTTTGGTTGCTTATTTAAATTTAATGTTATTTTTGGGGGGTCGGCTGTAATTAACCTGTAATTAACCCCAGAAGTCCATCCAACAACGGGTTTCCATACGCGATCTTCACAAGACAGAGCACGGCTACATCTGTTTTGAACGGTTCATATCCTTGGAAACTGGTTTTTTCTACACTTTTAGGCTTCTGACACTGGCGGTACATTTGTTTGTTGTTGGCCAAATGGAATGTCCCTTCGCCGTGTTTAGTACTGGCCCGGGGTGATGGTACCCATACGTTCACAAGTTAATGCACTTGCCGGATGGGATATGAACCGTTCGAAACAGACGTAGCTGTGCTCTGTCTTGTGAAGATCGCGTATGGAAACCCCTTGTTGGATGGACTTCTGGGGTTAATTACAGCTGACCCCCTAAATGTAACGTTAAATTGTCAATAAGCAACCAAAATATTATAAGAAACTGCCATCTCTCACTAAATACCCGCTGTGTATCTATTACTTAGATCTACCAGTGTTAGTTTCAAGGTTTTACACGAAATGGAAGAGTTTAGGAAAGAGAATAGGACCTTCAGCCAGCACCCTAGCTCAGGGGTAAGTCCAAATGCAGTCATTTTCGTAGGCCATTTGCATATTCAATGTTATTTTCATGGTTTTACACAAAATGGAAAAAGGTTAGATAAGAGCCTAGGACCTTAAGCCACCACCCTAGCTTAGGGACAAGTTCATTTGCAGTTATTTTCTTAAGCCATTTGCATATTAAGTGTTATTTTCAAGGTTTTACATGAAATGGAATACAGTAAACCCCCCCCATATTCACCTTCTCATGTTCTTGACTCTTTGATTTCTCCGTGGAACTTGTATTTTTCACTGATTCTGTATTTTCGGTTGGCCGATTTCTCTGTGGAACTTGTATTTTTCACTGAGAAATATTAGACTAATTTATTTCTGTATTTTTTCATATTTTCATGACTAAATGCACCACTTTTCTGATAAAACTATTAAAATGCTCAGGTATAAGTCATTTTAGGGGTTTTCTTTTTGTGTTTAAAATGTTTATCAAAATAAGGTTTTCTTGTTCTAAAATAGTGGGTTTAGAGGGTTTTAAGTATTCCCGGCTATTTATGGGGGGTTATACTGCACCCCTGCGAATACGGGGGTTTACTGTAGTTTAGTAAAGAGAATAGGACCTTTGACCAGCACCCTAGCTTAGGGGTAAGTCCAAATGCAGTCATTTTCTTAGGCCATTTTCATATTCAATATTATTTTCATGGTTTTACACTAATGGAGTAATTTTCTTAGGCCATTTTCATATTTAGTGATATTTTCATGGTTTACACTAGATGGAAGAGTTTAGGTAAGAGCTTAGGACCTTACACCAGCACCCTAGCTTAGGGGTAAGTTCGAATGTGATCATTTTCTTAGGCCATTTGCATATTCAGTTGCATAGGATTGCATGCAACATTTATACTTGTAGTGTTAATAAGGATTTTAATTTAATTTTACCTTTGAAACTAGAGTTTAGGTAGGTTATTATGAACCTTAGCCTATCACTTTAGATAAGTATGAAGGTGGTCATATTAAATGCAATTTTAATCTTGAATTGCATAGAATTGTATGCAATATCTGTATTTGAAGTCTCCAGATCATAAAGTTAAATATTAAGGTATTTAGTTGTTTTGATGGTTTTACATGAAATGGAAGAGTTCAAGCAAGAACCTAAGAACTTATGCCAGCACCCTAGCTTAGGGGTAAGCTTAGATGTAGCAAGTTTCAAGGCTGTGTGCATATTCAATTACATATTATTGAATGCAATGTCTATATATTCAATTTCAGTAGTTATTTTCATGGTTTTATAAGATTTGGAAAGTTTTGGAAAGGTTATGTAAGACCATAGGACCTTAGGCCAACATCCTAACTTATGGGTAAGTTTAAATTCGGCCATTTTCTTTGGCCATTCACATATTCAATGTTATTTTATTGGTTTTACGCGAAATGAAGAGATTAGGTAAGACCCTACGACCTTAGGCTAGCAGCCTAGCTTAGGTGTAAGTTCAAATCCGTCTATTTTATTATCCCATTTGCAAATTCAATTGCATAGTATTGCATGCAACATTTCAATTTTTAATTTTTAATTAGTTTTTCTTATTTTTACCTTGAAAACTATAGAGTTTAGGTAGATTGTCATAAACCTTAGGCTACCACCTTTGGTTAGGTTAGTATTAAGGTGGTTATATTAAATACTAATTTAGTATTGTATTGCATAGAATTGTATGCAGCATCTGTATTTGAAGTTGCCAAATTCTGGATAAAGTGAAAAAGGAAGGTATTTAGTTATTTTCATGGGTTTGTGAAATTTTAGGAAGAGCCTACTACCTTAGGCCAGCACCCTAGCTTGGTATAAGTTCAAATGCAGCCATTTTCTTTGGCCATTTGTTTATTCAGTGTTATTTCATGGTTTTACATGAAATGGAAGAGTTTAGGTAAGAGCCTAGGACCTTAGGCCAGCTCTCTATCTTAGGGTTAAGTTCAAATGCAGTCATTTTCTTAGGCCATTAGCATATTCAAGTACATCGGATTGCATGCAACATTCAGACTTGTGGTTTTCATCTGGATTTTTCTTATTTTTGCCATGAAAACTAGGCCATTAGCATATTCAAGTACATCGGATTGCATTTAGATTTAGATTGTGGTTTTCATCTGGATTTTTCTTATTTTGCCCAGAAAACTAGAGTTTAGATTGGTTGTCTTAAACCTTAGGCAATCACCCTAGGCTAGTTAAGTATGAAGGTGGTCATATTAGATGCAATTGTAATATTCAGTTGTATAGAATTGCATGCCAAATCTGTATTTAATGTTGCCAAATCTAAGATAAAGTTAAATATGAAGATATTAAATTATTTTCATGGTTTTGCACAAAATATGTTTAGGGAAGAGCCTAGGACCTTTGGCCAGAACCCTAGCTTAGAGTTAAGTTCAAATACAGTCATTTTCTTAGGCCATTTGTGTATTCAGTGTTATTTTCATGGTTTTACACGAAGTGAAAGAATTTTGGTAGGAGCCTAGGACCTTACTCACACACTTGCTGAGGGGTAAGTTCAAATTCGATCATTTTCTTTGGCCATTTCCATATTCAATTGTATAGTTTTGCGTGCAACATTTATAATTGCAATTTTAATTAGGATTCTTCTTATTTTTACCTTAAAACTAAAGTTTAGGCAGGCTGTCATGAACCATCCTAGGTTAGGTAAGTATGAAGGTGGTCAAATACAAATTTGATATTTAATTGCATAGAATTGCATGCAATATCTGTATATGAAGTCACCAAATCTTAGGTAAAGTGAAATTTGAAGGTATTCAGTTTTTATGGTTTTACACGAAAAGGAAGAGTTTAGGTGAGAGCCTAGGACCTCAGGCAAGTAGCCTAACTTAGGGGTATGTTCAGATGCAGTCATTTTCTTAGTCCATTTGCATATTCAATGTTATTTTCATGGTTTTACAAGAAATGGTAGAGTTTAAGCAAGAGCCTAGTAACTTAGGCCAGCAGGCTAGCTTAGGGGGGTAAGCTCAATTGCAGTCATCTTATTATGCCATTTTCATATCCAGTGTTATTTTCACGGTTTTACAAGAAATGGAAGAGTTTAGTTAGAGCCAAGAACACAGGCAATTAGCCTGTCTTAGGAGTAAGTTTAAATGCAGTCATTTTCTTAAGCTTTTTGCCATTCAGCCTTTTAGGGAGTAAGTTCAAATGCAGTGTTTTCTTAATTTTTTTGCATATTCAGCCTGTCTTAGGAGTAAGTTCAAATGAAAATTTTCTCTTTTTTTTTGCATATTCAGCCTGTCTTAGGAGTAAGTTCAAATGCAGTCATTTTCTTAAGCTTTTTTGCATATTCAGCCTGTCTTAGGAGTAAGTTCAAATGCAGTCATTTTCTTAAGCTTTTTTTTTTTTGCATATTCAGCCTGTCTGAGGAGTAAGTTCAAATGCAGTCATTTTCTTAAGCTTTTTTTGCATATTCAGCCTGTCTTAAGAGTAAGTTCAAATGCAGTAATTTTCTTAAGCTTTTGCATATTCAATATTATTTTCCCACTTTTACACGAAATGTAAGAGTTTGGGTAAGAGCCTAAGACCTTAGGCAAGTAGGCTAGCTTTGGGAAAAGTTCAAATGCATCATTTTCTTAAACTATTTTCCTATTCAATATTATTTTCTTGCTTTTACAAGAAATGGAAGACTTTAACTAAGAGCCTAGGACCGTAGACCATCACCCTAGCTTAGGAGTAAGTTTAAAGGCAGTCATTTTCTTAGGCCATTTCCATATTCAATGTCATCATGGTTTTACACAAAATGGAAGAGTAGGTAAGAGCCTAGGATCTTAGGCCAGCACCCTATCTTAGTGGTAAGTGCAAATGCAGTTATTTTCTTAGGCCATTTGCATATTCAGTGTTATTTTCATTGTTTTACACAAAATGAAAGAGTTTAGGTAAGAGCCTAGGACCTTAGGCCAGCTTCCTCGCTAAGGGAAAGTTCAGATTTAAGTTATTTTCTTAGGCCATTTGTGTATTTAATGATTTTTTCTTGGTTTTACATGGAATGGAAGAGTTTAGACAAGAGCCTAGGATCTTAGGCCAACACCCTAGCTTAGGTTTAAGCCCAAATGTAATGATTTTCTTAGGTCATTTGCATATTCATTGTTATTTTCAAGAGGTTAGGTAAGAGTCTAGGACCTTACCCAAGCAGCCAAGCGTAGGGGTAAGTTCAAATACAGTCGTTTTCTTTGGCCACTTGGATTTTCAATTGTATAGGATTGGATGCAACATTTTTGCTTGAAATTTTAATAAGGTTTTTTTAATTTTACCTTAAAAACTAGAGTTTAAGTAGATTGTCATGGACCTTTGGCTACCACACTAGGTTAGGTTAAGTATGAATTTGATCATAGTAAATGCAATTTTCACATTCAATTGCATAGAATTGCATGCAGTTTCTGTATCTGAAATAACTAAATCCACAGTAAAATGAAATATGAAGGGATTTAGTTATTTTCTTGGTTTTGCACGAAATGGAAAAGTTTAGGTAAGAGCCTAGGACCTTAGGCCAGCACCCTAGCTTAGGGGTAAGTTCGAATTCAGTTTTTAAATTTCTTAGGCCATTTGCATATTTAATTGCATAGGCTTGAATGCAACATTTATAGTTGCAATTTTAATAAGGATATCTCTTATTTTTACCTTTAAAACTGGAGTTATCATGAACTTAGGCTACCACCGTAGGTTAGGTAAGTAGTAGTAGTAGTAGAATTAAAATAGTTTAACCAGACCACTAAGCTGACTTTCAACTCTTATAGGGCTGGCCTGGTTAGGTAAGTAATAAGTTGGTCATATTAAATGCAATTTTAACATTCAGTTGCATAAATTGCATGCAATATCTGTATTTGAAGTTTCCAAATCTTAGATAAAATGTGAAATATGAAGGTATTCATGGTTTACACAAAATTATGAAAGAGTTTAGGTAAGAGCCTAGGACCTTAGGCCAGCAGCCTAGCTTAATGGTAAGTTCAAGTGTAGTCATTTTCTTAGGCCATTTGCATATTCAGTGTTATATTCATGGTTTTTCATGAAATGGAAGAGTTTAGGTGAGAGGCTAGGACCTTGGGCCAGCAGCCTATCTTAGGGTTAAGTTCAAATGCGGTCATTTTCTTAGGCCCCTTGCATATTCAGTTGCATAGGATTGCATGCAACATTTATACTTGAGATTTTAATAAGGATTTTTTGTATGTTTATCTTCAAAACTAGAGTTTAGGTAGGTTGTCATGAACCTTAGGCTACCACTCTATTTTTGGTAGGTATGGAGGTGGTCATATTAAGTGTAGTTTTAAATATTCATTTTTGTAGAATTGCATGCAATATCTGTATTTGAAGTAGCCAAATTATAATGTGAAATATGAAGGTATTTGGTTATTTTCATGGTTTTAAACGAAATGGAAGAGTTTAAGAACCTAGGACCTTATAGGCCAACAGACTATCTTACGAAGAGCTTAGGTAAGAGCCTAGTACCTTAGGCCAACAGCCTAGCTTAGGGGTAAGTTTAAATGCTGCCATTTTCTTATGCCATTTGCATATTCAGTGTTATTTATGCGAAATGTTAGGGTTTGGTTAAGAGCCTAGGACCTTATAGGCCAACAGCCTAGCTTATGAAGAGTTTAGGTAAGTGCCTAGGACCTTAGGCCAGCACTCTAGTTTAGGGGTAAGTTCAAATGTAGTAATTTTCTTAAGCTATTTCCATATTCAGTTGCATAGAATTGCTTGCAATTTTAGTGGATTTTTCTTATTTTTACCTTGATTACTTGCAATTTTAGTAAGAATTTTTCTTATTTTTACCTTGATTACTAGTGTTTAGGCAGGTTGTCATAAGCCTTAGGTTACCAATCTAGGTTAGGTAAGCATGACGGTGGTTATATTAAATGCAATTTTAATATTCAGTTGTATAGAATTGTATGTAATATCTGTATTTGTAGTAGCGAAATCATAGATAAAGTTAAATATGAATTTATTTAGTTTTTTCATGGTTTTACATGAAATGGAAGTTTAGTTAAGCGGGACCGTATAGTTTTGGGTAAAATTTTCTAAGACCTGAAATTACCTATCACGTAAACAAAACTGGCTTAAGTATGATATAAAATCTTATTTTATTATAAAAATGTCATTTTTCTTAGGCCATTTGCATATTCAGTTGCCTAGGATTGCTTGCAACTTCTATATACAGTATGCAATTTCAGTAGTTATTATTATGGTTTTACATGAAATTGAAGAATTTAGCTAAGAGCCTAGGACCTTATGCCAACACCCTAGCTTACGGGTAATTTCAAATGCAATAATTTTCTTTGGTCATTTGCATATTCACTGTTACTGTCATGGTTTTACATGAAATGGAAGACCTTATGTCAGTACCCCTAGCTTAATGGTAAGTACAATTCAGTAATTTTCTTAGGCCATTTGCGTATTCAATGTTATTTTCATGGTTTTACATGAATGGAAGAGTTTAGGTTAGTGCTTAGGACCTCAGGCCACCTAGCTTTGGGTATGTTCAGATACAGTTGTTTTCTTAGGCCTGTTGCATATTCAATTGCATAGGATTGAATGCAACATTTAAACTTGAGACTTCACTAAGGATTTTTGTTATTTTGTTATATTTCCACAATTTTTGAATGCAAAATTTAAAATTATTTGTAAACCTTAAAATAACGACTTTTTAATTACCTTTCAGAAAATATGCCACCAAAGAAATGGCCTTCCATGGAGCCAAAAGGAATGCAGCATACAGGGTAGTGGAAACACCAGATCAGAGGGAGGCCAGACTGGATGCCCAGGGGACAGGAGTTGCTGCATCAAGATCAGTGGAACTCCCGGAACAGAGTTAGGCCAGACTGGTGTATCTGAGGACGAGAGTAGCTGCATCCAGTGCAGCAGAAGGACCCAAACATTATGGAGATCAGACTGGAAGTCCAGAGGACGAGAAAAGCAGCGTACAGGGCGGTGGTAACATCAGATCAGAGGGAGGCCAGAATGGAAACCCAAAGGACAAGAGGAGCAGAAGTAGTGGAACAGAGTAGGACAGACTGGCAGAGCTGAGGATGAGAGTAGCTACATCCAGAGCAGCAGAAGGACTGGAACAGAGGGAGGCCAGACTGGAAGTGAAGAGAAGCAGCATACAGGGCAGCAGAAACATCAGATCAGAGGGAGGCCAGACTGGAAGTCCAAAGGACAAGAGTTCTGCATTTAGAGCAGCAGAAGTACCGGAACAGAGGCAGGCCAGACTGGTAGGTCTGAAGACGAGAGTACCTGCATCCAGAGCAGCAGTATAGTTACAGAACTGAGACCAGACTGGCCAGCACCCTAGCAGCATACAGGTAAGTAGAAACATCAGATCAGAGGAGGCCAGTTTCTTAGGACAAGAGTGCATGCATTCAGAGCAGCCTAGGATTGCTGGAACAGAGGGAGGCCAGACTGGTAGGTCTATATATGATTTCAGTAGTTATCCAGAGCAGTTTTATAGTTGAAATGGAAGACCTTAGGCCAAAGCACCTAGGACTTAGTAGCTCAAATTTAACCATTTTCTTAGGCCATTTGCAATTTCAGTTGCCTGCAGGATTGCTTGCAATTTTCTGTTTGCAATTTCAGTAGCTTTTATTGTTTTACATGAAATGGAAGAATTTAGGTAAGAGCTATGCCATGTAACACCTTAGCATACTGGTAATTTTCAATGGAGTAATTTTCTTTGGTCATTTGCATATTCACTGTTATTTTCATGGTTTTACATGAAATGGAAGAGTTTAGGTAAGACTAGGACCTCAGGCCAGCACCCCTAGCAAGGGCTCCTTTAAATAAAATTCAGTTATTTTCTTAGGCCTGTTGCATATTGAATTGCATAGGGATTGAATGCAACATTTAAACTTGAGAATTCACTAAGGATTTTTGTTATTTTGTTATATTTCCACAATTTTTGAATGCAAATTTAAAATTATTTGTAAACCTTAAAATAACGATTGTCTTTTTCAGAAAATATGCACGAAATGGCCTTCCATGGAGCCAAAAGTCTGCAGCAAAATTTAAAATTAGATCAGAGGAGGCCAGACTGGATAATAGGGGACAGGAGTTGCTGCACAAGATCAGTGGAACTCCAATCTTTCAGACTGGTGTATCTGAGGAATAGCCTTCCATTTGCAGAAGGACCCAAACATTATGGAGATCAGACTGGAAGTCCAGAGGACGAGAAAAGCCGTACAAAGGCACAAGAGGAGGCCAGAATGCATCCAAGGACAGCTGGAGGAGCAGAAGTAGTGGAACAGAGGAGGACAGACTGGCAATCTGAGGATGGAGTAGCTGCATCCAGAGCAGCAGAAGGACATCAGAGGGATCAGAGGAGGCCAGAAACATGGATCAGAGGAGGCCAGAGGATGAGAAGGACAAGCTGCATTTAGAGCAGCAGAAGAACCAGAACAGAGGCAGGCCAGACTGGTAGAGCTGAAACCAGCAGATAAGGACAGGAACAGAGGGAGGCCAGACTGGAAGTCAAGAGAAGCAGCATACAGGGAAGTAGAAACATCAGATCAGAGGGAGGCCAGTCTGGAAGTCCAAAGGACAAGAGTAGATGCATCCAGAGCAGCGGAAGTACTGGAACAGAGGGAGGCCAGACTGGTAGGTCTGAGGATGAGAGTAGCTGCATCCAGAGCAGCAGTATAGTTAAGAGGCTAAGACCTGAGGCCAGCACCCTAGCTTAGTGGGTAAGCTCAAATTTAACCATTTTCTTAGGCCATTTGCATATTCAGTTGCCTAGGATGGCTTGCAACTTCTATATATGTAATTTCAGTAATTATGGTTTTACATGAAATGGAAGAATTTAGGTAAGAGCCTAGGACCTTATGCCAACACCCTAGCTTACTGGCAGTTTTCAAGTGGAGTAATTTTCTTTGGTCATTGGCATATTCACTGTTACTTCCATGGTTTTACATGAAATGGAAGAGTTTAGGTAAGACCTTATGCCAGTACCCCTAGCTTAAGGGCCCCCTTAAATAAAATTCAGTTATTTTCTTAGGCCTGTTGCATATTCAATTGCATAGGATTGAATGCAACATTTAAACTTGAATGGAAGAGTTTTGTTATTTTAGTATATTTCCACAATTTTGAATCAAATTTAAAATTATTTGTAAACAAAATAACGACTTTTAATTACTTTCAGAAAATATGCCACCAAAGTAAATGTTCCAAAAAGGAATGCAGCATACAGGGTAGTTATTTTCTTAGACCCCAGGGGACAGGAGTTGCTTCAGTTGCAACTCCCGGAACAGAGTTAGAGCCAGACTGGTGTATCTGAGGACATTTAGCTGCTAGAGAAGACCTTTAAACATTATGGAACATTTATACTAGAGACTTTACTAAGGGTAACATTTTGGAACAGGATGAGTTAGGATTTTCCAGAGCAGCAGAAGGATTGGAACAGAGGAGGCCAGACTGGAAGTGAAGAGAAATTTTTGGGCTCAAAAACATCGGATCAGAGGAGGCCAGACTGGAAGCCCAAAGGACAAGAGTTCTGTTTAGAGCAGCAGAAGGCATTGTCAGAGGCAGGCCAGACTGGTAGAGCTGAAGACGAGAATACAAAATTTAAAATTAGGCCAGACTGGAAGTCAAGAGAAGCAGCATAAAATATAATTTTTTGCACGACAAGTTAAGAGCAGAGCTTTCAGAAAATATATCACCAAACAGAATGGCCTTCATCATGGCAGCAGAAGGACTGGAACAGAGGGAGGAATGAAGAGAAGCAGCATACAGGGTAGTGGAAACATCAGATCAGAGGGAGGCCAGACTGGAAGCCCAAAGGACAAGAGTTGCTGCATCAGATCAGTGGAATTCCCGGAACAGAGGCAGGCACAGACTGGTGAGCTGAAGACAGAGTACCTGCATCCAGAGCAGCAGAAGGACAGGAACAGAGGGAGGCTGACTGGAAGTCAGAGTGCAGCAGAAGGACCAAAAGATCAGAGGGAGGCCAGACTGGAAGTCCAAGGACAAGAGTTGCTGAATCCAGAGGACGAGAGCAGCAGAAACACTGGAACAGAGGGAGGTCAGACTGGAAGTGAGACAGCATGAGAGCATCATCAGATCAGAGGAGGCCAGACTGGAAGCCCAAAGGACAAGAGTTCTGCATTTAGAGCAGCAGAAGTATGGGAACAGAGGCAGGCCAGACTGGTAGGCTGAAGAAGAGAGTATGAGAAGGACAGGAACAGAGGAGGCCAGACTGGAAGTCAAGAGAAGCAGCATACAGGAAGGAAACATCAGATCAGAGGGAGGCCAGTCTGGAAGTCCAAAGGACAAGAGTAGCTGCATCCAGAGCAGCAGAAGTACAGGAACAGAGGGAGGCCAGACTGGTAGGTCTGAGGACGAGAGTAGCTGCATCCAGAGCAGCAGTATAGTTAAGAGCCTAAGACCTGAGGCCAGCACCCTAGCTTAGTGGGTAAGCTCAAATTTAACCATTTTCTTAGGCCATTTGCATATTCAGTTGCCTAGGATTGCTTGCAACTTCTGTATATGCAATTTCAGTAGCTATTATTATGATTTTACATGAAATGGAAGAATTTAGCTAAGAGCCTAGGACCTTATGCCAACACCCTAGCTTACTGGTAATTTCAAGTGGAGTAATTTTCTTTGGTCATTTGCATATTCACTGTTGCTTCCATGGTTTTACATGAAATGGAAGAGTTTAGGTGAGACCTAATGCCAGTACCCCTAGCTTAAGGGTCCCCTTAAGTACAATTCAGTAATTTTCTTAGGCCATTTGCATATTCAATGTTATTTTCATGGTTTTACATGAATGGAAGAGTTTAGGTTAGTGCCTAGGACCTCAGGCCAGCACCCTAGCTTTGGGGTATGTTCAGATAGTTATTTTCTTAGGCCTGTTGCATATTCAATTGCATGGGATTGAATGCAACATTTATATTTGAGACTTTACTAAGGAATTTTGTTATTTTGTTATTTTTCCCTTCCTTACAATTGTTGAAAGTTCCAAATTATAGATGAAGTAATTGTTAGTTGTGAAGGCATTGTCTTTTCACCTGCATGTTTGAATGCATAATTTAAAATTATTTGTAAACCTTAATATAACGACTTTTTAATTACCTTTCAGAAAATATATCGCCAAAAAATGGCCTTCCATTTGAGCTAAAAGGAATGCAGCATACAGGGTAGTGGAAACATCAGATCAGAGGGAGGCCAGACTGGATGCCCAGGGGACAGGAGTTGCTGCATCAAGATCAGTGGAATTCCAGGAACAGAGTTAGGCCAGACTGGTATATCTGAGGACAAGAATAGCTGCATCCAGTGCAGCAGAAGGACCAGAACAGATGGAGGCCAGACTGGAAGTCCAGAGGACGAGAAAAGCAGCGTACAGGGCGGTGGTAACATCAGATCAGAGGGAGGCCAGAGTGGAAACCCAAAGGACAAGAGGAGCAGAACTACTGGAACAGAGTAGGACAGACTGGTAGAGTTGAGGATGAGAATAGCTGTATCCAGAGCAGCAAAAGGACTGGAACAGATGGAGGTCAGACTGGAAGTGAAGAGAAGCAGCATACAGGGCAGCAGAAACATCAGATCAGAGGGAAGCCAGACTGGAAGCCCAGAGGACAAGAGTTGCTGCATCCAGAGCAGCTGGAAGTGGAACAGAGGAGGGCCAGACTGGTAGAGCATGAGCATGAAAGGGAGGCCAGATTGGCAGCAGCCCAGAACAGGAGGAGGCCAGACTGGAAGTCTAAAGGACGAGATAAGCATACAGGGTGGCGGAAACATCAGATCAGAGGGAGGCCAGTCTGGAAGTCCAAAGGACAAGAGTAGCTGCATCCAGAGCAGCGAAAGTACAAGAACAGAGGGAGGCCAGACTGATAGGTCTGAGGACGAGAGTAGCTGCATCCAGAGCAGCAGTATAGTTAAGAGCCTAAGACCTGAGGCCAGCACCCTAGCTTAGTGGGTAAGCTCAAGTTTAACCATTTTCTTAGGCCATTTGCATATTCAGTTGCCTAGGGTTGCTTGCACCTTCTATGTATGCAATTTCAGTAGCTATTATTATGGTTTTACATGGAATGGAAGAATTTAGCCAAGAGCCTAGGACCTTGAACCAACACCCTAGCTTACGGGTAATTTCAATTGCAGTAATTTTCTTTGGTCATTTGCATATTCACTGTTACTTTCATGGTTTTTGCATGAAATGGAAGAGTTTAGGTAAGACCTTATGCCAGTACCCCTAGCTTAAGGGTAAGTACAATTCAGTAATTTTCTTAGGCCATTTGCATGTTCAATGTTATTTTCATGGTTTTACATGAATGGAAGAGTTTAGGTTAGTGCCTAGGACCTCAGGCCAGCACCCTAGCTTTGGGATAAATTCAAATATGGTTATTTTCTTAGACCTTTTGCATATTCAGTTGCATAGGATTGAATGCAACATTTATATTAGAGACTTTACTAAGGAACATTTATACTAGACTTTACTAAGGATTTTTGTTATTTTGTTATTTTTCCCTACAATTTTTGAAAGCTCCAAATTATAGATAAACTAATTGTTAGTTGTGAAGGCATTGTCTTTTCACCTGCACGTTTGAATGCAAAATTTAAAATTATTTGTAAACCTTAAAATAACGACTTTTCAGTTACCTTTCAGAAAATATATCACCAAAGGAATGGCCTTCCATGGAGCCAAAAGGAATGCAGCATACAGGGTAGTGGAAACACCAGATCAGAGGGAAGCCAGACTGGAAGCCCAAAGGACAAGAGTTGCTGCATTTAAGATCAGTGGAATTCCCGGAACAGAGTTAAGCCAGACTGGTATATCTGAGGACAAGAATAGCTGCATCCAGAGCAGCAGAAGGACCAGAACAGATGGAGGCCAGACTGGAAGTCAAGAGAAGCAGCATATCAGGTCAGAGGGAGGCCAGAATGGAAACCCAAACATCAGCAGTCTGGAACAGGAGGCCAGACTGGTGGAGTCAAGACAAGCTGCATCCAGAGCAGCTACAGGGAACAGCAGGAGGTCAGACTGGAAGTCAGAGAAGGCATACAGGCCAGAGTCAGATCAGAGGAGGCCAGACTGGAAGCAGCATAAGGCTGCATCAGCAGCAGAGTACTGGAACAGAGGGAGGCCAGACTGGAAGTCAAGAGAAGCAGCATACAGGGCAGCAGAAACATCAGACCAGAACAGGAGGCCAGACTGGAAGCCAGAGGATGAAGTAGCTGCATCCAGGGCAGCAGAAACATCAAACAGAGGGAGGCCAGACTGGAAGTCAAGAGAAGCAATATACAGGGTGCAGAAACATCAAGTCAGATCAGAGGGAGGCCAGACTGGAAGTCAAAAGGACAAGAAGCATCAGGGCAGCAGAAACATCAACAGAGGAGGCCAGACTGAAGTCAAGGATGAGAGCAGCATCCAGAGCAGCAGTAACATCAAGTCAGACCTGAGGCCAGACTGGTGGGTCAAGAGAATTTAACCATTTTCTTAGGCCATTTGCATATTCAGGGCAGGGTTGAAACATCAAGTCAGAGGATTATGGTTTTACATGGAATGGAAGACTGGAAGTCACCTTGAACCAACACCATACAGGGTAATTTCAATTGCAGTAATTATCTTTGGTCATTTGCATATTCACATTCATGGTTTTTGCATGAAATGGAAGAGGCCAGACCTTAAGTCAAGAGATAAGTACAATTCAGTAATTTTCTTAGGCCATGTTATTTTCATGGTTTTACATCAAGTTTAGGTTAGTGCCAGACCTCAGGCCAGTCAAGAGGATAAGTTCAAATACAGTTATTTTCTTAGAAACATTTGCATATTCAGTTGGGAGGCCAGAATGCAACATTTATACTAGAGAGACTTTACTAAGGATTTTGTTATTTTGTTATTTTTCCTACAATTTTTGAAAGCTCCAAATTATAGATGGAATTGTTAGTTGGAAGGCATTGTGTTTTCACCTGCACATTTGAATGAAAATTTAAAATTATTTGTAAACCTTAAAATGAGACTTTTCAGTTACCTTTCAGAAAATATATCACAGAATGGCCTTCCATGGAGCCAAAAGGCCAGCAGCATACAGGGTGGAGATCAGGAAGCCAACTGAAGCCCAAGCTGCATTTACAGGGCAGCAGAAACATCAAGACTCAGAGCTGAGGCCAGACTGGAAGTCAGAGCAGCAGAAGGACCGGAATGCAGGGAGGCCAGACTGAAGTCAAGAGAAGCAGCATACAGAAACATCAAGTCAGAGGGAGGCCAGAAGAGTGCTGAATTCAAGAGCAGCAGAACAAGAACACAGACAGTAGATCTGAATGGAGTAGCTGCATCCAGAGCAGGGGGAGGCCAGACTGGAAGTCAGAGGACGAGAGAAGCTGCATCCAGAGCAGCAGAAGAACCAGAACAGAGGGAGGCCAGTCTGAAACAAGGACAAGAGTAGCTCAGAGAAGAACCAGAACAGAGAGGAGCCAGTCTGGAAGTCAAACGACAAGAGTAGCTGCATCAGAGCAGCAAGTCAAGAACAGAGGGGAAGCCAGACTGATAGGTCTGAGGACGGAGCAGCTGCATCCAGAGCAGCAGAAACATCAAGAACAGAGGAGGCCAGACTGGAAGTGAAGAGAAGCAGCATACAGGGCAGCAGAAACATCAGATCAGAGGGAGGCCAGACTGGAAGCCCAAAGGACAAGAGTTCTGCATTTAGAGCAGCAGAAGTATGGGAACAGAGGCAGGCCAGACTGGTAGAGCTGAAGACGAGAGTACCTGCATCCAGAGCAGCAGAAGGACAGGAACAGAGGGAGGCCAGACTGGAAGTCAAGAGAAGCAGCATACAGGGAAGTAGAAACATCAGATCAGAGGGAGGCCAGTCTGGAAGTCCAAAGGACAAGAGTAGCTGCATCCAGAGCAGCAGAATTACAGGAACAGAGGGAGGCCAGACTGATAGGTCTGAGGATGAGAGTAGCTGCATCCAGAGCAGCAGAGTAGTTAAGAGGCTAAGACCTGAGGCCAGCACCCCAGCTTAGTGGGTAAGCTCAAATTTAACCATTTTCTTAGGCCATTTGCATATTCAGTTGCCTAGGATTGCTTGCAACTTCTGTATATGCAATTTCAGTAGCTATTATTGTTTTACATGAAATGGAAGAATTTAGGTAGGGACCTTATGCCAACACCCTAGCTTACTGGTAATTTTCAAGTGGAGTAATTTTCTTTGGTCATTTGCATATTCACTGTTACTTCCATGGTTTTATATGAAATGGAAGAGTTTAGGTAAGACCTTATGCCAGTACCCCTAGCTTAAGAGCCCCCTTAAATAAAATTCAGTAATTTTCTTAGGCCATTTGCATATTCAGTGTTATTTTCATGGTTTTACATAAATGGAAGAGTTTAGGTTAGTGCCTAGGACCTCAGGCCATTACCCTTGCTTTGGGGTATGTTCCAATACAGTTATTTTCTTAGGCCTTTTGCATATTCAGTTACATAGGATTGAATGCAACATTTATTCTTGACTTTACTAAGGATTTGTATTTTGTTATTTTTACCTTTAAATTTTTGAAATCTCCAAATTATAGATGAAGTAATTGTTAGTTGTGAAGGCATTGTCTTTTCACCTGCACGTTTGAATGCAAAATTTAAAGTCCTTAAAGTAACGACTTTTTAATGACCTTTCAATTACCTTTCAGAAAATATGCCACCAAATAAATGGCCTTCCAAGGAGCCAAAAGGAATGCAGCATACAGGGTAGTGGAAACATCAGATCAGAGGGAGGCCAGACTGGATGCCCAGGGGACAGGAGTTGCTGCATCAAGATCAGTGGAATTCCCGGAACAGGGTTAGGCCAGATTGGTATATCTGAGGACAAGAATAGCTGCATCCAGTGCAGCAGAAGGACCAGAACAGATGGAGGCCAGACGACGAGAAAAGCAGCGTACGGGGCTGTGGTACCATCAGGTCAGAATGGAAACCCAAAGGACAAGAGCAGCAGAAGTACTGTAACAGAGTAGGACAGACTGGTAGAGCTGAGGACGAGAGTAGCTGCATCCAGAGCAGCTGGAGGAGTGGAACAGAGGGAGGTCAGACTGGAAGTGAAGAGAAGCAGCATACAGGGCAGCAGAAACATCAGATCAGAGGGAGGGCAGACTGGAAGCCCAAAGGACAAGAGTTGCTGCATCCAGAGCAGCAGAAGTACTGGAACATTGGCAGGCCAGACTGGTAGAGCTGAGGATGAGAGTAGCTGCATCCAGAGCAGCAGAAGGACCAGAACAGGAGGCCAGATTGGAAGCCCAGAGGATGAGAGTAGCTGCATCCAGAGCAGCAGAAGAACCAAAACATCAGACGCATCAAGTCAGAGGACGAGGCCAGTCTGGCGGTCCAGGGAGGCCAGTCTGGAAGTCCAAAGGACAAGCTGCATCCAGAACAGATGTACCGAACAGACTGGGCCAGGTCTGAGGACGGGAGTAGTTGCATCCAGTGCAGCAGTAAAGTTAGGAGCCAAAGACCTGAGGCCAGCACCCTAGCTTAGTGGGTAAGCTCAAATTTAACCATTTTCATATTCAGTTGCCTAGGATTGAACTTCTATACTTGCAGTTTCAGTAGTTATTATTATGGTTTTACATGAAGTGGAAGAATTTAGGTAAGATCCTAGGACCTTATGCCAACACCCTAGCTTGTGGGTAATTTCAAATGCAGTAATTTTCTTTGGTCATTTGCATATTCACTGTTACTTTCATGGTTTTACATGAAATGGAAGAGTTTAGGTAAGACTTTATGCCAGTACCCTAGCTTACGGGTAATTTCAAATCAGTAATTTTCTTAGGCCATTTGCATATTCAATGTTATTTTCATGGTTTTACATGAATGGAAGAGTTTAGGTTAGTGCCTAGGACCTCAGGCCAGCATCCTAGCTTTGGAATATGCTCAAATACGGTTATTTTCTTGAATTGCATGGGATTAAGTGCAACATTTAAGTAAACTTGAGTTTTTACTAAGGATTTTTTTGTTATTTTTACCCATACTTCATCTATAATTTGGAGCTTGCTTTGTTAGTATGTTCAAATACATTGTCTTTTCTTCAAAATGCATGCGTTTAAATGCAAAATTTAAAATTACTTATAAACGTTAAAATAACGACTTTTCACCTTTTTAAAATATTGGCCTTCAATGAAGCCAAAAGGATTGAATGCAACATTTAGGGTAGTGGAGACATCAGAATAGAGGAGACTGGATGCCCACGGGACAGGAGTTGCTGCATCAATATCAGTGGAATTTGGAGAAGAAAGTTGTTAGACTGGTAAAATCTGAGGACATTGTCTTTTAGAGAAGTACATCCAGTGCAAGAAGGACCAGAACGGATGGAGGCCAGATTGGAAGTCCAGAGGACGAGAAAATAACATACAGGGCAGTGGTAACATCAGATCAGAGGGAGGCCAGATTGGAAACCCAAAGGACAAGAAGAGCAGAAGGACTGGAACAGGAGGAGGTCAGACTGGAAGTCAAGAGAAGCAGCATACAGGGCAGCAGAAACATCAGATCAGAGGAGACCAGACTGGAGGCCCAAACAAGAGTTTCTGCATTTAGATCAGAACAGGGCAGGCAAGACTGGATGCCCAAAGGACAGGAGTTGCTGCATTTAGAGCAATAGAAGTCAGTGGCAGGCAACTGGAGGCCCAAAGGACAAGAGTTGCTGCATTTAGAGCAGCAGAAGTACCGGAACAGCGGCAGGCCAGACTGGTAGAGCTGAAGATGAGAGTAGCTGCATTCAGAGTAGCAGGAGGACTGGAACAGAGGGAGGCCAGACAAAGTCAAGAGAAGCAGCATACAGGGCAGCAGAAACATCAGATCAGAGGGAGGCCAGACTGGAAGCCCAAAGGACAAGAGTTGCTGCATCCAGAGCAGCAGAAGTACTGGAACATAGGCAGGCCAGACTGGTAGAGCTGAGGATGAGAGTAGCTGCATCCAGAACAGCAGGCCAGACTTGAAGTCCAGAGGACAAGAGAAGCTGCATCCAGAGCAGCAGAAGAACCAGAGCCGAGGGAGGCCAGACTGGAAGTCCAAAGGATGAGAGAATAAGCATACAGGGAGACTCAGATCAGAGGAGGCCAGTCTGGAAGTCCAAAGTACAAGAGTAGCTGCATCCAGAGCAGCAGGAGGACTGGAACAGGAGGAGGCCAGACTGGAAGATCAGAAGACGAAACTTGCTGCATCCAAATCACTGTAAGAACCGGAACAGAGATAGGCCAGGCTCTGACAGGTGAGGGCGACAGTTTTAGGAGTCAAAGGAATATCACAGATTTGAAAAAAAAACCAACATTCGATTACAGGCCAGATGTCTATCACGAGCACCTTACATGTCCGTTGGGAAGTTGGACAATGTGTTTGTAAGCGCTGCAATGCATGGAAAATGGTCAGTCTCTACTTCAGGCTGGATGGGTTCCAACTGGAGCAAATGCAGGCCCCACCCAAGAACACCTTGGTGGCCTTTTTTGAGCTGTGTCAGGAAGACCCCTTCCAAAGATGCTACTTGACCCTGATTTGGCCAAGTACTACACATGGGATTCCTGCAGCAAAAAAGTTCAGGGGGCAAAAACAGGACATAGACGTTGAAGAAGACTACCTGGGAGTCAAATCCGCTGACTCCTTCCAATGTGTCTACACTGTCCCTCCTTCCAGCACATTTTACAGGGACCCATGTCATTCGTGAGTCTGACAATGGTGGACAGTCAAGCCAACGAAACTTTCAGGGAGGCATGTGAGAAACTGACCATCACTGGACATCCTCACCCTGGACGAAGCTGCTTTGTCACAGAAAATCAGACACCATGTTGCCATTGTTAGCTTGCCACCTATGCCATGTCCAATCTCCTTCAGCTGGGGAAAAGTACAGGATGGTGATGGGTGACGATGTACTGGACCAAGCGAGGCAAGATAATTCCACCCTGACCATCGACTTCTGCTATGCCATCCATGGGAAGAGTTGGGGGATGGAGGATGTGTCTAGCAATGTCAGGGAAAACCCTGAAGACTTATGAACGCTGACCAGCTGTGCCGAGAGGTTATTTGCGAGACCAGCTACAGGTCAGACAACCTCACCCCTGCTGATGTCAGACCAGCGGAGAGCCTACGATGCCATTCTTCATGAACCATGTCGATGGCCCAAACGGGCAGTCTGATCTTCCTGGATGCTCCTGGTGGAAGTGGAAGTGGAAAAACATTCCTATTAATCTCATTCTGGCCAAAGTTCGTCAGAAGGAAAAAGATTGCCTTGGTTCTGGCTTCCTCTGGAATTGCGGCTACGTTTTGGGATGGAGGTCGCACTGCCCACTCTGCTTTGAATTTGTTGCTCAATTTGACTGCTCCTGTCTGCAACATTTGCAAGGGCATGATGGGCTGCACCATAGTTCTTCAGCAGCATCCTCATCATTTGGGATGAATGCGCCATGGCCAACAAATGAGGTTTAAAGGCTTTGGACTAGAAAGCAAGTCATAAGCAGCACAAAAGAATTTATTCAGTAATCTTTTGACATCCATTTCCTTTCATAGAAAATATTTATGTATTCATCTAAAATTAAAAATCTGCTACAATATTCTAGTCTAGATATCCTGACAGAAATGCCTTGCTGAGTGTCTAAGCATTTATAAAAATTTGCAAGACTTTTTCATCTTTAAATCTTTCTTATTATAACCTTCACAATGGCTTTCATAGCCTTGAAAATAGTGGATGGAAAAGTAAAGTACAGTAATGAGGTCCGCAAGAATGTGTGTAATGCCTTGCTGAGTGTCTAAGCATTTATAAAAATTTGCAAGACTTTTTCATCTTTAAATCTTTCTTATTTATAACCTTCACAATGGCTTTCATAGCCTTGAAAATAGTGGATGGAAAAGTAAAGTAATGAGGTCCGCAAGAATGTGAGAGATGAAGATCAAAGTTGCAGAAATAAATTTTTATAAGAAGGAAGAACGAAGACTGAAATAAATTTTTTATCTCAATTAAAAAAAAATTGATAAGAAGGAAGAACGAACTGAGAATGAAATACTGATATCAGCGATAAAAACTTTGAGTTGAGATAGTATCTCAATTAGCTGTGTCTAAAATTTTTTTAATAATAGAAGGCAGGGATGGTGGTGGTATGACTGAGGATGTGTGAAGGTCGATAAAGATGGTTTACGAATAAAAAGGAGATATGAATGAAAAGGTGACAAAAATAATGTCAAATTTCAGAGGCTTCCAGGAAACAATCCAATACTCTGTCAACTATTCAAAAGATTCATTGGGGAGAAAGCAAGAAAATCTACATATTTTAATGGAAAAAGCAGTTTAATAGTTCGAAATACGTTTGTTATATAAAAAATATCTACATGTTATTTTAATGGAAAAAGCAGTTACATGTTCGAAATACTGAATAAATGGTACCATTTTTATTGTTATTATCGTGTTTAAGGTAGATTGTATTACAGGTACAATTTTGGATTTTCGGACCTACGGAAGTTCTGGATGAAATGTATAAATCATTACGTTATTTGAAAGATATGCTACCTATGAAGGCTGCATCAGAGACTGGAGATAAAGATATGTAATAAACTTGTGACAACTGACAGGTTCTCAAATGGGTCATAATTAATGTACAAAGCCGTCACGCAGATTCATGTCATCCTCCCCACCCCCTCTCTCTCCCCTTCACTTTACCTTATTTTATATTTATCTAATCTCTTCAGATATACAGGCACCGCTTCGATTAATCTCTCTCTCTCTCTCTCTCTCTCTCTCTCTCTCTCTCTCTCTCTCTCTCTCCTAAAACCTAATTTTCTATGTATATCTATCTATCTAATCTAATGTCCTTGTAATTCAGCTTTGAACAAAGATGGGAAGGTAGAGATTGTCTCTTGCTGGGTTCTTAAATCTGTGAAATGCCTAGAGTTTATAAAGCATAGTACAAGTAAAATATGTTTTCATGTATAAGAATTTAATCGTTTTTAACTGGTTGTAGAATTCTGCTAAATAGATGGAGTTTGTGAAGCTGAGGACGGTTCAACGAACGTGCATATTTAGAAAACAAAAACTATAATTTAAAGAAAATATATGTCAAGCTAAATACTTCAGGTGACGTCACTATATATACGAATAAAATCGGCTCTAATTAAGAAAAAAAGTTGACTGAAATGGACTGAAACATTACAGGAGTAACCTGAGTTACAATAAAAATCGCGCCAAAATAAACATTCAATTTCTGAACAAAGAACAAGATAAACACGAAAAACCCCGTTATAGTTTTAACCAATTACTCCCAAGTACTCCACCAACACAGATGTTAACAATCGTTAAGTAATGTGGGTTTGGTAGGCAAAATCTCGGTCGTTTTCAATATAATCTGAGTTACAATAAAAATCGCGCCAAAATAAACCTTCAATTTCTGAACAACGAACCACGAAGAGCCCTGTTATAGATTAAACAATTACTCTTAAGTTTTCCACCAATACAGACGTCAACAATCGTGAAGTAATGTGCCTATGGTAGGCACAATCTCGGTCGTTTTCAATATAATCAGGGAAATGGAACCATTTATAATGGGTATTAGATGTCGATAATAGTGGAAATGCCGTGAAAATGTAGGTCTATATAATACAGTTCAAATACCACTTCCATCGCAGGATTTAAATTCAAATCTTGTTTATGTTTCTTGTTATACGTCAAATATATTTTGGTGAGTTAGGAACATGATGAAAAGATTTGATCGTATGCAGATGCAAATATGATGGATATATTGAACTTGATAAACAGTATTGCTGGTGTTTTGTGTTAAACATGAATATGGAATACACAATCAGACATACATTCTCTCTCTCTCTCTCTCTCTCTCTCTCTCTCTCTCTCTCTCTCTCTCTCTCTCTCTCTCTCTCTCTCTCTTTCTCTGTATATATATATATATATATATATATATATATATATATATATATATTATATATATATATATATTAATATTAATTGTAGCACAATAATACCTAGATAAAAGGGACAGTCACCATCGTAATACCTGAATAAAAGGGGCAGTAACCCTTGGATAAAAGGAACAGATATCACAGTAATACCCGAATTAAAGGGACAGTTATCAAAGTAATGCCTGGACAAAAGGGACAGTAACACGTTGATAAATTGGACAGACAGCGCAGTTATACCTCGATAAAAGTGACAGTCACCACAGTAATACTTCCCCCTCGATTTGGGACCACCTTGACGTGGTGAGGGGGCTCTTGAACCCCAGGAATCTGTTTCCGGGTTTAAGTCCAAGGTCCCGTAGACCATTATATATTTCTTTGAATTAATTTTTGTGGAATATTCCGCTTTTGCTAAAATTTATTGGACCTGATAAACAGGAAATGATATATAACTGGGACTGTGTTTATATCTGAAGCTAAATAATGGTAACTGTGGTAGGGCCATCAGTTGCCCGATAATTTTCGGACCTGAGAGATATCAGGCGGAACGATTCTTTAGGCCTGGATCACGGATTCCAGAGGTGTCCGGTTCTAGGGATAGGAATCTCGGAGTCAGTTCTCACTTGTGCCCTTGGAAGAATAATCCCCATGAAAGGCTGATGATATCTTTTAAAGGTTTTCAAGTTTATTATTATTTTTTTTTACCCCTCTCAAATCTTTATGTCTAGCATTTATAAGGATTCGAGTGCCCCTGGACCTCTGATGGTGCTGTTCTGTCACAGATAACGACCTCTGCACCCACCTTGGAGACTGAAATTTCTCCGAATATTGATGACTCCTCAAAATATAAATTGACAAAAAGCAGTAATAACAAATATCTTGATCCCCCTCCTGACTTCCCCTCCCCTGGACCCTCAAGCCATGCTTCATTGATGACGACATCAAGCAAGGACACGGACTTCTCTAAGAAATCTTCATCCAAAATTAAATCAACACAGCCAGGTTGTGTGAAAAATCTGTTGTGATTATGAAATGATCTCGACAGCTCTGAAATCATTTGGAACTGCTGTAGAAATCAGGATGAACTTTATTGATACTGAATCTAAATGGGAAAGGTGGGTTACCTTTAGTAGCCATGATGAGGTTCTAAAGGCTAGTAGTACGATAAGTGCCATACAAATAGGTCAAGCTACAGCACGGGGAGCCTTAACAGACAAAGTTCCCAAAGACATGGACGTTTATGTGCCATCTAAATGGGCTCAGGATAAACCAAAGAGAAACCAGAATGCAGAAATAAGGACTCCTAAACCTCCTATGTGGGTGGTAGCTTCAGCCAAGGAGGAAAATTATAACTGCTATAAATTTTGCAGGTTTCTTCAGAAAGAGGTGTGAGGAATAAAAAGTGGTGATATTTCTCGTTTTGGGAAGAACACCGTTCTTATTCATGCCAAATCCACAACCCAAGCATATATGCTAATCTTGTTGGACATAAAAAACTATGAAATGATTACGAAGATCAAGCCCCACTCAAGCTTTAGTTATGGGAGTGGAGTACTATTTGATAAAGACCTTTATGACATGACAGAAGAAGAAATTCTAGAAATGAGTCCCACTTCAGTTTGGAGAGTGAAAAAGGCAGCTATTGCCAACATGATAATTTTAACCTTTGTAGACCCTGAAGTACCTTCTCATGTCATATTTGAAAATGAAAGGGTACAAGTACGTCCTTTCCAGCAAAGACCAGTGCAGTGCTCTCATTGCTTTAAGTTTGGCCACCCATCAAAAAAACTGCAAAAATGCTAAAATGTATATAAACTGCTCTGGCATCCATCATGATGATGAATGTAATAGGAAAGCAAAATGTGTTAATTGTCAACTGGAACATAAATCCAATAACAAAAATTGTGAAATTTACAAATTTGAACTGTCTGCACTAAATAAAGCCAATGCAGAGCATATAAGTATCGGTTTTGCAAAAAGACAATTAGGACAACAACCTAGGAGCTATGCTCAAGTTCTTAAGCCACTACCCCTATCTACCACTAGGGTGCAGTGGCAGCACCCTCCAATGTAGTAGGTGTATCAACCCCTGGTAGTGGCCCAGCCATCTGGGTCAGGTGCTCGGCCTGTTGGCCTTCAATTAAACATGGCATCAACTTAGTAATAGATACCTGATTTAATGGATACTGAGGAGCAAAAGCACTAAGCTCGATCCTCAAAAACCCCAATTTAATTTAAAAAGCAAACAAACTGACAAGAAAGGGAAACAATGACCAATAAATCAACAGATAATGATCCAAACTTGTTAAGACTAGTCCTTTCCAAATCAGTTCTTGATAATACTCGTAAACAAAAGAGAGTAAATGAGAAGGCTCAATTCAATGGGCGTTCCACCAAGCCCCCCAAAAATAGTTTTCACGTCAATACTAGAATGGAACTATAGAGGTCTTAGGGCTCGAAGTGAAGAGCTGAAGGTAGTGCTCCATGACCATAGCCTAGGTATTGTGTGTCTCCAGGAAACTAAGTTTGGAAGCACACAATATAATCCTGGGTTAAGTTACATAATATATAATTCTCCACCACCAATTGGAGATAGAGCTAAGGGAGGTGCAGCAATTATTGTGCATAAGTCGTTGCAACACTCCTTGCTATCAATTAATACTCATCTCCAAGCTGTAGCAGTAACTTTCATTTTAGACAAGCAGATTACAGTTTGTTCCATCCATCTTTCTCCTGATTTGGATTTCACTTATAATAATATTCATTTACTGATCAATCAGCTTCCTACTCCTTCCCTCCTTCTTGGTGATTTTAATGCTCACAACCCCATATGGGGTGGGAACACGACAGATGCCAAGGGTAGGATGTTGGAGGATATTATGAATGATCATAATATCACTATACTCAATAACGGAGCCATGACTTCCCATAACATCTACTCCAGTACTTATTCGGCTATCGATCTGAGCCTTTGCTCGTCTAGTGTTCACATCGACTATGAATGGTCAGTAAATGAATATCCAAATGGGAGTGATCACTTCCCAATTCATATAAAAAAATATAAAAACATTTAAGAATCAGCCCTCTGAGTCGCCTCCCAAATGGAAGGTAGATGAAGCAGACTGGAAGAAATTTAGTGAGTCTGTTTTCATGGACAAGAATGTAAAATCATTTCCATCTATCTCGGAGGCATATAATTACTTCAATGACACCACCATCAACAGTGCAATTGCCTATATTCCAACAACAAAAGGGAAGCCCTCTAGACCAGCAGTTCCTTGGTGGAACAAAACCTACAGTAGTATGAGAAAGATCACTAGAAAATGCTACAAAAAGTGTAAGAGGAGTGGAACTGCCCAAGCCAAAGTTGTTTACCAACGTGGTGTGGCCGAGCAAAATACATATTTTAAAAAATCAAAAGAGAGTTATGGATGTACTAAATTAATGGCATTAGCTCAAAAACATCATCCAAAACGGTTTGAAAGAAAATTAAAAATCAAATGGCAAGTTTGTCCCTGAACCTCTGCCTACCCTTAAGATAAATGGTGACCTAATTACCCAACCAGAGAAGGTCTCAGAAAAATCAGGAGAAAATTTCTCGAGAATACAAGTAGTGAGAACTATTCTGGAGAATTCCAAGACACCATAAATGCCCAGATTTCTCTCGAATTAAGTGAAAATAATTTAGAATCATATAATGCAAAATTTACACTGCAGGAATTCAAAGATGCCTTGCAGAATACCAAACTATCAGCCCTTGGTGAAGATAAAATACTCTATGAAATGCTGAAACATTTCCCAGAAAAGTCAAAGAAATTTCTTTTAGATATAATAAATGAAATCTGGGAAACTGGTAGTATTCCTAAGAGCTGGAAATTATCATTAATCCTCCCTATAAAGAAACCAAACATGGATCCTGCCTTACCCAGCAGCTACGGACCAATAGCTCTCACCAGTTGTGTTTGTAAGCTGATGGAAAAGATGATTAACGCCAGACTTGTATGGCACTTAGAAACAAATAAATTGCTTTCTCCATTTGGCTTTAGGAAAACGAGATCTTCTTTAGATCCCTTGCTCAGGCTCTCAAACCAAATACAACAAGGTTTTGCTAAACAAAGCCAAACAATAGGTGTTTTCTTTAATTTGGAAAAGGCATATGGCACCACATGGCGTTATGGTATTATAAAAAAGTTGTATAAGATGGGCATTAAAGGAAAAATTATCAGATTTATAAATTCGCTTTTATCAGAACGATATATAAAAGTAAGAGTTGGGAATCATGTATCATGACCTTTTTTACAAAAAGAGGGAGTTCCTCAGGCTAGTGTCCTTAGTGTCACCCTCTTTGCTGTTGCCATTAATGGAGTATTAGAAATATCATCACCAGTAAAAAGCTCTTTATTTTTAGATGATTTGGTTCTGTACTGCAAAGGATATGATGCAGTGTCTACTAGCAGGTTCATGCAGAGCCATCAATAAAGTAAGCAAGTGGGCTAATGAGCAAGGGTTTCGATTTTCCAAATCTAAAACTGTCGCTGTTCGGTTCTGCAGATGGAGAACTAAGGTAACCATTCCAACTCTTACCTTAAATGGAATTATTTTACCTTACTCTACTGAAGTAAAATTTTTAGGAATGGTCTTTAATGAAAAGCTCACTTGGAATAATCATATTGACCAGTTAAAAGTGAAAGTGAAGAGATCACTAAATATTTTGAAAGTAGTATCTAATTTTAATTGGGGTGCTGATAAGAAATAGTTGTTAAGGCTTTATAATGCAGTATGTTTATCTAAGTTAGACTATGACTGCCAAGTATACTTATCTGCTTCAAAGACTAAACTTAAGTAATTGGATGCTGTGCATAATATGGGGCTAAGGATCTGCACT
This sequence comes from Macrobrachium rosenbergii, assembly GCF_040412425.1. Classification (NCBI taxonomy): domain Eukaryota; kingdom Metazoa; phylum Arthropoda; class Malacostraca; order Decapoda; family Palaemonidae; genus Macrobrachium; species Macrobrachium rosenbergii. The sequence goes on along the minus strand of NC_089794.1, from coordinate 11,408,216 downwards.
GGAGCTTTTAGAGCTTCACCCATTGAAAATATTTATGTAGACTCCAATCAGCTACCACTGGACTTGAGGAGGCATGAGCTAGGTCTGAGACACACCATGTGGCTGAAAAGCTCGAAGGAGAATCCTTCTTTTGAGATCTTAAAAGTGTGAGTCAAATCCTTTTGGATCTAGATCTTCAATACCATTTCAAATCAGACAGCTGGGTGAACTGGAGGATGAGAGTATAAAAATGCAGAAGATCCTACAAGTTAAACATCCTGCTATCCCTCCATGGTTTATTCCAGCAATAGATGTCTGCATTAAAGAGACAAAGAAGAAAGATTGTCCGGAAGAGGAAGTCAGAAACAAGTTTTTGGAGCATGATAAGAGGCATATAAATGACAGGGAAATCTATGCTGATGGATTAAAATCGGAAGATGGAGTAGGATGTGCAGTAGTATGTGAGGGGGAATCATATATAAAAAAAGTTATCAGACTCCTCATCCATATTCACTGCTGAAGCAACAGCCATAGTTGATGCTTTAAATCTAGCATCTGATAAGAAATTTAAATCCACAGTAATATATAGTGACTCAAGGAGTGTTTTAGAAGCCATAAAGAAGTTTAACCATACTCATCCCTTAATTCAAAAGGCTCAGGAATGGCTTTTTTATCTTGCTGTTCACCACAAACCAGTAAAGTTTTCTTGGAATCCTGGGCACACTGGTCTAGAAGGGAAGAACTAGCTGATAGTAAAGCAAATGATGCTGTAAGATGTGATTTCTTAACTAATAAGGTACCACATTTGGATATGCGTCCAGTTATCAGACGATAAATTAGTACAAAATGGCAGCAGAGATGGACTTCCCCCATTTTATCCACAAATAGGATGTACAGAAACATTAGAAAAAGTATCGATTTTTTGAGTTCGGGTTTTAATCGTAACAAAGATTTGAGATCATCCTAACACGGCTTAGGATTGGCAATACCCACTTCACCCATGGCTATATTTTAGAGGGAGCCAGTGCCCCAGTTTGGGACCACTGTGGTGGTCAGCTATCCGTTGAGCACATGCTGGTGCACTGTCCTAAATTTATTAGCCTTAGGGTAAAGTACTTACTAACTGGGAAGACTATTTTAGAAATTTTATATGATGGCGTTGAGGTAGATAACCTTATGAGTTATCTGAAAGAATCTAGTTATTTTAATGAGATATGATTTCAGTATATTTAATGAAGATTTCAGTCATATTTATTCTTATACTGAGTATATATTTCGAATATAAAAGTTTAAGATATAATTATTTTTTGTTGGTACTCTCTAATATCATTCTTCATTTTTTATGTTCATATTTTAACACTGAATTTTGCTAGAATATCATCATTCACCTATTCATTACGAATCATATCATTAATTTGTATATTTCACCTTCATTATGGCGCTGAATAATCTTGATGGTTTCCAGCGCTTGGTCTTCAAGACCTAAATTTCACAATCAATCAATCAACCACAGTAATACCTGGATACAAGGGACAATAACACCTGGATAAAAAGAACAGACACCACAGTATTAACCTGATAAAAGGGACAGTAACACCTGGATAAAGGGAACAGACACCACAGTATTACCCGGATAAAAGGGACAGCCACCATAGCAATGCCTGGATAAGTTAAGTATGTCTTAGTTTAACCAGACCACTGAGCTGATTAACAGCTCTCCTAGGGCTGGCCCGAAGGATTAGATTTATTTTTACGTGGCTCAGAACCAATTGGTTATCTAGCAACGGGACCTACAGCTTATTGTGGAATCCGAACCACATTATAGCGAGAAATGAATTTCTATCACCAGAAACAAATTCCTCTCGTTCTTCACTGGCCGGTCGGAGACAATGCCTGGATAAAAGGGATAGTAACACCTGGATAAAAGGGACATACAGCACAGTAACACCTGGATAGAAGGGACAGTCACCACAGTAATACCTAGATAAAAGGGTCAGACAGCACAATAATACCTGGTTAAAGGGAACACACAACACAGTAATACCTGTATAAAAGGGACAGTCACCACAGTAATACCTGGATAAAAGGAACAGACAGCACAGTAATGCATGGATAAATGGGACAGTTACCACAGTAATGCCTGGATAAAAGGGACAGACAGCACAGTAATACCTGGATAAAAGGGACAGACAGCACAGTAATACCTGGATAAAAGGAACAGTTACCACAGTAATGCCTGGATAAAAGGGACAGTCACCACAGAAATACCTGGATAAAAGGGACAGACACCACAGTAATACCTAGATAAAAGGGACAGTTACCACAGTAATGCCTGGATAAAAGGGACAGCCACAACTGTAATACCTGGATAAAAAGGGACAGACAACACAGTAATCTTGGATAAAAGGGACAGTCACCACAGTAATACCTGGATAAAAGGGACAGTCACCACATTAATACCCAGATAAAAGGGACAGTCACCACAGTAATACCTGGATAAAAGGGACAGTCACAACAGTAATACCTGTTAATTCACCCAAGAATGTTTGGAAGGATGAACATCCACATGAAAAAGTAGAACTGTCAGTCTGACTGTCAACATAAACCCCTCCCCTCTCCCTTGGCCTTCCCATACCCCCTCCTCCCCCATTCCCTTCCCTCTTCCCTCCCTATACCCACAGACTGTCATTCAGAGTTTTCCCGGGTAGAGCCGGTTTGGTCAGCTAGTGTATATATATATATATATATATATATATATATATATATATATATATATATATATATATATATATATATATATATACTATATATATATATATATATATATATATATATATATATACATATATATATATATATATATATATATATATATATATATATATATATATATATATATATATATATATATATATATGTATATGAATATGACAAAATTGACAGATGCCTGAAAAAAGCAGGGTTCACCCTCCCATACTAAGGCAAACATTTTTTCCTTATCTTGAAGTATTCAACATTTTTATAGAAGAAGCATCCTTTGGGAGGTGAATTTGGACAGAATTGCTACGAAGGCAAAAAGGCGTATGCAAATAAGAATCTTAGAGAGTTTCAGGTCCTTTGAAAATGGAAGGTATCTCACCCATTGGGTTGTGAAGAGCTAAGCAGATCCTCGACTCTCTCTCTCTCTCTCTCTCTCTCTCTCTCTCTCTCTCTCTCTCTCTCTCTCTCTCTCTCTCTCTCTCTCTCTGTGTGTGTGTGTGTGTGTATGTGTGTGTGTGTGCGTGTGTGTGTTTGTGTGTAAATCGAGGAAACAATAAATATATATTTATTTAATAGATATAACTTTATTTAGACGATTAATGGCCACTTTTGCTAAGATCACAGATTCAGTTCATATGTATACACACATTATTATATATAATGTATATATATATATATATATATATATATATATATATATATATATACATATATATATATATATATATATATATATATATATATATATATATATATATATATATATATATATATATAATTTTTATCACATCACCGTGATTCATATACAAGTATTAAGCTACAAACGTCCTTTAATATCCAGTTCGCTCTACCTCGGAAATAATATATTTTCATATATGTTACCCGAAGGGGAATTTTTTAGTTGATAATAAGTACGTCGTCTCGTGGGCTCGAACCACGAAAAACAAGAACTCGGGACTACAGTGACGCGATTTTAACCGATAATCGCGTCACTATAGTCCTGAGTTCTTGTCTTCCGTGGTTCGAGCCCACGAGACGACGAACTTATTATAAACTAAAAAAATCCCCTTTTGGTAACATATATGAAAATATATTATTTCCGAGTAGTAGAGCGAATTGGATATTAAAGGACGTTTGTAGCTTAATACTTATATATATTTATATATATAAATAAATATATATATATATATATATATATATATATATATATATATATATATATATATATATACATATATATACTGTATATGTATATATATATATATATATATATATATATATATATATTTATATATATAAATAAATATATATATATATATATATATATATTACTATGAATGTCCGGGATACTTACTTGATTCTGGGCGGCAGCGGTTGAACGCAGAGAGTTCCTTTTATTTATTACACATCTGACTCAGTATTAGGACACTTCGTAGCCAAACAAGGGAAATCTATGGCTTAGGACCTTCTTCATGTGAGGGAAAATTACGTAAACTCAATGGTTCTCTTAATTAATTATATTTACATAAACATAGATCAGAAGAAGAATGACGGATTGCTGGGTAGGTAATAACAAGGGCCTGGTAAAATAATGAATCCTACACAGAATAAATATTCTACGCTGATGATGTCTTCATTACAGGGAACATCGCAGTGGGAAGGGGAACTGCACATGGATTGGCTGAGAAATTCCTCAGTCAAGGCCTATCTGCAAACATATGCAAGACGGTTACGTGCAATAATAATAAGGCGCTCAAAGGGAAACTGAGGAATGCACAGATGGTGCCAGATAACAGTTCAACACTGATGCATAATTACGTTACACTGAGTGCTCCAACACAAATTACTGAAGGTGATCGCACAATGGAAAATAAAAGAAAAATCAGGCAGAGAAACAACAGGATCGTGACTGACGAAGAGAACCTTATTCCGGCACATTACCTTCGTCAAGATGACAGTGTCCTCTTTCGATAGGGCGCTGGCGATGGAGGAGGGAATTATAATACCACTACAAAAGTGTACTGGTTCGAGCCCTGGGGTCGAAGACGGGGAAGATTCAGAAGGACAGCCAAGATGAGGGCATCAGTCCTCAGGTGGTGTTCAGCGCATTCTCTGGTAGGTGGTACAAAGGTCAATCTTTGTCACACTTTCTATGACCGCATGGCATCAGTTAACCCATGTGGAGGGTTCAGAATGAAGGGGGGCCAACTTTCTCTTTTTGGCTCCTCCCTTGTCTTGCTTGACGCCAGGAAGATATCTGGAATTAGGCCTAAAAGGCAATCACTTTGAACAGAGAGAGGGGTTAGGCTTAACCGTTTTGGGGAATGAAGGAGAGAGTTTATGAAGGGGCGAGTGGAAACCCAGAGTTCTAGCAATTTATAATTGGAATTAAATTTTATTTCTTTCTCAATTACATTATATATATATACATATATATATATATATATATATATATATATATATATATATATATATATATATATATATATATATATATATATATATATATATATATTCTGTGCAATGGGAATTACTAACAGGAACTCAATGAAACTGGGTGGTATCTAGTGGAGATACTCATTCAGAAAAAGTTACAAGCTTTCTAGGAAAAACAGTCCTCATTGTCAAGTACCCGTACAATGGCCAGACGCGTAGTCCAGCTGTATTTATATCTGTGTGCTGGGTATTTTAATCCTATAATTGCCTTCCTCGTCCTGTGTGACACCCCCTCGTGACCTTATGGGTTCGAGTCTTTCACCAATCCTAGCTAATATCTTTAAGGAATGGTTTGAAATGGAAGAGGGGGCAAAGTAAATAAAGGGAACTTAAATATCGTAAAATAGGTAAGATACGTGGATGACATCTTGATTATATATAAGGGGGAAAGGGAAGATCTACACAAGTTCCTAGGAAACATAAATAAACTAAATGAACACATTAAGTTCACAATAGAAGAAGAGAAGGAGGATGAAATTCCTTTCTTGGATGTCCTGGTAAAGAGGGAAGAGGAAAATTTAAAATTCAATGTGTACAGGAAGAAGACACACACAAAATCACACATACATAAGTTCTCCAGTCATAGGAAAGAAATGAAAATGGGAGTAATGACAGGGTTGGCCATTAGGGCTTATAGGATTTGCAGTCCCGAATTCTTAGATGAAGAGCTGGAATACCTGAGGGGGAGTTTTAGGAGATTAGGATACCCTACGTATTGGTGGGAGGGGGCACACATCAAGGCAAGAAAAAACTATTTTGGGGAGAGGGAAAGGATAGAAAAGGAACATTTGGTAGGGAAGAAAATAATAACAGTCCCTGACAACAACTCTTTACGCCCATCAACAGGAAGCTAAATAATTTCAAATTGATAGGCAGCTAAAAAACACCATTAGGAATAAAATAGTTAGAAACAAAAAGCTGGTAAAGGGTGGGGAGATAAGAGGAGGATGTATAGGCTATATGGCAGCGTGTCTAGACACTGAAGATGGGGTACTATGGCGAAACCGGCAAATCCTGTAAAGAGCGAAACCAACAACACATGCAGAGCATTAGACATTATAATCAGACGTCGGCAGTTGCCCAACAAAATATGAGTTTTCTGTACAGAAACACCAACAAAACGGCCAGGTTGTAGAGAACGCCTTCATAACATACACTAACAACACAATGACAGGGAACACCAGGAAACGGCTTTGAAGACAGCATAACAAGAAAAATTGTACACTCCACAGTAGCAAGGAAAGAAAAAGAAAAACGCAAGAGGACGCACGGGAAACGAACATCTGGATGAAGATCTGGGCGGAGAAAGACCAAGGTTACAGAAGGGGTGGGGTGTCACACATGAAGAAGAAGGCAATTTATAGGATTAAAGTACAGTACTCAGCCCACAGATATAAATACTGCTGGACTACACGTCTGGCCATTGTATGGATACTTGATAATGAGGACTGTTTGTCCAAGAAAGCTTGTAACTTTTTCTGAAAAATATCTCCACAAGATACCATCCAGTTCGATATATTTAAATATATATATATATATATATATATATATATATATATATATATATATATATATGTATACATATATATATATATATATATATATATATACATACATACATACATACATATATATATACATATATACACATATATATATATATATATATATATATATATATATATATATATATATATATATATATATATATATATATATATATATATATATATATATATATATATATATATATATATATATATATATATGTCTTTCAATTGCAGTATTTCTACATATATATATATATATATATATATATATATATATATATATATATATATATATATATATATATATATATATATATATATATATATATATATATGCAGTTGGATTTTATTATTTCTTAAAGGCAATAGGTTTAACATCTAAAGCACGAAAGAATGTATTACTTTGCGATTCCGTAACCCTTTGACATCCATTTCATAGGAAATATTTCTGTAATCGTCTAATATAAAGATCCACCACGACTGTTTTCAGAATTCTTTATTTCTCTCGATAACCCTTTCATTAATTGTATTAATCGTGATTATTTTATTAATTTTGATTAGTCCTGACAGAAATGCATTGCTGTGTCTCTTCGCAATTATAAAAATTTGCATGACTTTTACAAATGAGAAAGACTGAGTTTTTATTCTTAAAGTTAATATAACCTTTCAAAATGGCTTTCCAGCGATGAAAAAGTGAGTAATGAGAGGTCCGCGTGAATATATGAGACGAAGATCAAAAGCTGAAGAAAAGAAATTTTTATAAGAAGGAGAAAGACGACCTGCGAATTCGAGAGAATATTAAATGCTGATAAAATTTCAAAATGTAAAATATTTCTTGAGATAAGTGTATTTTCAGTGTCTAAAAATTTTTTCTAATAATAAAAGGCAGGAGTCATAAAAAAACAGATAAAATTGGATGATATGGCAGAAATGTGTTAAGGTCGATAAAGATGGTTTACGAATGAAAATGTGCCAAAAATAGATGTCAAATTTCACAGGCTTCCAGGAGTCTAAATCCAATATTTCTGTCAACTTTATTTTTTTTTTTTACTGGGGAGAAGTCAAGAATATGCACCATGTTATTTTAGTTAAAAAAGCTGTTAATTGTTCGAAA